>NC_059176.1:26321426-26652676 GCF_019923935.1 Bubalus bubalis | reverse complement strand
CAATGTGAGTGGAGAAGAAAGAGTGTTAAGTGGAAGTATTAGTTGCTCAGTCATGTCCAACTCTTTGCGACTCCGTGGACTGTAGCCCACCAGGCTCCTCTGTCCATGGGATTCCCCAGGCAAGAATACTGGAGTGGGTAGCCATCCCATTCTCCAGGGGATCTTCTCAACCCAAGGATCAAAGCTGCGTCTCCTGCACTGCAGGCTGTTTCTTTACTGACTGAGCCACTGGGGAAGTCCTTAATGGAGAAGACAGACAACATGCCAATAAGTTCTAGGAGGAAAATAAAAACAGAGATGGGGGGTGTCACATGTCCTCACAGCAGCTCCCCTTGACACAATGAGACATTGAGGTCCCCAGAGCCTAATTTGTCCATGACCACCCAGCTAATAGAGAGAAATGGAGGATTTCAAAGTTGGTCGGCCTGACTCCAGAACCCAAATCCTTTCCTCTGTGTGCAGCTATTTGCCAATAATGTGAGTCCTTCCATTGAACTCAGGCAAGGAGAGGGCAGAGAGCATCTTGGGGAGGAGGTAAAGTTTGGGTTTTCAGACAGAGCTGAGTGAACCTTGATCCTCCTGGATGTAATTGTGTGACTGTTAAGCTATAGTGTTGAGCCCCAGGAAGTTGTGGTAAAAGTGTGGCACCCAGACATGCAAGTGTCTTGAGGAGTGTGACAGTCCATTGGGATTGCAGCTTGAGAAAAAGCTGGCTGGAGCCAGCCGATGGTGAGCCTGGAACCTCGCACGTGTAGCTAGGTTAAGGTAAAGTTGTTCTGGCCTCCATGTCCAGCCAGTGGATCTCAAGGTACTGACTGTTATAGTTCACTGTCTACGTGACCTCACCCTCCACACACAGTTCCGGCACGCCCCTATACTGAAGCCGCCGCTCTCCCTGCCCCAATGCAGAGTTGAGAGTCACACATTCGTTGGATTTTATTTATTTGCTTATGTATATGTCTTCCCACTAGACTCTGGTCACCTGGAGGGTCAGGATGGTGCTTTCATTTTTATATCCACTGACATGGTACCCAGCTAAAAGTAGAGACTCAACACAAATTTCACATGGAGGCTTTTAGCTTTCTTCTGCTGACATATTAAGAAAGCATTCAGAAATGGAAATGGGAACCTGGCTTATATTGCTAGCTCCTAGGTCTATGAGGTTAATATCTTCCACATTTTAAGTGTTCACTAAATTTTTCATAAATAAATGTATTACCATGGTCTGAAATGGTGGAGCTCTGGAAATCAATCCGTGCCTTTTTCAGTAGCTGCTGCTGTTATGATTGTAGCATTATGTCCTTTGGGTCGACAGCCCACTATTTCATGGAACTATTTATTTTTGACTGTTCTTTTGTCAGAAAGTCTCTAAACACACCACTAAGCATTGATGGGGTCCAAGAGTCAGCTAGCACGTGAGAGAATGTGACTATGAATATATGAGTGGATGAACAGGAGAGAGAGGAGGGGAAAGGACCAGAGACACTGCCTTCTTTCTACCTCAGAGACACAAGCTACTTCCTGCAGAGCCAGTTTTTCCTAGCCCCCCTGCCGTATTAGTGGCCTTGGAAAGCCTGAAGGATGGATGGAGCATTAGAATGGAAGCCATAAGGTTGTGCTTGACTTCCTCAGCATTCGTAGCAGATGTTACAGTCGTCAAAACATGAAGCTTTGGAATCAGACTTGGGAGGAAAAACAATCAAGATCACAGATGTGAACTTTTTCCTTTTATGACTAAGTGTAGGTGGGGATAGTGGTAAAGAACCCACCTGCCAATGCAGGAGACATAAGAGATGTGGTTGCAATCCATGAGTCGGGAAGATCCCCTGGAGGAGGAAATGGCAACCCACTTCACTATTCTTGCCTGGAGAATTCCATGGACAGAGGAGCCTGACGGGCTATAATCCATGGGGTTGCAAAGAGTCAGACGCGACTGAAGCGACTTAGCATGCACACATGCTGACTGACACCATACCAATGCAATGATGATCTCTAGTTCCTTCCTACTGGGCTAAGTCATGCCACTAACAGTCTGTGTGTCACTGAGGTCAGAAGGGGTGACAGTCTTACAATGGCACTCAACTGAAAGGCTTTTAAGACATTTTGCAAAATGAAAGTATAATAATCCTTTTTTTTTTTCAGCCCCTACTGAGGGAGCATACCAAACCTAACCCCCATTAAAAATTTCAACTTCTCAAAAACAGTTTTCGCATATTATTGGGGGAGGTCATTTCTACCAATTAAAGGACACATATCCAACTTAGTGTAGTTTGTGCTGCTTTCAGATCCCAAATTAGATGGAATTTTCTAATTTTCCTTTTGAAAGCTGTAGTCAGGAGTACTTGGTCCTTCATGACTTAATGGAGTAGGTGATTGGTAGAAGGTTATCATAGGAAGAAGAGAAACAAGAACAAGAGTAACAGCAAGAAAAGAAGCAGCTCAGAAGCAGAGCTCCAGATGGTGTTCGGGCAGAGCACCTTCCCACCTCAGGCACGTGTTCAGGCTTGGAGCCTGGGCTGGTGTCTGCAGTGCCACTCCCTGTGGCCCACTGGACCTTTCTATCACACAAGACTACCTCACTCAGTGGACTCTCTGTCGGTCATCTCTGTGTTCTGAGGGCCCAGCAACATGCCTGCCTCATAGTGAGGCTCGGTAAGTGTTGGCTGCTGGGAGCCCTGAAGCCAGAATGAATTAGTTGATAACTTTTGCTGAGCTCACTTTAGATAAAAATCAAGACCTTCTGCCGCTCAGAGGTTCTCCTGTTCTATAGTTTCTGTTCTTTCTGTTCTCAAGTCACTTTATAACTGCCTCACTCTTCAAACTTTTCCAAATTGAGAGAGAGTGCAATTGATGATACCCTATATCTCTGCTGGAAATCCAAAGACAAGAATTAGTCATAATCTATTTTTTTTATTTTGTAAATACAAAAAGTGAATTCCCTTCACTGTATAAAGGGAATTAAATAGTTTAAGCTCTGCATCCAAAGCAAGCCCTGCAGCATCACTTTGTTAAAATAAAAAAATACATTCAGAAAAGGCTTGGAGTTGTGGTTGGATTTCAAGTCCTGTAAAAGTGACTGTTTTTTGTATACATTGTTATGAGAATGATTAAGAAAGTTAAATTGAAATGATTGTTACCTACCGTTGTTAGAGAGTCCTGTTTGATTTTGCAATAATTACTTTGCAGAATCAAGAAATAAAGCATACCCTCATCTATTCCTTCAATCCTGCCCTTATACCTCCATGCATCTCTTGAGGATTCCCCTGAGGTACCCCACTCCCCAACCTTCAGCCTAGGCTGTGGCTCATGCCTGTATTTTCCTGAGGTTTCTGACCTCAGAGATGCAGACTGTCAGCATCTTATCATCCTCTCTAGTGCTGTTGCTCCGAACAGCAGGTTACCCCATTGCCTTAAGAATGTACTTGCCAACTGGAAGTTTGGGTCCTCTCAAGAAGTGTGTTGATCAACTTCTATGTAACCCATGTAAGGTACCTATAATAGCTCCTGTAGTAACTTCCACATTGTCAGAAAACAGCTATTTTCCTCTTTCCCTGCCTACAGATGAAGAAACGCCTGCTTTGATAACTCTCATTTCCTTCAAAGGAAAAGCAAGGCAAGTGGGCAAAATGACTCTTTAAAATGAAAACTTCGTACTGAAAAGAAGTCCTTGTAATTCATACAAGAAACATTTTTAAGACTTATAAAAGTAATACTTGGGTGCCATTTCACTTTTAGGCAGTTTACCATTTTGATGAAGAAAAGTTTTATAAAGAAAGTGTTCAAAAATCTGTGAATACTGTTTAAGTTCTTCAGAAGATAGGAAGTGCATGATAAACACATTCTTGTTTAAACAGATCATTGAGTGTTTTGTGTATTCCCCTTAGTTTGTACTAGTTGTAGCCATACAGATAGGCTTTTTTTGATAAAAGCAGATGTGATTCCTTCTTCTTAAATCCAGCCACTCATTTGTAAATATTAATACTCTCACAGTCTTATCGCCCTTAATGCTTTTCCTGAATATATTCAGTGCATCTTTAATTGTGGGAGAAATTTAAATGTGTTGCAAAAAAGAATTTTTGAATCAGCATAAGACTTCTTAGAGTTTCAGTTATTTTAATAGATTAAATACTTCTTTTGACTAAATTGGTAATATAATGTTAATTACCAATAATCAAGTGTTAATATGCTTGAGATATGAATTATAAAAATGTATTTTTTAGAACATTCTGGATCTGAGTTTAAAAATAAACCCATACTACACTGTTTTTGAATATGGAAGGTTTTCTTTCTTATTATTTAATGTTAACCTACCATTCAAATGCCCGATCAGCAATACCTGTCCCTGTTTCTTTTCGCTGGTTCTCAGTTATCCTGTATTTTAAGGGGTAAAAAACTTATCTTGGTGAAAATACATTGAAAAAGTGTTGTTGTTCTTTGTTTTCAGACATTCACTTCATGTAGTGTGTGGAAACTCCACACATCGGGCTTTTGACAACAGTTTCGATTTTAGTGCAGCTGTTTGGGTTAATCAGGTACCTACCATGGGTGATTCCAGTGCATCTTCCCCATCCCGACCTGAAATTCTACCAGTGTTTAGGGCATGCACAAACAGTGAGGAATTTAGTGTTGAAAGGGTACAAACTGTGAATTTGGGCAGTAGGGGGAGCGATAAGAATAAGTGTCAGAATGAAGACTTGGTCCCATAGTCAATAAAACCATATCAGTGTTTATTTTTATAGGGAGACACACATATACACAATTATATACTTCATAAACTTCTGAGACTTCTGAGAAAACCCTCCCTGGCTTCATCTGCCCTACAGTGAGGGAGGCTAATTGACATTCTTCAAGGGAAATCCCTTTTCTTCTCTTTGGTAGTCATGGGAAGACTCATTAAGCATTCTGTACTCTTTTCTTTCCCAGACTCCGACTTTGCTTAGCCCAAGTGCTAAAGCCCAGGAGTGATGTCCAGGATTTCCTTTAGTCCTCTCTTCCCCCAAGCTCAGTGTAGGAACAGAGTCTTGCCCCTTACTTAACAGATTCTGAGGGTACCCACCAAACTTGCCTTTTTACTCGGTGGATGACTCCACTCTTGAAATACCACCTGCAGAACGTTAAGGCTGCATTCATCCATCCTGCCGCTCGGCTCCCCGTGGAGGGAGAGCTGGATGAGAAAATAGCCCCAAAATGGTATTCCCTATCTGCTAATGACGTTTCCTAAATCAAACAATTTCTTGGCAACCCTGCCTCCCAGTGTCATCCTCTTCACTTTTGAGTGTCTTTTTCAAGGGATCCCTGAAATAATGCGCCCCTTTCTCTCTCCCTGCCTGTGGTTTACCTTCCCAGTGTGAACTGTGCAGGGAGGGGCTGGGGCAGCTGCAGCTGCTCTGGAAATGGGGGCGGGGAGGGTTGGGGGAAAAGGGCAACGCGGGACGCAAGGCAAGAATGGCTCATGACTTTTCCGCCGTTCATTACGTGTGTCCACTGAGCTGGCCTGCTTCTGTTTTCTAATGGGTTCTTCAATGGCAAGCTGACCTTTTGTCTGAATAGGTCAAACTCCCACTGAGCGATAATCCTCAGCCTTCCTGGCGTTTGTGCATCCCTGAAGGTGACGGGCACTGGTTAGGAATATGACTGGGAGTGTGTGGTGTATTTCCCCAAAGAGGGATTGTCTTTTATTGCACTTAATTAATTCTCAAAGACTACCTCACAAGGTTATGTGGAAGAGTCTAGGTTATTTTTTGCTGACACCGTTGAGGGACAAAATGAATTTTTCAGATACATGCTTCAGATTGGGGTTTTCTTCTTTCATTTTTTTTTTTTTGTCTTCCATTTTTTAATGAGAGAAAGGCCAAATGTGCAATCCTAATGATTCATCATATCATTTTATATTTCTGAGACAATCAGAATTTCTAAAGTCAATTTTTAAAAATCTTTCTCCCTATACATTGCTTCACTCTAGGTGTTTTATTTCTAACCCTTGAAAAACATGAGATGATCATGTTGTTTTCTTGATCATGTTATGCTGGGCCTAGGTTTGTTTTGAATTGCTTAAAATTTTCTGATGCAATGTTTATGAGGTTTTATAGCACAGGTTACCCTACAGGGGCTACCAAGTTTCAGCATCACATAGGTACTCAGTAATTTCTGAACTGAATTTGAACTACTGTGGCTTGTTTTTTTTTTTTTCTTTTACCAGTTTATATAACCTGTTCAAATTATACAATTCTCATCACTGTCAGTGACTGAGATATAGTCCTCACAGATATAGGATTGCATGTTCCATTTATTCAGCAATGTGCTATGCATGTTTTGGTTGATTTAGTATTCTTTACATTCCAAATCATTGTCTTTTAATTGAACAGACAAATGACTGAAGTGTACGCAGATTAAACATTAACCTGTATAGCAGTACCAAGTATGCATGTGTGGGGGCTATCAAATGGTTTTAAAAACTGTCAACTTCCAAAACACAGCAGTCTGAGAGAACTTCATAAACAGTGTATTACTTTTCTGAGAATGATGACCCTTATTGAGGAAGTGCCTCTCTAGTTTTTCTTTAGGCATAAATGATACTCCATAAACACAATGAGATTAACATAGAGGAGCAAAATAACTGTGTTTGTATTGTTCCTGAGTTATCAGATTATTATCTCACTACTCAAAATCCCAAATGTGGTGGGATGAAAAGTACAAGATAAAAAGTACACATTTAACATCTATTCAGTCACCACTAATGCTTCAAGTCAGAGCTGGGCTTCTACCTGGGGCATAATGGGTTCCTGTTTAACATATTTATGTTGGTTGTAAAATTAGGAACTGTCTTTACAGCCCCACATCACCTGCATAAGTGCAAAACATATAAATCAAGAGAAGTTCCAGTGTAATAAAAATGCCATTGAAGGGAAAAGCATGAAACCACTTACAAGATTCTTGTGTATTATGCTAGCATGTACTAGAATGCACACTCGGGTTTCTATAGAGGATCTGAAGAACAAAGGAAACTAACTATGCGGGTGTAGGACTCGTGGACAGAAGACCTGATGGAGGCATGTGGGATTTCCAGACTGACTAATAAGGTTTTAAAATAAAATTCCTAATTATCTACGCATTTGGACCACTTACCTGAAGAACAGCTGAACCCTAAGTTGAGGAAAGGCAAGAAAAGAATGGCCATCAATGGCCAGGCTTAAATAACCCCTGCAGGAACCCAGTATAGTTCCTGCAGTATAGTTCATGCTTCAAGAAGGCAGTTGTTATTGGAGCATACTCCTTGGACCTTCTAGTGAATGAACAAGTGCCTTTCATTTCCTGTGATGTTTCAAGGTCCTCAATAGATTGGTGGCTGTTACTCTGCTGCCCCCCTCTTAATCCAGTTCTTTGGAGAAGAGTGTATGTTCTCTGAGATCAGTCCATTTTTTCTGTGAGTTACAGGGGTTTATTTTAAACCTCATTATTGGAAGTCCTGAAATGCCCCCAAATTTTAAACTATTAATAAAGAGCTTTCTGAATCCTAATTACTGCCTCAATAACAGAGTGGACACTTTTGAAGTTTTTTAACACCCCCTTCTGCCTCTCTAAAGCTCCCCTCCCCCCAACAATCTTTTTAAAAAAAAAGAGAGAGAACTGCAGATTTTATTCATGTGGGATCATTCACACCAAGCAACCATAATGTGCAATTAACACTCTAGAAACTGAAAACAGTATTCAGCAAGACAGCTGCATTATCAAAAATGCCAAAGGAGTTTTGAAGGGAGTAATGTGCATGTTAGAATAGGAAATTAATCAGAAATGCACACACACCCAGTAATACTATCTTAAGTACATCTTAATATTAAAATTTTAAAAATCTTATGTCTATACTTATAGTAATGATTAATCTGAGGGTAGAAAATTGATTTTTTTCTATTTTAAAATTATTAGTTGTGTGTTTTGCTTCTGAAGCAAATGAAGAAGTTAGAATAGCGATCTCTAAAGTCCCTTCCAACTGGAATATTCCCTGATAATAATCACTCTTCAATTATATTTTATAAATTTTCCCATTGAAAGAAAATGCCTTTTTTATTTCCTCTTGCAAGTAATAGTGATACTTACCGCTCATACTAGTTTCAAAGTGCCTTTCAGACATGGCAGACATTAGCTCACAATTGCAGGGGGGAACTGCCTACTTTTGCACAGCACAATGATCCTAAGTACACTTATATTATCCCTACTAAGGTATGGCTCTAACTAACTGACTTAGTATAACTGAGACATAACAGAATTATCCCAGCAGCATTTTGCTGGTATTGTCTTGTCAACTAGCTGAAAGCGTTTGGAGAAGAAAGAAAGGGGGTTTAATTTTATTTTCAATTCATAGTGTCTAGATTTGAGGGAACCGAGGTTTGTCAATTTTTAAGAAAAGCAGGAAGAGGTAAGGGATGTATTTGTTTGAAATATGGAAAAGTTCTGAATATTTTCTTTCATAAATTGCTGGAAAGCAAAGTAGATTTTTATGTTTGAGGACTTTTTAAAACTGGAAAAATAGCTAGAACAGATTTAAAAGCAAATCATGACCCTGTGCAAAAAAAAAGAAAGAAATTGTGAAGTGATGACCCACAATTCTGGATCCCCTAAATATCATGCAGTCAGCCCTTCTGTTAAGGATCGGGAGGCTCTCTGGGTGTATGTGCCTGCAGACAACACATGTAGGCTATGCCAGGAACAGAAAGACTAACTATACCTTAGCAGAAGAACAGAAGTATTCAGATAAGGAAACAGTCACTGAGCTGCGAGGTACAGGCTAAACAAGCTTCCACCTGGGCTTCCTGCGGGTCCTGTAGGAACAGTTACACGTGAATGTTCAGTAAATATTAAATCCAGCCATCCTGAGACACTTCACACTAGTGCAAACAGTCACTAATGAGAATCTCCTAGCCAACATGTTGTGCTTATTAAATTATGATAAAGTGATTGCATTAGAACATTTAAAAAATCCTGTTGTTTTTTCCCCTGGCCTAGAGGATATTAAATGTTCAGGTTTCTCTGGAAGGAAAAAGAAATATGTATTTGCTTTAAAAATAACAATACCTAAATTTTAAGAAAAGCAGCTTACTAATTTATTTTTTTTAATGTGAACATTCCTGTTTTTTTGCTCCAGTATAGGGAAAATAGTCCAAAAAAAAAACATTAAATCTGATTTTAATGTTTATAGAAGTTGATATTCTGAGATGAAAATTCAGCCTCGGCTCTGATTTGCTCAGGCAACTGAGAACCAGAGTTAAAACTGGCTTGTGATTCTCTCAGATCTTAGAGCTATAGTAGCTATCTAGTGATACAATTAAAGAGAAATGAAGCTGAAGGTGTGAATTGGAGCCCCAACTTAATTTCTTTCTTTCTTTCTTTCTTTCCTTTTCTTTTTCTTTTTTCTTTAAGTTATAGGTGCACAGCGAAGGAGAAGCCCCAGTGCACTGGCCATTGAAGTATTTGAAGCACATTTGGGAAGTCACATTTTACAGGTACCTTTAAACGAAAAAAGGTTACATTTTGCTAAGAAAAATCCACGTTTAGTCTTTTTATGAAAATGCCTTTTATTGCAGCTATGTGTATGACTTGCTATTGTATCTTGGAATTATGAAATTTTTATGAATTTATTTTTTTTCTTTTTAGAAAGCCATCCCTTGAGAGAATATTAATGAGAAAGGGAGGGCAAGTATTATTTGTGCTATAATAATTGAGATGAGCGGCACTATTGAGTTGATGCACAACGTATAGTAGCTGGCTGTTCCCAGAATGATTGTGTGTGCTGCATTTGTAAGTGAACATATATGTGTGTCTTTGGAGCTATATTTTGTTTTTGGAAGAGCAAAGTTTTGTTGTGAAAGTATGTGACATTTTTATGTGTTGCCAAACTTCACTTGTTCTTTGCTTGAGTTTATATTCATAAGTGCTTCCCACCCTAATGTTAGCTTTCCCAAAGTACCGACTTTGTTAGGGTGAGATGTTAAAGTATGTTTTTAAGTAAGAGGAGACAGATATTAATAATTTGATCTTTCCAGTGACTTTCATGAAAAATATGAGGGTGACTAGGCGTGGACCTGTAGTTATTTAGTCTTGGAAAAAATTTATCCCAAACTTACCGCCTCACTTACTCAGAACTTTTTCTGTTAAGATTTTGCAAATCATTACTTTGACTATCATTCTGCATTGTTTCTCTTTCCAGGATAAATGTTGCCATGGCCAAAGCTTTTATTTTTTTTTGTACATGTAAGATTCATTTTTAACCTGGAATTGAAGAAACAGACATATTTGGGGTGTTTGGGCATCTTATTGGAAAAAGATGGTTGCTTTCCTTAGATAAGATTTGGGATAAAAACAAAGCTTAACTACAAACTCCTGTCCATTCAGAGTAATTTTTGTTAAAAAAGGTCTCTATGGTGCTTTCATTTTCTAGATAGCCAAAGTGGTACTGAATCTAGCATGTAATTTCTGAAAATATATACCCTAGAAAAACTGCTTTCATCAGATTGTCCATGGTCAAACCCCCGTGACTCTCCAAAATGGTTCCTTGGCTGACAGCTTCAGTGTCATCGAGACAGTTGTTCAAACGACAAATTCCTGGGTCTCTCCTGGACCTAGTAAATCAGGGTCTTCAGGGTGAAATCCAGGAATTTGTTACTTTTAACAACCATTTGAGATAATTTTGATGCTTTATTAGGTCTGAGATGTCACTATTCACCTTTGTAAATTTAAGGCCTGAACGGTCCTTATTTATTTTTATTTATTTTGATCTTTCTCATTTCTCCACTAATATATGTTGACATCCCATAGAACTGTGTTTCCTGAACTGCACCTTAGGAAACGCTATCCTATTGTGCACATAAAGTTTTGAATTACCTTTGTAGTAGATAAGTTTCAGGGACACAGGAAGGATATTTCTTTCTGGATCTTTGCATTTTTATTTCCCTCTTCCCTGTACGTTTTTGTCCAGAATCTCCATTATAAGTTTTGTATGAGTGATACCATATACACCACTGTTCCTCTGTATGTGAGGGGAGTTCGTTCCAGGACCCCTGTGGACAGAAAAATCTGTGGTTGCTCAAATTTCTAATATAAAATGACATGGTATTTGTATATAACTTATGCATGTCCTCTTCTATACTTGAAATCGTCTCTAAACTATTTACAGTACCTAATGCAGTGCAAATGCTATGCAAATCATTGGTGGCATGTGGCAAGTGTATGTTTTTCTTTATGGAACTTTCTGGATTTTTTCCAAATATTTTTGATCCGTGGTTGGTTGAATCTCTGAGTACAGAGGGCCAACTGTACATTGTTAGATTCTGATGTGATCCAGGATAACTCCTATTTATATTCTGAAGCCATCAGTGCATAAGACTTTGTCAGTGAGAGAAATGATTCCAGTGGTATCCTATTATCCTCTAAATTCTCTCTGGAAATCTTGTGTTCATTGTTTTGTAGGGAGGGGGACTTAGGAGCTGCAAGAATTTAAATCTGATTTAAAACAAAAACCTTAAGAGTGTAAATGTAAGCTCAGTGAGAGCAGTGTAGAAATGAAGAGTGACTGTTCCCAGTGCCAGTTCAATGTTGGACTCGTTAAGAGAGTGGAGGATCTAGATGAGACTGCTGAACTCTCCTGTTCTTTGGTTTGGTTACACCTGACTTAAACAGCACTCTTGAAGGGGTATAGACAGCTGGATGCCATTTGGAGTGGAATAACTAGATGAGTGCATGAACTGGAAATCGTGTTACATGAGATGTGGCAGAGGGCGTGGTGAAGTTAAGTGTGGGAAATACACGGCATAAAAGGGACATTAATAGCCTCTCTTATCTATTTGAAGGCCTCATTCCAAAAGAAGAAAAAAAAATGGAGGATTAGATACATTCTGTGTGTCTTCAGAGTGTAGAAAAAAGAGAAAGGGATGAAAGTTGAATAGAAAAAGAAATTGCCTCCATATAACAAAACTTGCAAATAAAGCTGTCTGCATTTCCAACACACTCAAAACCTTTAGCTTTAGAAGTATAGATGGCTTTGTAAAGATGCTTTCAAGAAAGTCAGGCATCCAAGTGTGGTTGCATTAGACGGTCTTGAAATTGTCATAGAAACTAGAAACTCCTATCATTAGATTATAAAACTAAAGGTTATGGAGGGGAAGAATTGTGTATGCTTCTCAAAATGCTATGCTAAAATTGCAGATAGGAATGGATTGGGAAGTAGCAGTAACAAGAAGGGCTTCCTCTAGGCTGTCTGGTTAGTTGTCTTCTCTCCCAGCAGGATAATTCTTGAACCCATAGATCTGGGTACTGCATTCAAGGTTTCTCAGTAGTCTGCTTGGGTAACATGGTTTCCTTATTTTTCCTTCAGGAGGTTCCATAGTTGAATCTGGTTGATTCATGGGGCCTGGGGTAAATTCTTTCTTCTTTCTCCCCTACCCTTCTTTTGTTTGTAAATATCAGGGTGGGGGAGGGGGAGGGGGTGGAATAAACAAACCTGTGTGGTCAACAAGGTTGGCATAGTCTCTAACATCATAGTTTACCTTCATTACCAAAAAAGAAAAAGAGTCAATACTTAGTAACAACATAATTTGCTGTAGTAGGCACATGGCTGCTCTCCTTAACTAGCTTGCAATCATTTGGTTAAAGAACCAGGAGAAACCATAAAGTGAGAAGCATCACACTGGTCAAGTATTTTACTAGGGGCCTGTGAAAGAGTGAGGCTCTGAATTTGCCACAAAGCATCAGAGAAAACTGCTCAAAGTTGTTGATGGATGAATAGAGTTTACTAGCCAAAGACAACCAAAGAACATTGCAGGCAAAGAAATGAACACAAAGCATGGAGGCAATTCATCATAGAACTTGTTTGGGGACTGTTAAGGTGTTCAACTTGATGGCTGTTTCACATACGCAGAGGAGCACATAAGAGATAAAGATGGAGAACTTACCAGCCATATTGCACAAGCCCAGAAAGCCAAGCCAGGATGGTGTAATCAGCAATAAGCCTGTGGAGAAGGCTTTCATACAAAAGAGTGACAAGATAAACCTTTGGTTTGTTTCTGGTGTTACTATTAAAATACAATCTAGGAATCCTCTGTGTTATGAGAGGCTATTATAAAGACACAATTTAGCAAACTATTATAACAGTCTAATATCCAAATGAAGATCTTATCCGAGATAGAACCTCTATGAATAGACACACAGGAATGGCACATGGTATGAATTACAGATGAAAAGCTAGGGAATGGTAGGACTTATCAGTGATCACAGATCTTCTAGCCTGATAAAAGGTTCACAGTGATACTCTTGCCTAAGAGAGGCTGAAAGGGATATCTTGTTACATAACCAAATCTGTAAGAGGTAAGCAGTTGGAAACCTGAGTCTGATCTTCTAGAGAAAGATCAAGACAAAGGGTGAAAACAGGGTTGGGCATTATTGATTTGTGTAGATGAATGGTAGTTCAGATCAAGCAGAGAGTTGCAGACAAATGGAGATCATATGGAACAAGGAGAGAAAAGGGCTGAGGCGAGGCAAGCCCATACATGCCATTCCTTTAAGATGCAAATAGAAAATGGGAAAGGAGTTCAGTTCAGTATCTCAGTCGTGTCCAACTCTTTGCAACCCCACGAACCACAGCACGCCTGGCCTCCCTGTCCATCGCCAACTCCTGGAGTTTACCCAAGCTCATGTCCATTGAGTTGATGAGGCCATCCAGCCATTTCATCCTCTGTCATCCCCTTCTCCTCCTGCCCTCAATCTTTCCCATCATCAGGGTCTTTTCCAATGAGTCAGCTCTTGGCATCAGGTGGCCAAAGTATTGGAGTTTCAGCTTCAACATCAGTCCTTCCAATGAACACCCAGGACTGATCTAGGACAGACTGGATCTCCTTGCAGTCCAAGGGACTCTCAAGAATCTTCTCCAACAACACAGTTCAAAAGCATCAATTCTTTGGTGCTCAGCTTTCTTTATCATCCAACTCCCACATCCATGCATGACTACTGGAAAAACCATAGATTTGACTAGATGGACCTTTGTTGACAAAGTAATGTCTCTGCCTTTTAATATGCTGTCTAGGTTGGTCATAACTTTCCTTCTAGGAGAAATCGTCTTTTAATTTCATGGCTGTAGTCAGCATCTGCAGTGATTTTGGAGCCCCAAAAAATAAAGTCTGACACTGTTTCCACTGTTTCCCATCCATTTGCCATGAAGTGATGGGACCGGATGCCATGATCTTAGTTTTCTGAATGTTGAGCTTTAAGCCATCTTTTTCACTCTCCTCTTTCTCTTTCATCAAGAGGCTCTTTAGTTCTTCTTCACTTTCTGCCATAAGGATGGTGTCATCTGCATATCTGAGGTTATTGATATTTCTCTTGGCAGTCTTGATTCCAGCTTGTGCTTCATCCAGCCCAGCGTTTCTCATGATGTACTCTTCATATAAGTTAAATAAGCAGGGTGACAATATACAGCCTTGACATACTCCTTTTCCTATTTGGAACCAGTCTGTTGTTCTATGTCCAGTTCTAACTGTTGCTTCCTGACCTGCATACAGGTTTCTAAAGAGGCAAGTCAGGTGGTCTGGTATTCCCATCTCTTTCAGAATTTTCCACAGTTTATTGTGATTCACACAGTCAAAGGCTTTGGTGTAGTCAATAAAGCAGAAATAGATGTTTTTCTGGAACTCTCTTGCTTTTTTGATGATCCAGCAGATGTTGGCAATTTGATCTCTGGTTCCTCTGCCTTTTCTAAACCCAGCTTGAACATCTGGAAGTTCACGGTTCACGTATTGCTGAAGCCTGGCGTGGAGAATTTTGAGCATGACTTTACTAGTGTGTGAGATGAGGCTCCAAAATCACTGTAGATGGTGATTGCATCCATGAAATTAAAAGATGCTTACTCCTTGGAAGGAAAGTTATGACCAACCTAGATAGCATATTAAAAAGCAGAGATATTACTTTGCCAACAAAGGTCCATCTAGTCAAGGGTATGGTTTTTCCAGTGGTCATGTATGGATGTGAGAGTTGGACTGTGAAGAAAGCTGAGCACCAAAGAATTGATGCTTTTGAACTGTGGTGTTGGAGAAGACTCTTGTGAGTCCTTTGGACTGCAAGGAGATCGAACCAGTCTATCCTAAAGGAGACCAGTCCTGGTGTTCATTGGAAGGACTGATGCTGAGGCTGAAACTCCAATACTTTGGCCACCTCATGCGAAGAGTTGACTCATTGGAAAAGACCCTGATATTGGGAGGGATTGGGGGCAGGAGGAGAAGGGGATGACAGAGGATGAGATGGCTGGATGGCATCACCAATTTGATGCACGTGAGTTGCGTGAACTCCAGGAGTTGGTGTTGGACAGGGAGGCCTGGCGTGCTGTGATTCATGGGGTCACAAAGAGTCGGACACGACTGAGCGATTGGACTGAACTGAGATGAGTGCAATTGTGCGGTAGTTTGAGCATTCTTTGGCATTGCCCTTTTTAGGGATTGGAATGAAAACTGACCTTTTCTAGTCCTATGGCCACTGCTGAGTTTTCCAAATTTGCTGACATATTGAGTGCAGCACTTTCACAGCATCATGTTTTAGGGTATGAAATAGCTCAACTGGAATTCTATCACCTCCACTAGCTTTGTTCATAGTGATGCTTCCTAAGGCCCACTTGACTTCACTTTCCAGGATGTCCGGTTCTAGGTGAGTGATCACACCATTGTGATTATCTGGGTCATGAAGATCTTTCTTGTATAGTTCTTCTGTGTATTCTTGCCATCTCTTCTTAATATCTTCTGCTTCTGTTAGGTCCATACCATTTCTGTCCTTTATTGAGCCCATCTTTGCATGAAATGTTCCCTTGGTATCTCTAATTTTCTTGAAGAGATCTCTAGTCTTTCCCATTCTATTGCTTTCCTCTATTTCTTTGCATTGATTGCTGAGGAAGGCTTTCTTATCTCTTCTTGCTATTCTTTGGAACTCTGCATTCAAATGGGTATATCTTTCCTTTTCTCCTTTGCTTTTCATTTCTCTTCTTTTCACAGCTGTTTGTGGAAAGGAGTAGACAAAGATAAGAGTTAAGAACCTGCCTGCCAATGCAGAGGACACAGATTTGATCCTTGGGTCAAGAAGATCCCCTAGAGGAGGGCATGGCAACCCACCCCAGCATTTTTGCCTGGAGAATCCCATGGACAGAGGACCCTGGTGGGCTACAGTCCAGGGGATCACAAAGATTCAGCCATGCCTGAAGTGACTTAGCATGCAAGGAAGAAGTATCAAGGTGACTGAGGATATAAATCCTTCAGGAGGACAAATATTGAAGAGATGTCATAGGTTTTGTCAGTTAAAGCATTGCAGTAAAATTTTAGGTTCAGAAGACAAACCTAAAAAGTGGTAGAAGGTAGAAGTGTTTGGATATTTGTGGTAAAGTCCAGTTTGGAGATGAGAAGATAGTGTTACAGGACAATTTTGTATTAATGTTGTTAAGAGTATGTTTATAAATCTGAGATTCGTGGGGTCAAGCATTGGTCAATGATATGCTCTTTAGCAGTCAACTTTTAAAAAATCAATATCAAGTGGTCATGTCTGCATTAGGAAAGGATAGGCTTCCATTATTTTTAATGGCTATATGTCATTATATACTATGGATGTATCATTATTTAACCTTTTTTTTCCATTGAGTATTTTGATTATAAGTTTGCATTTCTAATTCAAATACCAAGTAAAGTGTGTTTTAATGAGAAAAGGCGTAAGCCAGGTTGATTTTAACTTAAATTTATTGAATTTTTGGTATGTATTAAGTTCTATGTATTATGCTAACTACTCTTCTTATATCATCAGTTAATACAATGTGTATCTGTGATTCAGGTACTCTGTGCATATCTTACAATTGAGTAAACTAAGATTTCTTAGAAAACTCACATAACAATTACATGACTAAACTCACATAGCTAGTTAAGTGAGAGTTGAATTTGAACCCCGGATGTTACGACTAGATTATAAATACTTGCCAAGAAATGATGAGGACCTTTTAAAAGATAGGTTATAAAAGGCAAGACTTTATATTTGTAGTGAACAGAACTAGGGAACTGATGGAAATTGGAAGGTAAAATACAGATCAGTTCTGAGCACCAGAACTGGGGCTCAGGTAATACCTTGGAATTTCCTGCATCAGGTGCCATGCCTTGCTGTTCCCCATACTAGCCCCAGTGGTATTTTGTGGACAAACATGCTAAGGACTTCTTAATTTTTGGTCCACCTATTCTATGTACTGCAGTATATGTGTTTGCCGTGTGCATCGTATTGTTGTTGTTCAGTCACTAAGTCATTTCTAACTCTTTGCAACCCCATGAACTGCAGCACACCAGGCTTCCCTGTCCTTCACTATCTCCCAGAATTTGCCCAAACTCATGTCCATTGATCAGTGATGCCATCCAACCATCTTAGCCTCTGTCATTCCCTTCTCTTCCTGCCGTCAGTCTTTCCCAGCATCAGGGTGTTTTCCAATGAGTCAGCTCTTCGCATCGGGTGGCCAAAGTATTGGAGTTTCAGCTTTGGCATCAGCCTTTCCAATGAATATTCAAGGTTGACTTCTTTTAGGATTTACTGGTTTGATCTCCTTGCAGTTCAAATGACTCTCGAGAGTCTTCTCCAGCACCACAGTTCAAAAGCATCAATTCTTTGGCAGTCAGCTTTCTTTATGGTTCAACTCTCGTATCCATACATGACTACTGGAAAAACCATAGCTTTGACTAGACAGACTTTTGTTGGCAAAGTGATGTCTCTGCTTTTTAATATGCTGTCTAGGTTTGTCATAGCTTTTCTTCCACGGAGCAAGCGTTTTTTGATTTCATGGCTGTGGTCACCATCCACAATAATTTTGGAGCCCAAGAAAATAAAACCTGCCACTGTTCCCATTTCTTTCCCATCTGTTTGCCATGAAGTTATGTGACTAGATGCCATGATCTTAGTTTTTTGAACTAAGCCAGCTTTTTCACTCTCCTCTTTCACCTTCATCAAGAGGCTCTTTAAGGTACATCTTAAAGGTACATCTACAAGAGGCTCCTGTAAAGGTACATCTTATTAGCCATATATTCTCTTAAGAAAATTTAGGAAGTTTTATAGATCCATTAAAATGTGACTTCTTTCCTACTGCTGCTGCTGCTAAGTTGCTTCAGTCGTGTTCAACTCTGTGCGACCCCGTAGATGGCAGCTCACCAGGCTCCCCCATCCCTGGGATTCTCCAGGCAAGAACACTGGAGTGGGTTGCCATTTCCTTCTGCAATGCATGAAAGTGAAAAGTGAAAGTGACCCCATGGACTGCAGCCTACCAGGCTCCTCCATCCATGGGATTTTCCAGGCAAGAGTACTGGAGTGGGATGCCATACTGAGAGGGGCAAAATAAATATAATGGTGATTCTGTCAATATAAAAATCAACTGTAACAAGGTCATTTTCCAATGTAATGATCTAATACTGGTATACACAGGCATGGCCATGGTCCAGGCTTTATACTGTGCAGTTCTAGGGCCACCATTTGTATTATATATACTGTACCCTTACTGTAGCCTCAGTGAACCTATAGCTGTTTCAGGTATGAATTTCAGCACAGGGGCATCTTCTGCAGGAGAGGCGAGACAATCAAGGGGTGTCAGCCTCGCTGCTGCATGACTGTGAGGTGGAGGCATTGGGCCTGAGGCATTTTAGCTGACTTTGTTCTTCTGTGACTCATTGATCAGAGGAGGAGTTAGAGGCAAGGGGTCAAATTGAGAATTGTGTTATTTGTGACAGGTGAAGTAAAAATCCCAGGCTTCCCTGGTGGCCCTAGTGGTAGAGAACCCACCTGCTGGTGCAGGAGACGCAAGAAACATGGGTCCAATCCATGGGTCAGGAAGATCCCCTAGAGGAGGAAGTGGCAACCCACTCCAGTATTCTTGCTGGAGAATTCCATGGACAGAGGAGCCTGGCAGGCTACAGTCCATGGGGCCACAGAGAGTTGGACACAACTGAGCGACTAAGCACACACAAGAAAAATCCAAGAACTTTGAGCCATTATGTGAGATCTTTTCCTGAATGTAATATTTGTGACTCAGCACTGATTTGGTTCCTGCTTTAAAAGTTCTCTCTTGGCATTATTGTTCTCACTTCATGATTCCTTAATATGAATAAAGTATAAGTGGTATTTACTTTTACTTACCCAGTTTAGAGACCAGATAGAATATTCATATTTTACTTTATCAAAGTTAACGGAACAGAAAATGGTAACAGCATCCTTGTAACTCGTAAAATTAACTAGGGGAATGACTTTCCCTTAGGTGCCAGATTTATGAATGAAGTTCTTTAATTATTTGCATGCCCTTAGCAGAAGGGTTTGAGGGTTTTGTTTTTTTTTTTTTTTTCATTCTGTAAATAAAGCTTATATAATTGTTCTGTGAAACTGTAGTATTGTTTTTACATACTCCATAGTATTGCCTTGCCTCACAGGTGTCAAAACAAAGCAATCAAATCAAACTTTGTATGTGGAAGGTTTTTTAGGGTTTATGTTTGTATTTGTCGTGAATACATTATGGTGAACTACAGAAGAGTGCCTGTTAAGTTACTGACGTTGAGTAATGCATATCACTACTAATAACTGTTACTTATAGAGTACTTGAGGAGTGGTATTTATTCATAACTAGTTTTGGATATTATAATAAATGAAACTTTCTGAGTTGGATGAATAAGCTCATAAATATCCACAAGTTTATATATAAATGACATAGAACTGCGATTATTTTAAATGAAGTCTTGGGAGAATAAAAATATTTTATAAAAAATTCCCTAAAGGGAGATAGTGGTGGAAGTGTGGCACCAAGGTGTTAGTTTTGAACTTGTCTATGTTGCATGAACCCTTCTATAGCTAACTCAATAACCTTACATTATTTCTGGGTATTAAGAAATGTTTGAATTATAGGGCATTCAAACCCCAAACTAAAAGAGAATCTCTTGAGCTGACACTTTGAGGAAAACCAAGAGAGAATCACCAAGAACATTCCAATATTATAACACCTGAGGGTCTCTCCCTGGGAGTGAATCAGAAAAGGCTGGGCAAAGGAATTACATGACCTCTTGTCTTGCTCAGCATCACTAAGGAGATAACTGTTCTTGAAAGAATTATTTTTCAGTAGAACAACTCTCTTATAGAAGACATTGACGGTGGTCATCACCTTAGCAGACCAGTATAACTAAAGTGTATATTTTCTTAAAATGAATGGAGAACAGGGATCTCAAATGTTGCTATTTTTGTATTTGATAGGCTAAGTCATCAGAGATTTGCATGTGTAAAATGGATGACACTACAGACTTCAGTGAAATGTCAGATTTCAATCCTGTGATTTTTCTTCTTTTAATACCTTCAACAATGGATTAGAGTGTAGAAGTAAAATAAGAGCCTAGGTTTAAAAGAGAATGCTGTGAATCAGATTTAGAACAAAATAATGTTAGAATTGATGTTTAAATTTCTATGCTTCCACTTTTAATCATAGTTTGAAGATTGTTTAAGGATATACCCTGGAATCATGGTTGGTCTACATACTGTTTTGGTCCTGCAGAATTCTTTTTAAGATAAATGAGAAAGTATAGGTTCTTTATCAGAAATATTAAAAAAAAATTTGTGGTCAGTATAATAAGGGAAACAAAATATCTTGTGACACTTTATATTTCTGTTAACATTGAAGTATTTCTAGTGGCAGCGCCGCTTCAGGGTCTTGAGACCCACTCAATTGTAGAAGACTAAGGAGATTCTTTAGCGAAATTAGGTTATAGGCAAAAGAGCTACTTACAATCATGTTGGGGTGGGGCTGGAGAATGCAACATCTGTTATTAGCATCTTGTTTCTTTGGATACAGCAAGAGACAATAAAAGATTGACTAGTACAATTCAAATATCTGGGCAGAGAAAAGTGAGTAATACCTAAAACAGCTCAAGAACTGACTAATACGAACATAAAAATTATTACTTAAGGTGTTGCCTAGCCAAGTCAACATCACATTTTACATTTAATAGCAATGTTTTCAAAAGACTTTTGTGAGAGAGAATGATACATTAAGTGTATTTTCTATTGGAATTTCACTCTTATTATTTTATTGGAACTTACAAGTATTAAAGAAATGATCAACTCTAGGAAAGGTTCATCTTCTTACTCCTTATGGCCCTTGATGGCAAAGTGGTATCCTGCTTGACATCAGTACTAAAAATAAAATTCAACTAATAGAGGCATTCTCTAGCTATAAAACAGGAAAGAGAAAAAGGGGAGTGACCCTGCAGTTTCCCTATGATCCAGAATGGTAAGAAAATGTAAAACTAAATATAGAAAAGAGAAAGTTAGTGAATATATTTGCATATGCAAATTAGCTTAATTGATACTGCTTGCCTCTACAGGGATTTTTCATTACAAACTGGAGTGCTACATTGTTCAGCTCATATTGAGTAATTTAGTAACTAATGAGACCAGTTTGCACTAATTTGCATATGATAAATGAGCTTAATTGCAGTAAATAACTTGGAGGCATAATTACTTAATTTTCCTGTGTTGCACGGCTTTTAAGTTCACGTATGAACAACTCAAGATAATTTTGCATATTTAAATTAGTTGCTTTTAAATTTTCTTGGACAAAAAAAAAAAAGGAACACACCTTATCAATTGAGCTGTAAAACAATCGTATGTAAGGTTTAGTGTATTTTTATTTAAAAAGAAAGGAGAGAGGGGCAGAGAT
The DNA here is from genome assembly GCF_019923935.1 of Bubalus bubalis. NCBI lineage: Eukaryota > Metazoa > Chordata > Mammalia > Artiodactyla > Bovidae > Bubalus > Bubalus bubalis. The sequence goes on along the minus strand of NC_059176.1, from coordinate 26,630,949 downwards.
TTGTTGTTCTCCTCTCCTATATCCTTATCTCAGATAAGATATCAGCATTGACATTAGGAAAATGTTTTTCATGTTGGAAGTTAATTTGCAACTTCTGTTAGTAACTGACCTGGGTGAAGACTGAAATGTATATATGAGTGAATCATAAGTTTTAAAGTAGGGTTCATTACACAGATGCATTTTGTCCCTTATTTAATTTGGCAAGCTAATATCTGAGGAGTCAGTTGGCTCTGCTGTCTTCCTGTCTTCTAAGTTGCTGAGCTTTGATGACACAGCATCACTCTGACCTTAGCATGTATTTTCTATCTCAATTAACATTTCATCCTTATGAAATTTGTTTCATTGGAGAATCTCAGTGTGGTTTGGCCAAAATTATCTCACTGATCTTCACGTGAACTCAAGAATATATGTTTTATCAAATCTCCATTCTCAAAATTGAAAAACTGAAGCACAGAGGATGACTACTACATCATGATTTTACAATACTATATTGCCTTAGAATGTCACTTGTGAGAAAAAAGTATGATATTATTCAGAATTAACTTCTTAAGTCATATAAAATCATATTCATAATTGAGTATGAGAAAATATTTTGTGGTTGTGAAAGTTTAAAAGTGGTCATTTAAAAAATCATTGCTCCTTTAATTCATTGTATGAAAAGCAGAAGGAGGTGTTAGGGTTATTTACTTGCCACAATCTGGAAAAATAACTCCTGAAATTTTTCTTGAAAAGGCTCAAATCCCATTAAATTTGGTATAAGCATCCTACATCCTTCAGAGATGGGCCAAAACAAGTACTAAGTATAGTATATCTCAAGTGTAAAGTTTGAATCCTTCATGTCGTAGGTGCTCAAGAAGTAACTGATGAGTAATGAATGCACAAATAGATTCTTACTGAAGTCACATTGAACCCCAGAACTAGAGCCCCCTTTCAGCTCTGTGTTCCAGCCCTGTTTTTTTTTTTTTTTTTTTTTTTAGTTGGAGGCTAATTACTTTACAATATTGTGGTGGTTTTTGCCATACATTGACATGAATCTGCCATGGGTGTCCATGTGTTCCCCATCCTGAACCCCCCTCCCACCTCCCTCCCCATCCCATCCCTCTGGGTCATCCCAGTGCACCAGCCCTGAGCACCCTGCCTGTCTCATGCATCAAACCTGGACTGGCAATCTATTTCACATATGATAATATATATGTTTCAATGCTATTCTCTTGAATCATCCCACCCTTGCCTTCTCCCACAGAGTCCAAAAGACTGCTCTATACATCTGTGTCTCTTTTGCTGTCTCGCATATAGGGTCATCATTACCATCTTTCTAAATTCCATATATATGTGTTAATATATTGTATTGGTGTTTTTTTTCTAACTTACTTTGCTCTGTATAATAGGCTCCATTTCATCCACCTCATTAGAACTGACTCAAATGCATTATTTTTATAGTCCAGCCCTGTTTTTAATCCATGTTTTCTAGGTAGGTGGTAGAGTATGGCAGATTCTTTTCGTGCATGTACTTTGGCATCCAGCCACTTTGAGCTCACATCCTGCTGTGCTAACCTACTGACTGTGAGCCCCTTGCTAAGACAGCCTCTTGTTCTCTCTAAGCCTCAATTTCTTCATCTTTAAAAAATAGAGAAAGTAGTAGTAAAATGTCTCCTGATAGGCATGTTGTGAGGATTGAAGTAGATAGTGTAGTTAAACATGTTTAGTACAAAACCTGGCATGTAGAAGGTGTTTAATAAACATCTGCTAGTATTTCTGTCTATATGTTATATAGTTCAGAAAAATGGCCAAGTTTTTAAAGAAAAATGTTCATGCTTATCAGGAGTATTACCACACAGGAATATGGGAGTGTTATCAGTAAAAATCCTCTTAGATTTAAAGTAAGATAAATAAATTTCATTGAACACAATCTGAATTATCTGTTTACAGAAATGGTATCTATATTTACTGGGCTTCCCAGGGGGCGCAGTGGGGTGGGTTGCCATTTCCCCCTCCAGGGTATCTTCCTGACCCAGGGATTGAACCCATGGCTCCTGCATCTCCTGCATTGGCAGGTAGATTCTTTACCACTGAGCCAACTGACTACAACTAGTACTGATTATAAGTGGGGACTTTCTCATCACAAAATTGGTTATCTCAAGTAACCAGGATCTAGGAAATGAGACAATAACTTTAAAAATACTAAACTGAAGCTTCAGTTTAGTAAATATTTACCGAGTACCTAGTTTGATCAGAGAACAGAGAAAATACCAAGATACAAAGGCGAGTCATGGTTTTGCCTCTCAGCATCCCCACTGTGAACAGAGAAGACCAAACACAAAACATGCAAACATGATTCAGTGTAACGTAGACTAGTGGCTTTGAATCCCTGCCCTTAGTTATGTGGACTTGGGCGATTTATTTAAACTCTCAAAATCTTAGTTTCCTCCACCCTAAATGGAGATGGTAGCAGTCCTTCCCTCAGAGATGGCTGCGAGAATTAGAGATACTCACACAGTGCCTGGCACATAGTGAGTGTTCTGCAAAAGTGGGCCATGGGTGACAGGCTGCACCCTGCAAGTTGCCCAGCTTGGGGCTGATCAGTGAGCACGTCCTGTGGCTGCAAACTTAAAATCACACAGCTCATCCACTGTGTTACACACACAATAAGTTTGATTTTCATGTGCATCTCTTGGGGCGTGGGGTTGGTAGTTGAGTGTCCTATCCTCACACCTACATTCTCCCAGTGTGGTCACATAGGGTAAGACTAGGGGAAGGGAGGAAAATAGGGCAACGGTATCATTGTGGTTGAGCAGTTTTTGTTTGGGGCCTGCTGATAGGAAGATTGTTTGCAAAGTGTGGGAACATATCTTTATTATTTCTCCGGCACTAAGGGTGGCCAAATTATTTGGAGATTAAAGCAGAACAGAAAGATAATTACACTTTCAGTTTTTAAATGTGGTTAGAGGTCTTAGAAAATCTTAGGGTTATGTGTCAAATAGGAATATGAATAATTAATGATGATAAAGATATTTGCAAATCTGGGCCAGATTCTTTTTCTTTCGGCTTTAGAATAATCCTTGGTGGTAGTAAATATTATGTTCTTGTTACCAGCATCAGTTAGGAATGACTGAGAATAGGGTGACACCAGCTGATTATCATTTATTGGGAACCCTCAGTCAGGATGGCTGGGTTTGTTTTCTCATCTGAATCTCCAGAACTTCATAAGTCTTTTGGGTTTGAAGAAGGTTTGGGGATGGGAGTTCTATGGGTAATGTGCTTTGTTTTCCAAACTGAGCTGATGGAAGATGTCCGTGAATATCTGGGAACAGTTGTTGTGCAGTCAGTAAGTCGTGTCCAACTCTTTGCGACACCATGAACTGCAGTACTCCCTGTCCTTCACCATCTCCCAGAGTTTGCTCAAACTCATGTCCACTGAGTCAGTGATACCATCCAACCTTATCATCCTCTGCCACCCCCTTGCTCCTGCCCTCAATCTTTCCCAGCACTGGGGTCTTTAACAGTAGTACTCAACAAAATACACTTGGGAAATTCTGGCTTAGAAGAATCAAATCCAAATTAATTTAAGGTATTTTAAAAATCTCTAAGAGCTAAATTGAACAATGTTTACACGATAATATCAGATCTATAATCAGCTTCAGTAGCTTTTTTTCCAGAGGATTTTATTTTATTATTTTAACCCATTTTATATTGGATTATATAGCTGACTTACAATACTGTGTTGGTTTCAGGTGTACACCCATTAGTTTTCAGATTTTTTCCATTTAGGTTGTTATAGAGTACTGAGTAGAGTTCCCTGTGCTATACCGTAGATCCTTGTTGAGTCTACTAACTTTTTTAAAACAAAGATTATTACAAAAGAATCCTCTGTATATCATTTTCCTTTGTGTGTGTGCATGCACATATGCACACATGTGTGGTCAAGTTTTAAAAATAGTTTTTTTTTTTTTTAACTTTACAATGTAAAAGTAGAAAATAAAGAATGTGTAGAAAAGTCAAAAAATGTAGGCAAGCAAAATCAAAAAAATAGAAGTCAGGTATTTCTCCATCTTCCAAGGTTCTGTTTTATTTGGTTATCTGTAAATCATCCAAAATGGGATTGTGATCCTTGTCTCTTGAAAGCAGTTTTGGAAGGAATAGCTGATGTTAAGAGAGAAACTATACATCAATCATGGATGATACATGCTCGCAAATGGTTTTCTTCTGAGACCCATGTGGGTGATATTATAACTACTGAAGACCCCAGGAACCAACAGCTGTAGGCAACGGTGATAAGATAGCACTATCAGGGTCCTGCTAAGGGGTCCCGGGATAACCACCAAGCTCCATCCTCCCTCCGCTGCAGGCATGGACCTATGAGCCAGCCCAGGAGCTGGGTCACATGTCCCCTGATCACCAAGATTCCAGCTGTTTTTATTAACATCCAGTAACACCTTATAAGGGCTTCCCAGGTGGCACAACTGGTAAAGAAGCCGCCTGCCAATGCAGGAGACAAAAGAGACATGGTTTCAATCCCAAGGTCAGGAAGACTCCCTGGAGAAGGAAATGACTACCCACTCCAGTATTCTAGCCTGGGGAATTCCATGGACTGAGGAGCCTGGTGGGCTACACTCCATGGGGTTGTAAAAGAGTCGGACAAGACTGAACAACTAAACAACCTCAGCACCTTGTAAATATCACTTTCCAGACACTTGCCAACCCAGGATCTAATGATTTAGGACTGAATGGTAAGGAATTCATGTGGCAGTGTTGTTTTGTGATAGCAGAATAGAACTCTGCCTGAGGACAGAAAAAGTCATACCATTTGTTTTATCTGTGTTGGGAAAAATAAACATTAGGGTAAATTAGTTGAAAATATTATAAACATTTGTTATTTTGATTGAATAAAATGTGTAACTGATGGTTGAATTGCCCACAAAGTAGAGCCTAGTCAAATGAGACCAGATAACTGCTACAGGAATTGTCAGGTCAGAGCAGCTGTTTCCCTCATTTCCAAAGATATAAAAAGTGCAGGTGACCCTTTAGGCCATCAGAAAAATACTCTCTGAAATAATCCACTCTCATACTTCATTTTTAGGTGATGCAATGTTTTAGTAAATTTAGTCTGGTATAGAGATTAGACCAAGAGTAGAATTGACCTAAAGAAACAGAAAATTCTTTTTTTGTAAGTGGCAAGCCTGCGAGTTCTACATAAATACAAAGGCAAATGATAATATCAGTGACTATTTTAATTGCATCTTTAATCCATAAGGATAGTTCAATGACATTTTAAATTATACTTTTAGAATTGTAGTCACATAGGAGATAAAACTCAGTAACTATTTAATAATGCATACTGAGATCAACTGTATCCTCTCTTGAGATCACATTTAGGTGGACTGAATGTAAAAGTCCAATCAATCCAGAATTTAGACAGCATTTAATCTTCTCGAAGGCATTGTTGAGTCTTTCTAAAGTACCCAGGCTTGGTTCCTTGAGTTGGTACCAGTTTTTCTCTGCTGAAGGATTAGTTTCATTACATTCTCAGCTAAACTGTATTATTTTTTACATGGAATTGGATTGTTGTAGATCAAACTATTCTCCTTACTAGAAGATTACTGATCCATTTGGGAAATTTATGCTGCAAGTTGGTTATTAATTGATAGTTACTTAACCTGGCTTTCCTTGAAGACGACAGTATAGTTAGGTTGTGTTTAGTGGGGAAAATTTTTAGGCTGAAATAAAGCAATCCCTTTCAAGGATATATCTTCTACTGAAATTGGCAGGATACCTCAGTCACTACTGCTCTTTATATCATCACTGTTAAGTATCTAAAGGATTCTATTTGAATAATGGAATTTCTGTATAGAGAAGACTCATTCTGCTAAGAACATGTAAAAGTAAGGAACTTCTGGATTCTCTAAAATCGAAAGATTAAAATTGTATATAAACAGAAAGTCATCTGATCTCAGTTCCCTGGATACAGATTTAAAATACAGAACTATGCAAAAGTTTGGGAAATAATAACATTGTATTAGTACACATTTGTTGAGACAGTCTATAGCAGGCACTCACTGAGTGAGCTGCTTACATGCATAATCTCAATTGATCCCCTCACTTATCTTTTGGATTAGATACTGTTATTATTTCCATTTTAAGTATAGAACTGAAGTTCAGAGTGGGAAAGTGACTTGATGAGTAGCTAGTAGCTGTTAGTAGCTGGCACAGCTGGGATTGGAACCCAGAAGTGGAAATAGGAAAGAGATAGAGAAAGGAATTATAAGGGAAATATTAGGTATTAAATTGCTTTACAGTTGAAGTTTTTGAAGTGACATACTTTAAGCTATGGTTTGAATGGAAACTAGAGGATATACACTTTAGTTTAATAAAGAAATATTTGCCCTGAGCAGAAGACAACATTTTAAAGCTTGTCATTTCATTGCTGGGAAAGTATTTGAGGAAAATGACATGGCTTAGCCCTGGTTGCTGACCATTTTGTTGTCTCCTGCTGAGACTTGCCATTTCCATAGCCAGTGGGCTGTATTGAGTCAGACAGAAGCAATAGGTCATTAACAGAAATGGAGACTTGGGGCAGCCTACAGAGGCTGAAAGAGAGGGAAAATCATTTTGGACCACATCAACAAATCTGTGTCTAATAGCATCCATGCAACTATGTTTGGAGAGGTTAGCCTGATTTTCGGAGAAACTAAAGAAGTTTAAAAAGCACAAAATGATTTTTTCCCAAAGAGTGCCATGTTTAACATGAAAATATGAGTGCAAGAGGATGCTCTAACCTCTTTCAACATGCTGCATTTCCCCTTTTCATCACGCTCATTGAAAATAACTGATTAAAACTCATTTACTTAACAGAAAATACAGATTTTATTTTTCTACTGATATCTACATTAACCTTGAGATCTATAACTTACCACATTAATCTAAATAGACATTAGATTATTTCTATTGATGAATATCTTAATTATGTATGTTTTCTCAATCCTTGGCAATTCTTCTGGATTATTGAAATTAGGATAGGGGGCATGTTTTGCCACTGATATGATATTACTTTTGGTATTGGTGAGGTTATTCATCTTGAAAATATGTATAAGTAGCCTCTGAAATGGAGAAGGCAATGGCAACCCACTCCAGTACTCTTGCCTGGAAAATCCCATGGATGGAGGAGCCTGGGAGGCTACAGTCCATGGGGTCACTAAGAGTCAGACACGACTGAGCGGCTTCACTTTCACTTTTCACTTTCATGCATTGGGGAAGGAAATGGCAACCCACTCCATTGTTCTTGCCTGGAGAATCCCAGGGATAGGGGAGCCTGGTGGGCTGCCATCTATGGGGTCGCACAGAGTCGGACACGACTGAAGCGACTTAGCAGCAGCAGCCTCTGAAATGTAGACCAGTTTAGCAGGGGCTGGGAGATTGCCAGGAGAAATATCAATAACATCAGATATCATATGACACCACCCTTGTGGCAGAAAATTAAGAACTAAAGAGCCTCTTGATGAAAGTGAAAGAAGAGAGTGAAAAAGCTGGCTTAAAACTCAACATTAAGAAAACTAAGATCATGGCATCCGGTCCCATCAGTTCATGGCAAATAGATGGGGAAACAATGGAAACAGTGAGAGACTTTATTTTCTTGGGCTCCAAAATCACTGCAGATGGTGACTGCAGCCATGAAATTAAAAGACGATTTCTCCTTGGAAGAAAAACTATGACCAACGTAGACAGCATACCAAAAAGCAGAGACATTACTTTGCTAACAAAAGTTCATCTAGTCAAAGCTGTAGTTTTCCTAGTAGTCATGTATGGATGTGAGAGTTGGACTATAAAGAAATCTGAGCACCAAAAAATTAATGCTTTTGAACTGCGGTGTTGGAGAAGACTCTTGAGAGTCCCTTGGACTGCAAGGAGATCCAACCAGTCCATCCTAAAGGAAATCAGTCCTGAATATTCATGGGAAGGACAGATGTTGAAACAGAAACTCCAATACTTTGACCACCTGATGTGAAGAACAGACTCATTTGAAAAGACCCTGATGCTGGGAAAGATTGAAGGTGGAAGGAGAAGGGGACGACAGAGGATGAGATGGTTGGATGGCATCACTGACTCTATGGACATGAGTTTGAGTAAGCTCTGGGAGTTGTTGATAGACAGGGAAGCCTGGCATGCTGTAGTCCATGGGGTCACAGGGAGTTGGACATGACTGAGCAAGTGAACTTAGCAGGGGCAGGAAAAATATAGACCCTGACTACTGACATTGAACAAGTATTCAATGACAGCTTGCTATAATAAAGCATACCAAATACAGATTGAGGGAATATTTAGACGTTGTTCCTTTCCTCAGAGAATTTCCAATGAAATTTCTGTATCCTCATCTGGAATGATGGGACTTCCCAGGAGGCACTAGTGATAAAGAACCCGCCTGCCAATGCAGGAGGTTTAAGAGACACAAGTTCAATTCCTAGATTGGGAAGACCCCTGGAGGAGGGCATGGTAATCCACTCTGGCATTCTTTCCTGGAGAATCCCTGGACTGAGGAGCTTGGTGAGCTATAGTCCATATGGTTGCAAAGAGTCGTACATGACTGAAGGGACTAAGCACACACACACACTGGAATGCTAGGAGCAGGTCTAGAGGCAGGATCCTAAATTCCAGTGATTGCATTTACAATTGAGTAAAGCTTAGGAAATGCAATACTGTTTTCAGGACCAGCTATCATTTATATACTTAAAAATCCCCCCATTTAGATATATATGAACATACCCATGTGTGATTTTTAGGGAAAAAAATTCCAGAATAATTGCATATATGTTTTGTGTCTCATGCTAGATCATAAGCAACTCAAAAATGAGGATAATGCTGTGTTATGTGCTGAATAGTTACTTGATACGTTTGTAGAAGGACTGAAATTTGTATAAAGAATGCATGTAACTTCTAACAGATTGATCATTACTTGACTGTCATGTTTGGGGCAGTGTTATTAAGAAGTCAATGATAGTGATACTCAATGACTCCAAGATGTATTCTTATCACTTGTAGACATTTACACACTGGGCTTCTAGTAGGGTTAATGCATTATGTTACACCAAGTCCCTGAGCACCAATGTGAGAATGTCCTTCTCAGCCACGAGGTCATTAAAGAGAACACAGTCCCATCATAATGTCATTTTCCCCTTAATTTTCTGATTATTTACATTCTGTTTGGCCCTAATTATGAATACCTTTAATTGCTTTATCACAGTGATGATTAACTGTGCCCAAGTCAAACCCCTTTGAAAGAGAGGACGAATCCTTCTAAAGACTTGTGCATGACTACACTTAGGAAGAATATTAAACAAAGAAATAGACATGTTTCAACTTCACGAAGGCTGGTCAGCTTTTCTACATTCCTAAAATGCTCAGGGGTGATTTTTATTCCTGGGTTTTTCAGAACTAGGAAAATTTAATCTTCTGTTTTTCCCACAAATATGTTATAGTCTTCTGCTTTATTTACATGAATCATTCTTCCAGAAGACAATATTAGAAATAAAATACATGCCAGCTGTTTTCTAGTGTATTAAAGAAGAAAACTAAAAAGCAAAATAAACTTTGAGATTTGCATACGATCACTGAAGGAGTAAATAGCTGTGTTTGTCTTTGTTATTTTACACTTACATGTATAAAATAGCAATGATTGAGATTTTTAATATTTTATAAATTAGGTTTGAAACACCAAATGCAGGTTATTTCTTGCTGAAATGCTTGGTAGCAATCAAGTTCAGTTTAAGCAATGTGCAATAGTTGATAAAAGTGGCTCACTTTCATTTTTAAATGAAAGCTCCAACCTTAGGATACTCAAAGAATTAAAACCTGGAGATCATGTATTTTAATTCTGCGTTTTGATTCAATTTTTATAAAATGGACAGACTTTGAGACTTTATTTTCAGATCAAATTATTTAAAGCACAGTATTATTTTAAAGTTTCTGTGTCTTTTAAAACAATCTCATGGCACAAAAGTATAGAAGTGTGAGTCGCTCAGTTGTGTCTGACTCTTTGCAACCCCATGGAGCCCACCAGGCTCCTCTGTCCATGGGATTTTCCAGGCAAGAATACTGGAGTGGATTGCCATTTCCTTCACCAGGGTATCTTCCCAACCCAGGGATCGAACCCGGGTCTCCTGCATTGCAGGCAGAGTCATGGCACGGTATTTATTTAAATCTTACATTTTATGTTCCTCACAAAAGTATCAGGTGTGCGTTCTATGTTGACATCTATTGCCTAGCAATATGATGGAATTCATACCTGTCAAACAAAGCTCGTTTCTCCTGGTTCTTTCTCAATGAGGCATGGGCCACACCCTGGAGATGAGGATGGAGATTCTGTTCATCACTTGCTAAGGAGTAGGTTTGGCCTAAGGAGAAAGAAGGGTCTTTGCTTTGGGAAAGCTGGCACAGATGACCAGGAGGACATGTCATTGTCCATTTATTACCAAGCTATTCTTTCTCCCTGGAGGAAGGCTTTAACATTTTTAATCTATGGTGATTCACACTTGGGAAGCATCTCTTTTTCTCATTTTGTTACTCCCACCTGGAAGGAAATGAAACGTTTATCTGGGGGTTCGTTTGCAGAGGAGCAAGCGAAGAGAGGTGATGTGGAGATGAAGACTTCCCTTGCCTTTCTCGGGGTAGGTGCCCGTGACACACAGCTGTTCCTGAGCTGTGGGGGAAGCCACCACAGAATCAGAAACACTCACGCAAATGTATCTGCCGTTGTGCATTTTCTTCTCATGCTAATTGCCTCTGTTGGAAACTTGGTGCATGCAAGTATAAGCTTACCTATACCTGTTTTAGACACTGTGCCCCGTGTTTCTAACCACTGGAGGTTAAAATTAAGCATTGAAGAAATAGAATGATATTTTTTCTCATTTCCTTGGTAGACGTTGGTACAAAAGCTGACAAAACAGGTAAATTTCCTGGTGTGCTGTGGTGTAAGGTGATTATCTGGCTTATTGTTTTCAAACACACTGAAGTCTAGGAAGCGCCAGTGAGCACAACAGGGCAGGAACAGACTGACCCCCAGCAGAGAAACAATCAGGTCGAGCAGAACCTTCAGCTGTGGGGCCAGGGAAGAAAAGCTGACATCCAGATGCCAGTGCTTTGGCAATCTTATCTGGAGTTGCACATATGGATCCTGCATCTGCTCGGGTTATGCCAGCAGTCGGCAGCCAAGTTGACACAGCTACCATGGCAAGAGCAGGCGGAGGCACAGCTATATGTCCGGGTCTCTCTGCTGAGACAGCTGTCAGAAGCCATGATGTCGGCCTTATGATAGCTAATTTTCAGAGGATCAGTGTGGGTCTTTGAGTGATAGATTTCAAGAGCCCTCACTAGGTCATTTCTGAATGGCCATCTTTGGAGGAAGGTGGTGGGGGGTGAGGCAGGCACACGTAGGTAAGTGTGTATGCACAATGAGCACATACATAATTGTGCTTTGGCGGCGGGTAGGGGGGCTGACATACTAGTGCTCAAGGAAAAGTAAACCAAAGATTTTGGACAATGATTTAAACCAGTGCATGGTGAATACACTCTTGATGTATATATTCTATCATAGGAAGTTGGTTAATCTAACAGTGACCGTAACCAATTTGTTTCCTCTTTTAGGTGAAAAAAGAGAGAGGCTTAGTCCATAAAATTTGAGTATCTGCCTTTCAATAAGCACATTTCTTATTTCATCATAATCGCCCCAATAGGAAGCTGAGTGACTGAACATCAAAAATTCATATTATCATCTCTTTCATTCCCTCGGAACCCTTCTTAAAAAGAGAGAGGAACAGGTTTATCTCCTCTTATTATCTCAAGTAAGTATTTGAACAGGAATAACCAATGGGCAAGTGTTTTCACTTGGGGCCAATTTATATATCTACTTGCAATTCCAAACTTTTTTTTTATGTAACTTTCTATCTTTACTGAAATCATCAATTCCTAGTGGGTAACTGGTTAGGTGTAAGAGAAAAGAATGATTTGTTCTTTATTTTTCTCTGTATTGGAAACTTACTTATCAACAGTTTTGGTGACATTTGTTAAATTGCATTGTTTATTTTATTATAATTACTTTCCAGTTGAGTTGTGAAAACATTTACTAAGCTTGCCTGTAGGAGTTCACAGGCTTTGGAAAACAATGCATAACAGTAACTGACATTAATGGAATCACTTTGACATTGGCACCTACTGTTCATAACGATGTATTCTAACTTCTCTTTTGCAACTAGATGATCTAGTGAGGGAAGTATGCACTCTTAGCATTAATGGCATTCTAGATCATTCTCAAATGCATGTTGTCAGTCTTGGTCTTGGCTGTGGTCACATCTGTAGTATTCCTGTTGATCTAACATGTGCTGCCAGGGTTGATTTATTCTGGCCCCTTGATCTTAACTTGTAAGCATTTATGTTGAGGAGAAACCAACAAGGGACCTGGACTTCAAATGGCTTGCCTCTCAAGTTAGGAAGGGGGCAATGGCCTCATAATTTTTGCTATAACTCAGAGTTTCACACATATTTATATACTTTTCCTGCCCAGAATTTAGTCTATGAATAATGGTAATCATCAGGTGAAGTAATCATAATGGGTAATCATAATGGGAAGTTTTAGCTATCTCATGAGCTAATGCCCTAGAATATCCTGTCCCTGCAGAGAACGCCTATCCTAGCGTCCACAAATGTAGCCCACCATTGGGGTTGAGTGTTTAGGTTAGTACTTGGCCCACGTAAAGCAAAATACATTCTCTCCTCTAACTTTACCCCTAATGCTGCAAAATTCAGCAGTCTGGAGTTGACCCAGGGAGAACCTCTGTACTCCTGTCCAGTCACAGTATTAGACTGTCCATTTTTCTGGTCTAAATGATTGGTAATGGTGGGGAGATTCCCCCAGGCTGTCACACATACCAAGTATATCAAGAGGCCAGCAAACCAAGTCCAACTCACACATCCAGATGCAGAAGTGTAATTGTCTGGGGGCTCCCTGCACTCATCCCTAAGTCCACAGAGAGGGAAGGACAAGAGGGGAAGAGCTAAGGGAAGAGATGATGCCAGGTGGTCCCCCAGACTTCCCAGAGTAAAGGATTGGTGTACTGGTAGGTTCCACATCACAAGTGCCTCTCAATGAAATAACAATTTGTTCGTCACTCATCTGCATGCCAATCCATCATGTGGGCATTTATGTAATTATTTATTGAGTGCTAGACCCTGCAATTAGAGACTGCAAATACCAAGAAGTAATTATGGTCCTTGTTCTTATGAACTTTGCCAGTCAGGCTAAGAAAGTAAATATAGAAATAAAGTCACGGAAAACTCAGAGTAAAGGAAACCTTGAAGGATAAGATTGAGTTCTCCACTGAGAATCAGAGAAGATGCCACAGGCAGTGGGATCCTTGAGCAGGGCTTGATGGGTGAGTGTGGTTCTACCAAGTAGAAAAGGATAGAAAGACACCCCAGGTGGAGAAAATGGCATGACCAGAAGTTCAGGGCTTTGCAAAGATGTTAAGAAGTAGTTCTGGGGGGGATATGGCCTGAGGACTATAGAAGAGTTAGTGTTGGCATTCTACCCTTTTTTTTAATTTTATTTTATTTAGAATGTAGTTGATGTACAGTGTTGTGTTAGTTTCAGGTGTGCAGTAAGATGAATCAGTTATACATATGCATGGGCTTCACAGGTAGGAGACTAAGAGACGAGGGTTTGATCCCTGGGTCGGGAAGAGTCCCTGGAATAAGAAATGGCAGCCTGCTCCAGTATTCTTGCCTGGAAAAGTCCATGGACAGAGGAGCCTGGAGGACTACAGTCTGTGGGGCCCACAAAAAAGTCAGACACGACTGAGCGACTGAACCAATACACACATATACATACACATACATACATATACATATACACACTCTTTTTTAGATCCTTTTCCCATATAGGCCATTACAGAGTATTGAGTAGACTTTCCTGTCCTATACAGTAAGTCCTTATTAGTTCTGTATTTTATATAGAGTAGTGTGTATATCTCAATCCCAAGCTTTTATTTCCCCCCATCCCTCTGGTAAGCAGGGGTAGTTCGTTTTCTGTATCTCTAATCTTATTTCTGTTTTGTAGATAAGTTCATTTGTAGCCTTTTTTTCTTTTTTAGATTCTGTATATAAACAATGTCATATGATGTATGTCTTTCTCTGACTTACTTCACTTAGTATGATAATCTCTGGGTCCATCCATGTTGCTGCAAGTGGCATTATTTTGTTCTTTTCATGACTGCGTAATATTCCATTGTATATATGTACCACATTTTCTTTTTCCTTTCCTCTGTTAATGGACACTCAAGTTGCTTCCATGTCTTGGCTGTTGTAAACAGGGCTACAGTGAACATTGGTGTGCATGTATTTTTTTGCAAAAACACTTACTGAATGCTTGTTTTTGCTACTTGAGAGCTGGGTCCTGGGGATATTGAGTAAGACATCTCCCTCCTTCACGGAACATACGCATAAGGGAGAGGGGCATTCAGATAGTGACTTCAGCACAGCAGGTAAAAGAGAGTCAGGAGGGGAGTCTAGATCGAAGGTCAGGTTGAAATCAAATGCCAGTGCTTAGGGGTTGACTTTACCCTGAAGACAGTGGAGAGCCATGAAAAAAATTAAACCTGAAGGCTTAATTGGGATCTCCCTGGGAGTAAATAGGAGAGGAAAAAGAGCATGCAGGCAGGGGGAACAACCAGCAGCAGTCAGGACAGTCTCAGGCAAAGGTGATAAACCTGAACTGGGAGGTGATGGTGAGATTACAGTAGAGACAGAGTTGGGAGATGTTTCAGGAAAAAAAAAAATCATCTTATTGCACTTTACAGGCTGGGAAACTAAAGTTTAGAAAGGTTAAATAACCCTTTCTAACATAGAAATAGCAAATGGTAGAGCTCAAGTTTGAACCCAGAGAACCTGTTAGGGAGACTGTGCTCTATGTAGTACTTACGAGGAGATCTCACGTTTTTAAAAAAACTTTTTAAAATTAATTAATTAATTTTAATTGGAGGATAGTTACTTTATAATATTGTGACAGTTTTTGCCATACATCAACATGAATTGGCCACAGGTATACATGTGTCCCCCACTTCACCCTGAATCCCCCTCCCACCCCCCTCCTGAGATCTCACATTTTAAGACAGATTTTCATCATATCTATTTCACAGGATGCTGTGAGAATTAAATAATATAATCCACGACAATCCCTTTGTGCAATGCCTGGCAAATAGTAAGGGCTTCAAATCTGGTGCCTTTATTACTGTTTTTATCATCATCATTCTTGGATCTCACCTTTATGGTGTATATCACCCCTGTTTATGCAGTAGACCCTTAAGCTTCACAGAGCTAATGAAAGGAACAATCTTGCAAAAGACACTGTAGAGTATTCTGTCCTTAAAAAGGCAGATGTCTTGGTCAAGATATAGAGCACACTCTTGCCAAGACTGTATAATGAGGTAAAGAATGATAACACTTTAAAACAAAGTGAGGGATCATTGTTAATTCATTTGGAATATAAAAATATTAGTCATCTGGAGCAAATGTTATGAAACATTCTACCATAGGTACTTTATTTTAGAAATTATATGTATACTTTTAGTAATGACCAAGTCTCTTCTCTCAAGAAACCTTTGAAACCAGCTTGACCACAGGACAGGTGGAACCTGCCATGAGAATGCAATAGGGATAATTCCCTGGCCTTCCTTGTCACCCTCAAAATCTGTGCATTATTAGAAAAGGAACTTCATATTAAATTCTAAGTGCACCCTCAAAAGTGAAAGAACTGAACAGCTCAGGTCTGTTCTTCCTTCATCTTGTGGCTTATGGAATGGCACTGCTGCACCCTTGAATCGAGTAGGGCTGCAATGATTTTAGCAGGGGCTGCTGCAATCTTAATTTTATGGAATAAATTTTAGTGTGACATTAAGAGGAAGCAAAGAGGTTAACTTTATCATTCTTCATCCTAGGGGAAAAAAAACAAGCTTTATATTTGTTTTGCATTTCATTTTAGAGCTAAGACATGATTCGCTGGCTCCTGTTTATAAAATATAACAATTTTTCTCCTTTTTGTAACCCAAACACATAATTTTTAAGTGAGGCATGTTGTTTCCTCTCTTTATGTGTGTTCATACTAAGTGCTGGTATAATTCCATTATGTTTTGACTTGAACATTAAATATTACCTTGAATATACACTTCCCAGCAGTCGTGTTCTGATAGTGACATATTGTACTGTTTGAAGGGTGTCATATGGTCATCTGTCAGCCGAATGTTGTTGCATGGAAAGAATTTTATTCTTCAGATGTCATCTAGACTGCCTCATGTTAAAAAAGAGAAATAAAGCAGAATTTCAGAGTCTGGATAGAGTAAATTAGAGATGGGTAAAATTGACCCAAGATAGGTGGAAAGGGATTCATCCATTCAGAATACAGTTGCTCAGTAATAAAGACAAACAATTATTATACTTTGAGTATTTTTAATTAGATGTGGTTGTATTTTATGGCAGAAAAACACAAGCTTCCTTTCTGGACTTTTGGCACCTAGTTCTCCTTGTCTTTTGCCACGTGGACAAAGATGCAAAGAAGATTCCTAGCACTAATATGGTAGAAAGAGTGCCGCCTCCCTGTAGATAGCAATTGGAGAAAAAAATGAAGGAGACTATGGCTTACTATATCAGAAGTTAGAGTGATAGAGAAAAGAAGAATGCGTTCTTGCTTCAGAATAATTTAGCAGTCAATATTTCTATCAGCAATATTTCTTTCAACAGGAATTAAGATGCTGGCCCTTATCCAAAGACACCTCATCCCCCTATTACATTATAGATCTGGTCCAGCTGTGGCTGCATCTGTAGAGAGATGAGGGCAGGTCTAATAGCCAATTTGTAGGGTGTTCTGCACCAAGTATGTAAACGATGGACACCCCCCTCTAAATGCATTTTTCTTTGCTTTAATCTTTGCCTGGTATATACCTGGAATTTTGTGCTGTTATGTTCTTGTCTTTAAAACGTGGAGAAAAGTATGTATCTGTGCTTGTATGTTCCATTGCATTTTTAGGATCTAGAATCTATACTTACACTTGGAATAGAAGGGTGACACCCTTTTGTTTGTTTTTCTTATTTTGTCATTGCATGTCATTCCTGAACTCTCTTGAAATTAAAATAATTGCATGCCCCCCATCTTTTGCAATTTAATGTACAAAATATAGCTCTGTTTCTTAAAGTGATCTAAAAAGACACACCATATATCCTGCACTTTCTTTCACAAATGTGTACATTGGAATATTTACAGGTTTTGTTCCTCAGAAGTCCCTACCATTTACATTATGTATTCATTTGAGCCACTTAATGTCCATGAAGGTAATAATAAGCGGGGTACTAAGGCACAGATGTCTGAAACATCATCATACCAAAGCAAATGATCAAATATTAAGAGACAAGAGTAGGTATTTAAATAGAGAGAAAGCAGAAGTCCATGATTTTTGGTCCATGTCTTAATTAACTACCAACATTATTAACTTTAATTTTCATTCAAGTTCATTCTATCTCAAAAGGTCTTCTAATTTTTGATTGTGAGAGAAGAGAGTGAGAAGTAGAGAGAGAAAGAGACAAAAAAAGAGAGGTGATCTTTTCTTTCCAGGGCTGAGAGACATTGCGTTGACATTTTTATGGTCGTATATAAAAAAAAAGCACAAAGTGAGGCCAATGGTAATAACCTTGCAGTTAATCCTATGGGATGCCATCTTATTTTTCTTGGCTCTTCCGGAACTTCAGAGAAATGTTCACCCCTGGTGTATTGATGGCAGCAGAAGGTCTTGGATCAAACTCCCAGATATACTTTATCCCAAACATACCACAATTTAAAAGTGACTAATTGAATTTCAAATGAATAAGAGAATAGTTGTATTGATGAAGATGATCCTTTTATTGAATAAAAATAGTTCCTAATAAATCAGCATCTAAAACATTTCTAGAGCTTTATTTTTAGATTAGGATTAACATTTTCAATTTAAAGAAAGTAGTTAATTAATTTATTTTATTTTATTTATTTTTTTGGCCACATGGTTTTTAGGAGCTTAGTCCCCCAATTAGTGCTTGTGGAGTCCTAACCACTGGACTACCAGAGAATTCCCAAGAAAACAAGTTAAATTAACTACAATTCGTATGAGATTTGAGAAAGTTAGTTTGACTAATAGATTATCTTAATAGTTCTAGGATATGTAGGTGATGATGCCTTTGCCATAGTCTATACAGAAATAAATGGAGAAGGCAATGGCACCCCACTCCAGTACTCTTGCTGGAAAATCCCATGGACGGAGGAGCCTGGTGGGCTGCAGTCCATGGGGTCGCTAAGAGTCGGACATGACTGAGCGACTTCACTTTCACTTTTCACTTTCATGCTTTGGAGAAGGAAATGGCAACCCACTCCAGTGTTCTTGCCTGGAGAATCCCAGTGCGGGGGAGCCTGGTGGGCTGCCATCTATGGGGTCGCACAGAGTTGGACACGACTGAAGTGACTTAGCAGCAGCAGCATACAAAAATAAAAAGCAGCTCATTTTTCCTGCTCTGAGAATTATCTATGGATTGTAACATGCACATATTAAGCAAATATAAACTAAAAGAGAAAGGAAGGAATTAATATTTACTGAGCATTTGTTGCTGCTGCCGCTGCTAAGTCGCTTCAGTCATGTCCGACTCTGTGCGACCCCATAGACAGCAGCCTACCAGGCTCCCCGTCCCTGGGATTCTCCAGGCAAGAACACTGGAGTGGGTTGCCATTTCCTTCTCCAATGCATGAAAGTGAAAAGTGAAAGTGAAGTCGCTCAGTTGTGCCTGACTCTTAGCGACCCATGGACTGCAGCCCACCAGGCTCCTCCGTCCATGGGATTTTCCAGGCAAGAGTACTGGAGTGGGGTGTCATCACCTTCTCCGGAGCATTTGTTAAATGTTGTATAACTGAGTATTTAATGTTTACAACCTCCCAGTGAAATAGCTATTAGCATTCCCATTTTATAGATAAGAGAAAAAAGGATCAAGGTCACTTGATGAAGAAGATAGGGCCTGTGTAGGTCTCTCTGATGCTGGTGACTATGCTTTTTATTTTTTTAACACTAATTTTAATATAATAAGCAATGCAATAATAGCTTAAGAAGTAGTGAAGCTCGGAATTGAACTAGGAATTTATCAGCCCAAGACATATATCAGTATCTTTTTTTTTAATAGTAGAACACTCTTTTGTGTTCTTTGATGACTATTTCCATATTTCCAAAAGTCTGGAAGCCTGGCAAACCCCTAGAAGCTGATTGAAGAAATTGTGTTATGGTGTGCAGTTTCCATAGTCTCTATTAAAATGAAGACAGATTTTACCTTTTACCATTCATGTTATCCTGTTTAACCCCTCACTCTGTCCATTGAATCTTGCCTTCCTCCACTCCATGTTTTCTCTTCCTTTCCTATTCCATGTCTTCTCAATTCATGAAATGTGTACTTTACACCTGGAGGTTAACAGCAGAGAACGAGCCTATCAGTCTCGTGGCCATGACTGTGGATTGTGACTTGCTAATAAGCAGGAAATCATATTTGCTGGGGTGAACTCTTAGATGTAAATTTGTTCCCTTAAATCCTTCTTTGTGATATCAAGAAATTTTCCTTTCTCTGGAATATATTTTTCAAGGTAAATATGTTTATTTTAAAAGTTATTTTGTACTAAATAGTATGACAGCATTTTGTATGTTGAGATAAGTGATGAGTGGGAAAGTAATGGGTAATGTCTGTCAGTTAGCAGCTTATTAATAAGGAGTTTCTATATCAAGATGTTTTACTTCACGTGCGTGTTATTCATTGGTCATTTTCCTTAAGACGTCAAAATGGTATCTCTTAAGCTGGGGTCACCCTATTTATTGATAGTTTAAAAAAAAAAAAAAAAAAAAACAAGGCGGAGAGACACCTTATGAAGATAGTCAAATAAAGGAATAAGGAGGTGGCTACAAAGACAGATACCACTAATTTGCATTTCTATGGAGGGCATACATTAGCCAGAGGATAGACATTGTCCACAACTATGCATTACATCTTTCAAGTTCTGTTGGACTGTTTGTGCGATCTTGGAGCCTCTGTGCTTCCAGGTCTTTCCACTTCAGCTAAGCTGCTACCAATCACATGGTTTGTAGGTATATACTCTTCCTTCACAGTTGCCAAAAAAAAAAAGGTGGGGGGTGTAGAAAACTTTACTCATGTAACACACTGAAATATTGTTAATTTTCAGGGTTGCTGCTGAATTATTAAAGATTTCTGTGTTACATGTGGCAAAAGAAGGGCCCCTTGCCTGTGTGTTAATGCTGTCAGGGTCCCTGCGGTTGTTGGCCCAGTTCATGATATATTACACTGGAAGCATTTCAGCACTCTCGGGGGATCTCTGGTCCTACCTTAAGGTCAAGAGTTAACTACTTGTATTTTAGCTGTGTACTGCTATCAATACTGCTCCTATGGAAACCTCACTTGACGTCATTTTTGAATCTTTGAGACTGTAGTCAAGCTTCAGTAAAAGTCAATAAGAACATTAGACTGTTGGCTATATTATTACTTGCCACTTCCTGCCAGCAATCTACCAATTCATTAGCAGAGAGTTTTGAAACTCTTGCTTGATTATTTATGCAGTCAATAGCAAGGCTTGTCTGCATTCATAATTGTTTGATTTTATGGCCTCTTCTTTAAACAAACATTGTCTATGGTAATGTGATGCCCTGATGGATGGGAAAGGTTTTGTCTGTGAATATCATTTAGATAATTAAAAATGACAGATGAAATCGCCCGCTGTCTTGACCTGTACTTTGTTCCCTCAGTGATGCTGAAGAGATGCTGATTGCTGTCAATCAAAACCCATTGGAGGTTTGTAAATTCTGGCTGCTGTGAACTCTGACCCCCACTGTTGATCTGAAATAGATAATAACCTTGAAATTCTATTAGAATTTAAAAACAGTTTTACTAGAGGGGCACAGTATATATTTCTTTTCCTCTAGAACACAGTTACTTAATGTCACTGTTTGCAGTATCCAGAATTAAAGTACAATTTTGGTGAAGATTAATGTAACAAATCAGAGGAAAGATCTTCCTCTCTAATTCCAAACTTTTGATTAAGATTCCTATTTTTTGACTAGGAGAGGACAAAATCTTAAGCTTTTGCTACTTTTCTGGTTATTAATGGTTAGAATTTTTTTGCTCATTTTTACTAATCCTGTTGTTGAATGAATTATTTTCATGCCAGCATATCTTCATTTATGCTATTTTTTTCATATTTATGTTATGAATGTTTTAAGTTGCTGCTTTTCCCAAGCCAAAGAAAATAACACAACTAGAATTTTGAAGACAGCAGAGATCCAAAGACCAGTGTTTATGCCCAAAGTTCTCAGCAAACATCTTCAAAACCTTAGGTCAAGAGATCAGGCTGATAAATGCATTTGCCTTGCAAATTGTTCTTTATCATTACCCAGACACTTAAAATATATTCAGAGGTCCCTCTGGTCCTTAAAATATGCATGCGAGTAGATGGTGAAGAGATCGCTTTCATTCCTCAGTGTGGGAACCATCAAACTAGTTGATAGCAAAAAATTATTAGCAGATTCTACAGGCTTGAAAATGATAAGAAACTAGGCTTTCGCTGTGTTTAGTACACTGGTCATGGCAAACATGTAGAACAGTAGCAGAAGTGCAATAAGAGAATTGCAAATAGCAGAGATCTCTTGAAAGGTAATTGACGTAGTGTTGGTTTTTCTACCAAAGAAACTTCTTTAGAGTTTAGTGAATTTGTGAAGGGTCATATCAAGAGTTGTTATCACTGTTTTGCATTTTGTAATCAGTAGATACTTTAATATTAGTTATATCGGTGCCTTAGTGACAATAGAAAATAAATATTATCATTCCTATTTGGCAGTAGGTGAAAATATCAGAAGCATAATTCTTATCTTCATTTTGAGGGCATTTATCCAGAATCAACCATTAACTAGAATAATATGATTTTACAATTAAAGTTTTGTTGTTTTATTTTTCTTTATTGGTAAATGAATTCCTTGTATACATTACCACTCAGGATAAGTTTATTATTACCTGATAAAAGCCAATTAATATGAAGTGAAAGTCTCTCAGTTGTGTCTGACTCTTTACCACTCCATGGACTATAGCCTGCTAGACTCCTCTGTCCATGGAATTCTGCAGGCCAGAATACTGGAGTGGGTAGCCGTTCCCTTCTCCAGGGATCTCCCCAACCCAGGGATTGAACCCAGGTCTGCCACATTGCAGGCAGATTCTTTACCATCTGAGCCACCAGGGAAGCCCAAAAGCCAATTAATATAGTAAATATAAATGTGAATATATATACAGATATATATATTCACATATACATGTCTAAAACCTGTCCTTAAAATCTTAGCCAAATTCCACCTTTTCAGTAATGTCTTCCTTGTTCTCTCCAGTCCCCTGGGATGGCCTAGTCCCCTGAAATTTGTCATTTATTTTATATTGCTTTATTATTAGTACTTTCATATATTCATTCACTCAGTCATTCTTTTTTTATTCATTAGTGAGCATTAATTAAAGACCATTTAGGTATCAGGCACTTTTCATAGCACTAATTATTCTGTGTTTTCATCCTATCTCCCCAGATAAATTATAAGCAAAGGACTTGAAGACCCAGTGTCACCTTCATAGACTAGGTGCCTTCTTCTTCTGTATGAGTTTCTTTGTCTCTCTTGAATGACTTTACCCTCGCAAGTCCTCAGGAAGCATCTGATTAACCTTTGACATGGCTTTGTTTCACTTGGGTGTTGTAAGAATGAAGAGTCAGAAAGGGATAGTGAAGAGTCTGTGAACTTTATTGAGACAACTAGCTTGCAAATTACATTTTACCTAAATTAGCAGGCTCCGTGGCAGCATTTATAATGAAGGCTGAATCTTGGCTCCTTTAGGTCATAAATATTACAACCAGAGCTGAATCAAGAAGAAGACAGCTCAGGTTCCATCCTCAATTCTCCCTTCCTTGTGCTTTTGACATAGTTTCATTTGATTTAATGGTGAAAATCCACTCTGTTTCTCTTAACTCTGAATAGGGCTAAGAATTATACGTGTGAGATTTTGGTTCGAGGAAAATATCTTAATTAGTTTACTCTAACCTTATATATGAAAAAATTCTCTTTTAGCTCCTAGGTTCAATTAAGTTTTTCATGATAGAATTATTATTTGCTTCAGGTTTAATTTATACCCCCTCTGCTAATATTTTAAATCTGTTTCATCAGAAGAGAAAACCATTTAAGTTCTCTTACTTGAAGTCAACCTATTTCTTCTTTTGTTCTTTGTGATATCACATTCATGAATCGTGCATAATCTCCTAAATACCGAATTTCTTGCAAAGGGAATTATGTGCATATTCTAACTTTTTTGGATTTCTTATGACACTTAAACAGAGAAGGCAATGGCACCCCACTCCAGTACTCTTGCCTGGAAAATCCCATGGATGAAGGAGCCTGGTGGGCTGCTGTCTATGGGGTCACACAGAGTCAGACATGGACTGAAGTGACTTAGCAGCAGCATGGCACTTAAAACTCATTTGAAAGAATTTCAGCTGAACTTGTTTCTTCATATTCACTATAAGTTGAGTATATGCATATAAGACATCTGTCTATAAAACCTGCCCCTAGTTTGACAGTGTACACAAATGCTTTATTTATGGGAATTTAAAAACATTTAAACATGTCCAATTATCAGTTATTCCATGGTAACCTTATTTATAGGCTTAAGACTTTGCTTCTGTCAAATGATGTGGACACAAATGTCAAATGGTAATGTTACAATAACTTTTCACACTGTAAGGGGAGCATATCAAATTTACAGGGAATGATGAGCTTGCATTAAGAAGAAAGTGATTTCTTGCCTTTTAAAAATCAGTTGTAACACTGACATCTAAGAGACCAATTTTTGCCAAATTCATGCTAGTTACAGACCTAGAACGTGCTGCTGACCTAGTTTGTCTGTGTCAACTCCTAAAAGAGAATCTTATAATTGGAGCTCTACAGAAAGATTGAGCTTCTGCTAATATTTGTTACTATGCTTAGTTGCTTAGTCACGTCTGACTCTTTGTGACTCTTTGGAGTGTAGCCCGCCACACTCCTCTGTCTGTGACATTTTTCAGGCAAGAATACTTGGAATGGGTTGTCATTTCCTTCTCCAGGGGATCTTCCCAACCTAGGGATCGAACCCATGTTTCCCATGTCTCCTGTATTGCAGGTGGATTCTTTACCCACTGAGCTATTGGGGAAGCTCTAAATACTAGGCACTTTCAAACTGACATTATTTGAAATTAATAATGTAACTGTCCCAAGTCCCTCAGTTACCTAGCAGCAGAGCTGGGGTTCTGAATTTAGATTTTCTGAATCGAAATCCCAAGTTCTTTATAGACAACAGTCTGCTTCCAGAAAGCTCCATCATATCAGCATTTTATTCTAATTGGTTTCTTGTATGAGGTTAATAATAATGATTGTTATTGTTGCGAGCAGTTGCCATTGGATTATGTGTATCAAGTTCTATACTGTTTCCTTATCTTATTTCAATTGGTTCTCCCAAGAAATGTAGGAGACGTGTATTATCATCTACATTTTGGGAATGAGAAAACTGATGTTTGAGATAGATTCACTCAAAGTACCAAGTGATCCAACCAGAAAACAGACCCAGCTTTACCACTGTCCAAAACGTGTGTTCTCGTTCATCACACTCTGAGCCCTAGCTTGTATGTGGCAGGGCAGCCTCTTGATCAGATGCCTTTGATATCGGCTCTAAGAGTGTTCAGTTCTGTACACATCAAAAATAGACACAAGGGTCCTCCGGTGATTTAACTGGATTTAATCCATTTGGGGGGTAATTTTTGTTTGGCTTCATTTTACTAAGTTCAGCCAAACTGATTTATATGAAGCCTCCAATTATCTTTTTGGTGTGCCCATGCCAGAGATTTTATTAGGGAAATGTTCTCTTCATTATTCCCTCTCAGGGAGGGAAGATGAAGAAAAATCAAGCGATGTGACAGCTGTCTCAGAAGTTTTCTCCTACCTGCTTATCCAGTTGTTTTGAGGATGGCAGTTTACACCACTCAGAAAGAGTCTAATATCCAAAAAGTAATAATTGTAAAGAAAGTTACATGAGGCAAAGAGCCCCAGTCAAAACCACACTGCCCAATTCCCCCCAGCTACTGGAGAGATAATTACTGAACCTTTGTTCATGTCAAGTAAATGAATTTTGAATCCTCTGTATATTTAATTATCCAAGACTGAACCTTTGTTATTTCCCTTTAAAAGAAAAAGAAAAGTCACCCAGGTAGCCCCTCATGGTACATTTTGGGTGCTAATTACTTTCCCAAATCTCAGCACTATTTTAACTTGCTGTTAGTAATGTGCTCTGAGTGTTATTTGGGTTTATTAGCATGCTTTTATAAGAGCTTCCTCTTAACAGGAATGTTTATTTTGCTAGTCTACTTCTATTTTAATGTTATTTTTGTTTGTCTCTCAATGTATTCTGCTTTTAAACAAGTACATATTTTTAAAGATTTATGATATGAATCTTAAAGTATAAATCTGTAAAATATTGAAAGTACTTTGCCCAGGAATAGGGCCCATCTATTCTTTGAAAATGGTATTTTTATGGCTTCACCCAAGATATTAATAGCAAGGAGGTTTGACTGGTTGTTTTGAAGAGACTGAGAAAGTTTAAAATACCAAAATTTATTTAAAACACATAAACTCTACATGTGAGTACAAAGTGATTTTTTAAAATTCTATTGGGCTCCCAAGGTTATATTTTGCTGCAATATGAAAATTAATTGTGACAATAAAGGCCATGATGACAAACCTTTCACACTGTCCCACTGTGACAATTAGCTCCCAGTTGTTAATCCATTTGTTTATTAGAACATTAAGTTAAAGCTGTCTTTACTTGTAACTGAAAATAGATTATTATTGAGGTTGGTTATGGACCTAAAGAACATGCTTCGAGGTGTTTTATTGGTTGAGGATGACCATATATTTAAAGATAATACTGTTGGGTCACCTCTGACAGGTTTCAGGAACATTGTTGTAAAAGATGTACAAGTGCCTTTCCTCCAAACTCTGTCATACACTTGGTTTTCTTTAGTGAGAACAAACTTTTAAAATAAGTGTATTGTTCATGAAGCGAGTCTGACATACAGGCAGCATGATCAAAGTGATCGTTTTTTCCTTAGGAACATGGAGCGCTTGCCTCTTCTAGGAGAACAAGGTAAGGCCGACGTCCCTGAAAGTATGCAGGCTGTTTCCTAAAGAGCAACAAGGAGAATGGGGAAAAAGCCTCCATTAAACTTTCAAAAAGACATATGTTTCAAACAGACTTGCTCAGCACTTACTCTCTCTGTAAAGAGTGCAGGGGCTCTGTGCTTGTCTCTGCACCTGGAGATGGAAAATCACCACAGACCACAAAGAAGACATTACAAAGACACACAAGAAATGCGCTAAGTCCTTCCTGAAACACTCTCCCGAACTCCTGATTTGTTCGAGTTGAAGCTTAGGTTACCCGCTGCTACCCCTTGCCCTCTATCCCACTGAAATAAGCCATTTCCTTTCCTTTATAAATAGTTATTTTGATAAAAAAAAATTTTTTTTGACTCACTAGCCTAAGATCCAGAGGATTTCTTAGTATTTAAATCTATGTTCAAAGACAGTGTCAGGGGTAGTTAAAGGCCTGTCTTTTAGACTTAGATTCTCTTTATTCAGTAGCAAGTTCAACTGTTAGCTGCATGATCTTATGCACTTGCTCCAGTTCTTTGTGCCTCAGGTTCCTCAGCTGAAAAATGGAAACCTAGCTAATACTTAGCAGAAAGCACTTAGAATAATAGTAGATACACTCTATGCATGCTAGCTGCTATTACATTTGTTTACCCTAATAAGAATTTTGGTTACTTAAGACACTTTTTTGAGGTTTATAGGCAAAAAAAATATATTTACTGTTCCTGATCTTTGAATTTGTTATTTATATTTTTCACCTTTTAGCATTTTATAAGAGTTTTTAAATATTTTTAAAGATAGCTCTTAAAGTCCATTTTAGACTATCTTTTAAAATTTATCATACATATACTTATCATTAGGAGGAATTAGACAAATACTCAAACCTAAGGTCTCAGAAACTCTAGAAATAATATTTGAATTCCAAGAAAAGAAAATGTCTCGAGGGACATAATAACAAGTGTGCACCTGCAGGTGTGGAAACCTTACTCACACCTTATCCCCATGGAAAACTCAAGGCAAGCTCGAACTTGTCGGGGCTATCAAGAAAAAGAGAAAAAACGTTTTCTGGCCCTATATGGGTTTATTTTAAATCTGTATCTCACAGCATTAAGAAAAGGCTATGGTCTTACTGTGAAACTGTTTTGCCACATAAGTTAATGGACCTAATTAACAAAAATCTAAACAGCTCTGGAAAGAATGTAGACCAGAATTTAGATAAACAACATAGCCATAGACATTCTTAGTTCGACTAGAGGAAAGTTTAACTCTGAAGATCTCTTGCCTATTTTAGACAATTTGCATGCAGTGGCCTTTGAAAACACTTTTTTAATTAGAGGGGATAAATGGTGTCTGTGTTTGTCTGTGTGTGTGTGTGGCTGTGTATGTTTGCAAATAGAAAAAAAAAATGGTCATAATAGGCATTTTATTTATTTCTATCTAAGATTTCAGTTTCATCAAATTTGACCTGGATTGGGATCCAACTTATATATTTTTCATACTTCCTCTTAGGATGCTTTTCTTTTCACTTGGAAAGGGATTCATAAGTGGAAAGAAGTAGCTTCATTAGATTTCATACACATTAGATGGTGCAGAATGCAAAGTTATAACGGGTCTTTTGTAATTTGTTAGTGAGTTAGCATACTGAGGCTGCTTTCAAGATGTTAGAAAATTATCTTTTAGAAATGATTTACCCTTTCAGAGCTTTATGAGAAACAGCCCTGCAATATGCCTTTAGAGATTTGTTGATTTAATTGCAGAAATCTGGCAAGTCTGAAAATCGGATTTTTACCTTCAAGCATTGATATACAGAGGCCCTGCAGAGAGCAGGTTGAGAGGTGTTTGTTGTCCTGGCCCCTTCATGTTGCTAACACAGGTTTCAGGAACCCGACACTGCACTTCAAGGAAGCACTGCACACAGCTACCTTATTCTCAGGAAGCTGGACCTTCAGTTATTCATTAGGGAAGTGTTAAATAGAGGAAATTATAATTTGGTGGGTCCTTTTCTTTTTTTTTTTATAACAGTTTGATTATTTATTTGAAGAATTTATTTGATGCATAGTCTTTTTTTAATTTGTTTTGTGATTTTATTTATATATTTTGTTTTTGGCTGTGCTAGGTCTTTGTTGCTGAGCCGGTTTTTCTCTAGGTGCAGCAAGCAGGGGCTACTCACTAGTTTTGGTGTGTGGGCTTCTCATCGTGGGGCCACTGTCATTGAAGAGCACAGGCTATAGGGCGCTTGAGCTTTGGTAGTTGCAGCACATGGGCTCAATAGTTGCGGCTCTTGGACTCTGGAGCACAGCCTCAATAGTTGTGGCACATGGGCTTAGTTGCCCGGCAGCATGTGGGATCTTCCCGGATCAGGGATCAAACCAGTGTCTTCTGCATTGGCAGACAGATTCTTTACCGCTGAGCCACCAGGGAAGCCCTGGCTATTTTATTTTATTTATTTATTTATTTTAAAGAAATACTTAATTTTATTTTTAAACTTTACAAAATTGTATTAGTTTTGCCAAATATCAAAATGAATCCACCACAGGTATACATGTGTTCCCCATCCTGAACCCTCCTCCCTCCTCCCTCCCCATACCATCCCTCTGGGTCCTCCCAGTGCACCAGCCCCAAGCATCCAGTATCCTGCATCGAACCTGGACTGGTGACTCGTTTCATACATGATATTATACATGTTTCAATGCCATTCTCCCAAATCTTCCCACCCTCTCCCTCTCCCACAGAGTCCATAAGACTGTTTTATACATCAGTGTCTCTTTTGCTGTCTCGTACACAGGGTTATTGTTACCATCTTTCTAAATTCCATATATATGCATTAGTATACTGTATTGGTGTTTTTCTTTCTGGCTTACTTCACTCTGTATAATAGGCTCCAGTTTCATCCACCTCATTAGAACAGATTCAAATGTATTCTTTTTAATGGCTGAGTAATACTCCATTGTGTATATGTACCACAGCTTTCTTATCCATTCATCTGCTGATGGACATCTAGGTTGCTTCCATGTCCTGGCTATTATAAACTGTGCTGCGATGAACATTGGGGTACACGTGTCTCTTTCCCTTCTGGTTTCCTCAGTGTGTATGCCCAGCAGTGGGATTGCTGGATCATAAGGCAGTTCTATTTCCAGTTTTTTAAGAAATCTCCACACTGTTCTCCATAGTGGCTGTACTAGTTTGCATTCCCACCAACAGTGTAAGAGGGTTCCCTTTTCTCCACACCCTCTCCAGCATTTATTACTTGTAGACTTTTGGATCGCAGCCATTCTGACTGGTGTGAAATGGTACCTCATAGTGGTTTTTTTATTTACTTATTTGTGATTGTGCTGGGTCTTCTGTTGCTGCATGCAGACTTTGTCTAGCTGCAGTGAGCTAGGACTACTCTTCACGGAGGCTTCTCACTGCGGTGGCTTCTGTTATTGGGCTCAAAGGCTCTAGAACATGACAGCTCAGTAGTTGTGGTTCTCAGGCTTAGTTGCTCTGAGGCATGTGGAATCTTCCCAGACCAGGGATCCTGTCCTGAACCTGTGTTTCCTGCCTTGGCAGGTGGATTCATATTTGCTGTATCACCAAGGACATCCTGAGTCCTTTCCGTGAATCTTCTGAGAGTGTATTAGGAAACATTTGATTGGTTGTGTCATGCGACCATCCGTATGGACTCTGGGGTCAGATTCTGCTCTGGTCCAGTAGAGCTTGTGGTGAGAGGAGGGTGGTATTTTGAAGGCTTTAAATGAAATATATATGAAGCACCACTCAATCAGAATTAGTTCCTTTAATATATATGTATGTATCTATGTAAAATATATCTATGTAGTCTGTTACTGTTACATGTTTTTGTATAGTAACAATACTAAAACAACAACGAGGACAAAACCTTTCGGCTGTACCAGCTGATACCACGGAATTTTGAAAAGTATACAGCTGCCCAACCCTGTGTCCAAAGGCCAGCATCGCTGCACGTCTGTGGTGGGAACACTCACCCTGGCTGTGTGGCGTAGAGGCCTAAGGATGGCAACAATATGAGAATCAACTGTATCCCGGGTTAAAAACTGTGTGCTTTGTGTCCTTAGGTTACTTTTCTTTTTTCTCCAACTTGTCTTCTTGTGGCCCGGAAGAGTCCACCAAAGATCAAAGTGTATCCCTACAAACATATCCATCTGGAAAACCCGTGGCTGGTCTGATGTCCACTGAGTCATGGAATCCATTACCCAGGACGCGTTCTAGTCAGAAAGTCCTTTGGAGGGTCTAACAAGCATCTCATGAGAACTGAGTTTATTTCTGCTTCTCTGACTTTTGAAGTTCCTTTCAAAACCAATACAAACTCAATTTAGTGGTGTCTTTGTGCCTCAAGCCCTTCACTGTTACTTATTCTTTATTTGAAAAATCCCAAACTGTCATCAATAAATTGATACTTTTCTCCTCAGTATCAAACTGAGACTTTAAGTAATGTGGTAATGTGACCACCAGAGCTTGGGTTGAAGGAAGTACTCTTCAGATTGGTAAAATCTCTAGTAGTTTCTGGAGGTGTTTCTGTAAATCAGATGAGTTAGATGGGATGAAAAACACCCTGAGACCCCCACTTTCCCCTGAGCCAGCTCTGGACTCAGCTATCAGGGCTACAGAGTCACCACCAGTCTCCCCTTTGGGGTCGAGAAAGCCTCCCCATCCTTCCCTGGTCACAGTCCTTCCCTGACTTCAGGTCCAGGAGTAGGAAAACTTAAGAACCAACAATATGGACTCTTCCCTGGTTTCCACCAACTCACCACCTTCAGGAGGCACAGGCAGTTTTCTGAAACTCTACCATTGTCCTGTTACTCTTATATTTACTCATTTATGGATTCTCTCGGGGAATAGCATGTGTCTTCTGTGCACCCATGCGCTGACTGCAGAGGCCATCAGCTCTGGCCCAGAGCCCCGGGAGTCCATCACTGCAGAGAAGCACCGTTTTGTGACAGGGGCTAAGCCGTTGTTCATGTGTGCTAGTTTGTGGGCCAATCAGCTTCCAGCAAATAAATTGAAGGAGAGAGTCCCCAGCTCTCACAGCTCTCACAGTGTGGAAAAGGGCTGGAGAACAGGGTGTCTGGGCCTCTGTAGGAGAGCACCTTTAGAGTGTATGCGGAGACTTGGCACTGGCTGAGGCTTAAGAATTTCTAGATCAAAGAGGAACCGCAGAAGAGATCTGTGAACAATAGAAAGTCACCAGACAAAACCTTCAATCCCAGATTTCATTTTTATCAGTGTTGCATTTGCCTACAATTGCAGCATTAAAAAAAAAATGTTTCCAAAGACACAAAGCTTTGAAATATTGAAGAGAAATAAATGAACCAGAACTTAGAAAGTTGGCTTGCTCACAGGGAAATTGTAGGGTTTTTTTCCCCATTTCAAATTAATGTAAAGACATTTCTCCAAGTACAATGGAAAGCTTATTTGTTTGTTTTTGTAAGTAGGCATTAAAAAAAAAAAAAAAAAAAAAGGAGCCTAAGAAATGTGGACCTTACTCTTTGAAGCTTAGCAGGAGGTTTGTGATTTTTTTTTTATAACTTAGGCCTAGGAAAAATGCAGTAGTACAATACATCACTGATACAACAATCTGATAGATTTATAAAATGTTTAGTGAATGTATTCTGCTTAGAGCAGCAGGAACACCTGCTTCTATTATTCCATCACTGATAAAATGGTAAATAGCTTATGTCAGTCATGCAGCTTGCATAAAGCCACATAGTTTACTTGTGGGGTTGGTCATTTGTGTGGAATTATATGGGGTTTGTGTTCAATCTCTTCGTTAAATGACTCAGTAAAATTATAGGGTCATAAATGGACAGTGACACCATTTTAATCTTTGTGCATTTTATCTTTTCTATCCACTCCCTACTCTTGATTGCACGTCCTCCAGTATAAACTAAAAGATGGACCTTCAGGGATTAACTATTATTGTGTCCACAGGTAATGGTGGACATCCATGTGGTCAGTCTAATGTCATTTCTTTATTATTATTATTTTTTTAACCAGAGGAGTTTGACTTCTCTCCTGATCAGTAAGAGCCATAACTTAAAATCTGACAATCCTATATCCTCCCACAAACCAAATTTAATTTAAGCAGTAACCGCCAATATTTAAGAAGAAAACATGTAACTATATTCAAATGTCATAAAGTTAATGCTATACAATGACAGTAATCACGGTGTTCAATGTCTCTTCACTAACCTGGGAAGTAGGGACAGGTGACTAAAGGAAATGCAAGAACACTTTTTTTTTTTTTTTTTTTCTAACTGAAAACACCTTCCTATTCTGGCTGAACGTGAAAGTGTTAGTCACTCAGTCGTGTCTGACTCTTTGTGACCCCATGGACTATAACCCGCCAAGCTCCTCTGTCCTTGGAATTCTCCAGACAAGAATACAGGAGTGGGTTGCCATTTCTTTCTCCAAGGGATCTTCCCAACCCAGGGATCAAATCCAGGTCTCCCCTACTGCAGGTAGATTCTTTACCATCTGAGCCTTCAGGGAAGCCCCTGAATTCTAGCTGAAAGGACTGCCGTTTCCTGCCACCAAGTCAAAGGAGCACCTGCCTTTTCATAGTCTCCTTGGACTGAGCAATTGAAACCAAGTCCTCCACAGAGGCGTGAAGTTCTTGTTGGTATACCACGAGGGGCAGGCATTCTGCTTTTTTCAAGAGACTAAGTAGAAAAAAAATAATGTTGAGTCACTATCCTTTTACTTTCTTGGTCTATGGGCATTGAATGAACTAGAATTTTGCTGATGGACTTGAGTAGTACCTCCAGGCAGAATTTACCCTTGTTAAGATAGAATTCTGTAGTGGGTACTGCTTTTTTTCCTTTTCCTTTCTTTTTAAGTCCTACAGCTAACATCTGTTTTATTTTAGATCAGTAACCTCAAATATTCTTCATCTATTCTTAACTAATAATAAAGCGGTTCATAATGGATATTTTCACATTCACTGAGATGCTTGCCTTTTTAAATTGGTGATTGTGTTTTTGCACCTTTGGCTTTTAGATTCTTGACTATTAATTAGAGGCTACCTTGTCCAGATATCTACATTTAACAGTGATAAAAAAGGTTGTATAAGGAGGACTTTATGAAAATGACATAGGAGTTTATGGAAAATGATAGACTGTACCCTCTGGAATGAGAATTATGTATACTTAGTTTCACTCAGTAGAATCAAGCATTAAATGTATTCAGCAGGTTGTGATACCCAGTTTCTTCTCCCTGAAAGATGAGTAATGTGAATAAGGGAATTTTCCTGATCTGGTCCAGTCTTTGTCTGTCTGTCGCATGTTGCTCCCATTTTTCCCTGTCTGTGTTGTAATGCCTGGATCTATCCCTGGGGCCTGTTTACTAAATCCAGAGAATTCTTAGTGTCTGCTTTTGCATCTGTGCAACCCTTGGTCTTGATCAGTCGATTTTCACAGAAGGCTTTGCCTCTGGTATGCTCTGCACAGTGTGGGCTGCCTGCTTTCTTCGTTGCTGGGGATGGCTGTGAATGGCTGCATGTTGCTGCAGCTCTCTGTCCCAAGCATCCGGATGATCTGGGCCTGTAAGCTTTGTCAGCTGCATCCTTTCTACACTGTCAGCATTTGGCACCGGTGTGGCATGGGGGAGGTGTTTTGAGCCTTTAGGCAGGAAGAGGCCATTTCTGGACAAAATAAGAGTTGAAATTGGAACTCCTATGGGGCAGAGCCATGACGCTTTTGACGAAGGATGTTTTCCTCCCTTCTCTCATCTCAGAAGTAATTCGTAAGTGTGTAATTCAGAAGTGTTTAATACTCCTATGCACTGACTAATAATAAATAAATGTAAATCAGATGAACATGAATGAACCCATGAAGCTGACTACTGCTTCACACAGTAGTGGGGTTTGACCAGACCAGGTCTTCACTATACAAAATTTCCATGAGATGACTCCTAGTCTCTTCTATGAACTCCAGCTTTTAGATGAGCCTGACTTATTCACATTCTTTTATGGGCATTTTCCTTTGTCCTAGGAAAACATTGACAGAGCCTATAGCAAATCCCATCTTTAACAATCTCACAGCATTTATAGGAGCATGACTATAATTCACAGATTTCTTTTTCTAGAACAACAGGTGATTTGGATTAGTGTATTGAAAAGTCATTTGCTGCCACCATTCCAGTGCTCTGTTTGGCAGTCTTCTCTTGGATGAATAGCCTTTAATTCAGTCCATTAATTAGGGTACCTTGCACTGATGTTACTGTTTCAGAAAGCTGTCTGTGAAAAGGTTCCTTCATACAAAGGTTAGCTTCATTCATCCACAAGTAAGAAGAATTAAAAAGGCATGTCTTTATTTAAATCCAAGTAGGTACCTCTGTCACTATTTTATCACATTAGCCCACTCTCCTGACCCCTTTTCCCCCCAAAAAAGAATTCTAATGTAACAGAGATTTAGTAGTCTTCATTGCAATAAACTTTTTACCTAGGTAACATAAAAGAGATGAAGAGTATCTTTCAGGTTTAAAAAATAAAATTAAATTAACAAACAAACAAACAGAAGTGTACTGTCTTAAAGTGAAATATATAAAATAAAGTAGATGTCTTCAGTGTCATGATGAAAATAGACACTCCAAATTAAGTCCCTGGAAGGTATACTGTAGCAGAGTCTATTGCTTATCTGTTTATGGTCAACCTGAAACTGATAGTTGGAGAATACTGAGCTCTGTCCTGCCCACATCTTCCCTAAACACAGTGGTCACCAAATATGAGTGTGTTTGGAACAGAGGAGAGTATAAAAGTGAGGGAGAAAAAAGAAAATAATACAAGAACTGGGGAAAAAAAGATAAATTATCAAGAGCAAAAGATTTTCCTCCTTTGCTAGTAAGCTCTGTAAGAGTCAGGAATCTGCTGGCTGCGGAGGTTGCAGACCTCAGTGTCTGTGACTGGACGAAGCTGGTTTGTGCTTCTTATGCACCTCCTGGGTATCTGGCAGAAGAATGCCAAGAAGAAGGGGCACTGCATAATTCTGGACCAGCTGGTTTCCTCCAGCCCTTCTTTTGTGTCTTCTCTCATTCTGGAGAGCATAATCGAAGTGTGGATCTTCATTTAGTCAGATCTCCTAGGTAGCAAAGTATTACTCAAAACTACATTTAAGAATGCAAGATAAAAAAAAAAAAAAAAAAAAGAATGCAAGATCATATCTATAGGAGATTGCTTGTCCTGATAGTTTGCCTCTATGCTCACTTTGGGGATCAGGATGTGAGGGGAGAACGGGGCCAAATACACTGATTTTAACCAACTACTCCATTTATCTAACCCAGAATCACAGTTATGAATACCTTCAGAGACTGTGCTTAGAGGGACAGACCCTTCTGATGACTTGTTAGCTTAACAGTAAACCACTGAAGCTACTAATTTGCCTGTAAACACACTGTCCCACTGGAATTGCCCTACGCAGTGCAGTTCAAAGGGCCTAATAATTGCCCTGTTCTTTTAAATGGAACTGTTTCAACCCCTGCTGAGACCCAGAAGATTAAGAATGTGAATGGAAATAAAGCTTCATTCCCTGTAAACTTGGCTCAAGACCTATAAATGATCTGTGATTGCTAATTGAACCCTTTTATTTCCCCTTCACTGAAGCTCTTCATGGTTTTCTTTTCTCCCTTCCACTAGATGCTCTGTGTACCAGTCTAGAGGCAGTGTTATCCTTTGTAACTCCCCCACAGAACTTAGAAGGCCATTGCAAAGACTCACTGAATATTCTTCTTGACCGTAGAGCATCTAGGAAAGTTATTTCTTCCATTTCCCCTGGACCTAGCTACTTTCTCGTCTATATAGTCATTGGCAATAAATTAGCCAGCTCCTGAGAGAAGAAGTATAAAGTCATTCCTTTTGAACCAGCATGTCATTTATTCCAAAACACATCCTTTGATCTTCAGGTCTAAATGATAGCAACTCTTCTGTGGCACCTTTGGATAAATTTCTCCCAATTTTTAGTATTATGTTAAGTCATATGATTTAGCAATTTTATATCAAACATTATTGAAGTATCAGCAATGGCATATGGTTCCGTATAATAGAAATGAAGACTGGCTGATTCCTAGTTTAACTGTCTTACATTTGTGGAAATACAAACTTCCCCTGAGAACCTCCTTGGTGACTCAGTGGTAAAGAATCTGCCTGCAATGCAGGAGATCTGGGTTCGATCCCTGGGTTTTGAAGATCCCCTGGAGAAGGTAATGGCAACCCACTCCAGTATTCTTGCCTGGAGAATTCCATGGACAGAGGAGCCTGGCAGGCTATAGTCCATGGGGTCTCAAAGAGTTGGACACGACTGAGTGACTAACACACTAAACTAATAAATTACCTCTATTTCTTACCTGCTTCTTAAAATATCAGTGCCTCTATTTTTCTCTGCTTTCTATCATCTCTACTCTTCTTTCTTTCTCTCTTCAACTTCTATTTGGAATGAATATGATTACTAAACAGATATCCCCTAAACAGATATCCCTAGAGGCTGTGGCCATTCCACTCCCATCTAACGTGAGGAAGAAATTGAACTAACCACAGAGAAACACTTAATTGCTTTTTTTGTTTGTCCAGGATATACCCAAGAAACACATGTAGTATTGGTAAGATGCTTCTCAGCTGCAGTGAATCTTTCACCTGGGTGGCCAAAATGAAAAAGAAAAGCAAAAATAAAACCCTCAAACCAAATAAGTTCTGACTTAGTAAATTAATGCATTTTGTAACATTGCTTCCTTGACTAAGGTTTATATGTAAGCAGGCAAAAGATAAGAAATTCCAGTGTGGAAGTTACTAGAATACTATTCCTTATATCATTCTTTATCACTGTAGAAACATAATTCTTAATATACTTTCAAAAATTGCTAATCCTAAGGTGTTATAAATGTACATGACTTCTTTCAGGCAAGAGACTATAGAGATGAGTGTTCTTTCCCAAATTTTACCCCAATTTGTCAGTGCTAGATTGTCCTCATTTGTGAAAATAAATTATTAAAACTTGACTGATTATCTGGAGTTCTCTCTCCAAGTCTTCACAGCCATTCATTTTAACTTTTCCTACAAGAGCTGTGCTCTTTCCAATCAGATTGCTCTTGGTTAAGGCATGGCAGAAAAACAACTCCAGGTTGAGTATTTCATCATTGTAACCAACTGGTTACAGATTGTCCCTGACTCAACCTTGTCCCAACCTGTGTTGCGCTCATGCCATATACATGGAAAAGGGAGTATGTAACTCTGCCCCTTTTTGTCTGTTCTTTCTGGGATACAGCCAAACATCCTTTCATAATCAAATACTTGTATATCCGCAGGCCATTGGCCACCATCCAAATATTTATTGGTCATTGAACACCTTGCATGAGGTAATTTTCAATTATCTTATTAAACCAGAACAGGGATCTAGTCATGTTTCCTTTGATTATAAATGTAGCCCTTGTTCTTATTACTGTTAATAGCAGTCCTTGTGGGATGCCAGTGGTTTTCTGGGCACTGTCCCATAGGATATGCTGTCCTGGGTCCTTGGTGAAGGAAGGCAGCAGGAATAAAAAAGCTGAGGATAAGACCCCACTCAGTCTTGTTTATTTCAGAGAAGGCCTACAATGGAGAATTGCATGTGCAGTATGGTGGTGGTGTTTTATGGAATGACAGAGCTTTTGAGGTTTCTATCACATAGTCTTTGGGAGGAAGGTGGAGAAAGTAGACTGTCTTGATGAAAAATGACTATCAGTTATGTCTTTGATATCCAGCTTTATCTTTTGACACAAATGCTTAAGCAATAGCAAAACTATCAGACCAGGGGATGTTGAGAAGTATAAAATATATTCCCCCAGGGTGTCTAAATTCTCCCCACTGATAAAATCATTTAAATATTTCCTGTTTTTAAAGTAAATACTTCAATTACCTTATGCATGGAGTAATTTCAAGAATAGGGTCCATACTGTTAGCTGCAGGTGATTTTTCTTTGAGTAAAAATAAATTAGGTTATCCTGAGTTTGTGGGGAGAGTTGAGAAGCCTCATTTAGTGATGCTGAGATGGTTCAGAAGGTTAGTAGTTGTTCCAATATAAGGAGCAACAATACAAATTAAAAATTTTAGTGCCCATAATGGGAATTTATCACAGAAGACTCTAGTGGCCTTTATACAGAAAACAAAAAGGGACAATACAACAAAAAAAACCCATTTGATCCTGTGTGAGCTATGACTGGTAAAAGATGTGTTTTAGAGTAAAGCAATTATATAGAGTTTATTTCATCCTAATTTACAATTTTTTCATTACTTCATTTCCATCATTTTAAAAGATAACAAGTCATTTACCTCTCTCTCTAATCTCATTTTTCACTAAAGCACTACCTAAACAGGAAAACTGGTAGATAATATAATTAAATATTTCTTCAAACTATGTCTCTTGTAAAGTGGGAAGCAAGTTTATTCAGATCATCAGCTTAATTTGAAAGTGGAAAGAAAAAGTACAAAAAGTTTAGTGTGATACATTCAAAAGCTATGATTTCATCACAGTCTGTCTCTGAGCCATTATGCTTTACTCCAATTGATCTCTACAGAAAGGAGTAAGGAGACAGACTTCCAGAACCTACTAGAATGGCATTGCATCATTTCATATCCTAAGTGAATTTTACCAAACAGCCCAGCAATAGAGGGTGTGTCACATTGGGCACATGAAGTATTTTGCAGGATGTTGGTGTGCTAAATGGAAGGATGCCTCAAGTTCTAAGCGACTGGGGTACGTTACTGCCCTTTTTATAGCTCAAATGTTGACAGTCTCAAGTTGAGTTGCTCTATTTAAAAAAGAAAAATCACTGCATAAATGAAATCAATTTATAAATATGTATAGACTTATTTCATTAATCCTTTTCTGGTCTAGTGTCATGACCAGCGGCGTAAGTCCATGGAATTAAAAATAATAAATAAAAGAAACTCTTGAAGGAGTCTGCCTCTGGTACTAAACTTTACCAAATGTGACCAAGCTCATGCAGCTTTTCTGCTCATAGTTAAGTTGCAGTGACATTTGAAGCTTCCTGAGGCTTAGAGTGGATGAAGTATATTTGACTTATTTCAATTTTTGATGGTATTCTTCAGTTTAGACATCATTCATCCATCTTTTTCACATCTGTCACAGTATTTCGGGTTCTTTTTTCTCACACTCAGATGATTGCTACCCACTTCTTATTGTCTTCTGTCTTACTGCCTTCAGTTGGTGGATGATTTTAATCCATCCTATACATAGTCCTTGGATTAATAACTAGTATATGCTCAGGAATTTTATCAATCTCCTAGTTTAAACAACAGAAAAATCATTGCTCCCCATTTTAGTTCAGACTTCTTTGCAGATGTTCCAGACATCTTTTGTGAGGTCAGTCACAAGGATTGGTCCAAACCTACCTTCTGGCTCAGGTTGGTTTTCTCACTGCTCCCTATCTTTTGTGGATTTCAGTGATGGACCTTCAGAGCCTAGACTTAGAATCAGTCCTTCTTAGTGCTTCAGGTTATTACCCTCTGTTAGCTAGAGTTCATCCTTGGGTCAAAATCAAGTTGCTATCCAGATTCTAGCCCAGTCTTATTCAATCAGAGTGATTTTGCCTTCCCGGGAAACATTTAGCAATGTCTGGAGAAATTTTTGTTGGTCACAGAGTAGGCACTTGATACTGGCATTTAGTCAGTAGAAACCAGGGATGCTGCCGAATACCCTGTAATACACAGGGCAGCAAGGTAGAGAAACTCTATAGACATATTGCCAATTTAAATTTGTCTAATCCCAGACCAGCTTTTTGAATACAGTTACCTGCTGCTTCTTGCAGAGAAGGCAATGGCACCCCACTCCAGTACTCTTGCCTGGAAAATCCCATGGATGGAGGAGCCTGGTGGGCTGCAGACCATGGGGTCGCTGGGAGTTGGACACGACTGAGCGACTTCACTTTCACTTTTCACTTTCATGCATTGGAGAAGGAAATGGCAACCCACTCCAGTGTTCTTGCCTGGAGAATCCCAGGGACGGTGGAGCCTGATGGGCTGCAGTCTATGGAGTCGCACAGAGTCGGACACAACTGAAGTGACTTAGCAGCAGCAGCAGCAGCTGCTTCTTGATAGGCATTGCTTTTTCCCTCCCTTCTTTGTCTTTGTTTCTATTTTCTCTTTGGAGTATCTTCCAACAATCTGCAAGTGGTTTTAATCTAGTGAAATTCTGCCCGTTCTTTCAAGCTCAGCTAGATGTTATCTACTTCAAAACAAAGACTTCCTGACTATTCCATTCAACAGAGTTTAGTTTTTTTCTTGTCTGATATTTTTATGGCAAAACCAACTTGCAGGGTGCTTCTATCTATGACTTATTCTCCATTCTAGATATTTAAATGTTGTGTAGCTCAATGTACAATATAAAGTCAAGAAACATGGCACCCAAGGACCTTTGACTCTGTAGAGTTTTGCCTCTTTAATCTAGCAGAATTATAACTTACCATTGCCTTTTTTCTCATCAAACATTATAATAAGCTTTTTTTTCATACTGCTACAGTCTCTAAAATTATTTTAATAACTATATAATAATCAAGTTGATATGTTCTAATTTTGCTTTTAAGTTAACTGGATTTTATTTCTTGATAAAATAAGTAATAAAAAATTGCATATCTTTGGTATATAACTTTTTTATTTTTTCATCTGAAATATTCCCTTTACCATTCCAAGGAATGGTCCAAATGCTCTGGCATGTTTTTATTGCTAGTGATATGTATTGCCAAAATTATTCCAAAGTGATTTCTAGTCTAAATTATCAGTGACAATATTTAAGGAAACCATATACGTGAATGAGTCAGAAAACCGAAGTTCAACTAACATTCTGCCCCTTGTTAATATGATCTTAGGCAAACCACTTAATCTTTTTTATCATGTTTTCTTACCTGTGTAAGGGGGATAATAAACCTGAATCACAGAGCCATGAACATTAAATCAGATAATGTCTTTGGAGGTAACTTTTGTAAACCATAAAATTACCAATGTCTGTTCAATAAATATTTATGTAAAGATTTCTATTGCCAAGTTCTGTACTAAGAAGACAGAGCTGTGGCTTCAAGGAATTCTCAATGTAGTGCTGTAATCACCAAACTGTTAATATTTTATGTACAGAATTGAGTAGAATTTATTGCTTTTATCATTACTAACAAAGCTAGTAGAGGTGATAGAATTCCAGTTGAGCTATTTCAAATCCTAAAAGATGATGCTGTGAAAGTGCTGCACTCAACATGTCAGCAAATTTGGAAAACTCAGCAGTGGCCAAAGGACTGGAAAAGGTCAGTTTTCATTCCAGTCCCAAAGAAAGGCAATGCCAAAGAATGCTCAAACTACCGCACAACTGCACTCATCTCACACGCTAGTAAAGTAATGCTCAAAATTCTCCAAGCCAGGCTTCAGCAATATGTGAACCGTGAACTTCCTGATGTTCAAGCTGGTTTTAGAAAAGGCAGAGGAACCAGAGATCAAATTGCCAACATCCGCTGGATCATGGAGAAAGCAAGAGAGTTCCAGAAAAACATCAATTTCTGCTTTATTGACTACGCCAAAGCCTTTGACTGTGTGGATCACAAGAAACTGTGGAAAATTCTGAAAGAGATGGGAATACCAGACCATCTGACGTGCCTCTTGAGAAACCTGTATGCAGGTCAGGAAGCAACAGTTAGGACTGGACATGGAATAACAGACTGGTTCCAAATAGGAAAAGGAGTACGTCAAGCTGTAAATTGTCACCCTGCTTATTTAACTTCTATGTAGAGTACATCATGAGAAATGCTGGACTGGAAGAAGCACAAGGTGGAATCAAGATTTCTGGGAGAAATATCAATAACCTCAGATATGCAGATGACACCACCCTTATGGCAGAAAGTGAAGAAGAACTAAAGAGCCTCTTGATGAAAGTGAAAGAGGAGAGTGAAAAAGTTGGCTTAAAGCTGAACATTCAGAGAACTAAGATCATGGCATCCAGTCCCATCACTTCAAGGCAAATAGATGGGTAAAGTGGAAACACTGTCAGCCTTAATTTTTTGGGGGCTTCAAAATCACTGCAGATGGTGACTGCAGCCATGAAATTAAAAGATGCTTACTCCTTGGAAGGAAAGTTATGACCAACCAAGATAGCATATTAAAAGGCAGAGACATTACTTTGTCAACAAAGGTTCATCTAATCAAGGCTATGGTTTTTCCAGTGGTCATGTATGGATGTGAGAGTTGGACTATAAAGAAGGCTGAGCTCCAAAGAATTGATGCTTTTGAACTGTGGTGTTGGAGAAGACTCTTGAGAGTCCCTTGGACTGCAAGGAGATCCAACCAGTCCATCCTAAAGGAGATCAGTCCTAAGTGTTCATTGGAAGGACTGATGTTGAAGCTGAAACTCCAGCACTTTGGCCACCTGATGCGAAGAGCTAACTCATTTGAAAAGACCCAATGCTGGGAAAGATTGAGGGCAGAAGGAGAAGGGGATGACAGAGGATGAGATGGTTGGATGTCATCACCGACTCAATGGTCATGAGTTTGGGTAGACTCCGGGAGTTGGTAATGGACAGGGAGGGCTGGCATACTGTGGTTCATGGGGTCACAGAGTTGGACATGACTGAGTGACTGAACTGAACTGAACTATTCCTTTTATAAAGTATGAGGAATTGAAAATAGAATGAGTTCATGTAATAGGAAATACAATTATGGAAGTCCAGCAGTTTATTAAGATCATTGTTAGATTTCTCTTGATCCCATGTGGTCAGTTTATTCTCTCTAGCTTATATCAAAACTGTATTTCCTTGCTGGAATATATTCTTGGTAGATTTTTTTTTTCTCATATGTTATGACAGCGCTTTCCTTACTGCTATACTCCAATGTGAATTTTTGTTCTTCATTTCTTTTTTTCTGGGAAAAGTCAAATAATTTGTTTTTAAAAGTTCCATTTGCTACCAATATCATTTCTCTATCGTTTTGTGAGCCCCAGGCCTCTAGAAGCTGCATGAGGGCACGGCCCCACTTGGTAGTTTTGTGACTCTTTCATCAACACTGCTTTATTTCGGAGTAACTGAGAGTATTTAGGAACTCCAGCATCCTTAGATCTATCGTTTGGAAATAGATATTGATTTTCCTGCCTTTGATTGTTAAGGCCTAGAGTAAGTCCGTTAGCTCCTCATCTCGCAGCCTGTTGGGCATCAGAGGCTGAGGATGTGGAAGTAGCCGCAGTAGCATACTTCAGAAGTGACAGTATACTGAAACACTGAATCAACACAGGTGCTGGTGTGAGCAGAGTGCAGGACTGGTCTAAGGACTTGAAAACACAAAAACATATTGTTCGTGGGCAGGAGCAGTTTATGGGGACGAAGATGGTAAAAAATGTTACCAATTTGTATGTGCCCCCAGAAAAGACTTTAGACTGTTACACTGCAAAGTGTCCTTTCTGCCTAAATTCTCCTCTCAGCTACTTGATTGATTTCACCCCTATCTAGGATCTTAAGGATTTTAGAGAAAAATTCCCTTCTTTCTGCAAAGCCCATCACATTCCAACTTCTTCCCTCTTATTGATGTTAAAACACATCTATAATTACTCATTCTTTTCATATTGTCATAAATGAAAATCAGCCTTCCTCTTTTGATGGGTATATTTTTCTTTCCTTCATCTTTTTTCTTTCTCAGAATCAAGTGAAACAGATTATGTCCTTAGAGACCCAGGCTACTGGTAGTGTAGTATTTCCAGGCATTTTACTTAGGTGTGCAAATGAAAAGAGAGCAAGTTTACAGATTGCAAGTAGATAGGAAGGAGTAGAGATATTAGGTTGAAGTACCTCTCACAATTTGCTGAGATCAGCCCTGGGATTTCTTTGGAAGGAATGATGCTAAAGCTGAAACTCCAGTACTTTGGCCACCTCATGTGAAGAGTTGACTCATTGGAAAAGACTCTGATGCTGGGAAGGATTGGGGGCAGGAGGAGAAGGGGACGACAGAGGATGAGATGGCTGGATGGCATCACTGACTCGATGGACGTGAGTCTGAGTGAACTCCGGGAGTTGGGGATGGACAGGGAGGCCTGGCGTGCTGCGATTCATGGGGTCACAAAGAGTCGGACACGACTGAGCGACTGAACTGAACTGAACTGAATAATAAATATTTGTAGTCTTTTCCCTACTCTGAATTAGCAAAAAATGAAGAAACAGAAGTTAAGTTGGTGGACAGAAGTAGAAAATTTTTTAACCTCTTGTCTTTTCTTAGTGTTTCAGATATGAAATTAAATCACAGGGTATCCCTAAGAGATATAATGAAGGATCAGATCAGATCAGTCGGTCAGTCGTGTCCAACTCTTTGCGAGTAATAATGGATACCAACCTTATTTTATAAACCTGGAGCATCAATTAGTAGCTT
Source organism: Bubalus bubalis (assembly GCF_019923935.1). NCBI lineage: Eukaryota > Metazoa > Chordata > Mammalia > Artiodactyla > Bovidae > Bubalus > Bubalus bubalis. The sequence continues at coordinate 26,586,267 of NC_059176.1, read as the reverse complement.
CTTTCAGTTGTGTCATAAGTAAGTCAAAGACAAAAGAAATACAATTCACCCTCTGATTGAAACCAATTTCTGCTTCAGCATTCCTAACTATCTTTTGCCCATTGCTGACAGTTTTAACTTCAAATCTAAAAAACAACTGAGGTATTCATCTGCTTATATATTATAAAAGTTTCTTTTATATTTCTTTTGAGAATTTAATTCTTGATTTCTGGTGTGTTGCCCTGAAACAAATACTGTATTTGAAATGCTACCTTTTCAGAGAAGAATACTTAGAATGAAGGGAGGGTTATTTAGGGATGATGGGGTTAGATATCCTGGTGGTGGGAGGCAGGGCAATTTGATGCTGATTCTGTCTCCTCCTTAGGAATTACTGGTTTACAGAAACTGATTAAGGCAGTGCAAAATTGCCTTTAGGGCTTAAAGGTTGTGGAGTCTAAGGTAAGAATAGATAAGAAATTTAAATGGTAGAATTCCCTCCTTCCCTCTCCCACCCTCCAATCCCTAAAGTATACCAAAGGAAACTTTTCTGTTCCTTAACGAAATATGAATACAATTCTCTCGTTTTTCCTGAAACATGTCAAATGCCCAGATTTCATCAGCAAATCTTTCTTGTAGCCACGGCTCACGTACGCCTGCACAGAAGTTCCTCCTGCCATACATGGACTACCTCTGTGCAGAGCCTTAGAGTTGGAGTTAAAGGATTTCAGCCTTCCTCCATATAATCCCATCAAGTTTATCTCTAATCTTTATCTCTAAATAGAAGCTTTCTCATTCTCTGTTAACTGTGTTGAGGAGATTCCATTTCTATCAGGTAGATTATTCTACAGACAAAATTTGGGGAGGAGGAGGGGTCTCACACCGGCCTCACTGAAAAACCCATGAACTGTGCAGGAAGTAAGCCCACCTAGGCAAAGGACAAAAAAAAAAAAAAAAAAAAAACCTCTTAGAAATCATTTTTAGCCAATATTTACCTTTCTTCCCCTACTGTTGTACCTGGGTTGTACCTTTTCTAGCCTCTCAGCTTAACTACATCTTTGCCTCTGAGCAAACCTTTTTATTTATTTTTTGTCCTCTCAAATCTTTCCATCCAAATCTTATACTACTCTCTTCCAAGTTCACCTCAAAGCCCATTTTGCCCTCAAGGAGATTGTTCTGATATTTTTAATCCTACAATATATTAATCACTGTTCCATTCTTTTCTCAGTAGTATTCTGTGTGTAAATCACAAGCACACATGTAGACACCACAGTCCATTTGAGACACAGAGTAGGTCTCTTAGAGCATCCCGTTGAGAAATTGGCTTAACATGCTTCTTGCTTTCACTGTGATTTCTCCATCACACAGCTCTCATATTTTCTGTCCAAGATAATTATGGTCCTACATGTAAACATCTCTCAGACTGCCTCTTCTGTGTCTTTGACTTTCCCTGCTTCCTGTTCAGACCATTCATTTCTCACCTTGACAATATGTGTCCTTTACATCCTGTAAGATGATGCTTCAACTTGATCTTTTCTAGAATGTTTTCCTTGACTAATCCTATCTCTTTTCAAAATAATTTTGAGTCAGGTTTCCTTCACCACTTACTGTCGCTGTGTATAATATAGACTTACGTGGACTGAGTGTTACACTTAACTTTTGTATTGTGCAATGTCCAAGTTTCTTTCCACACTCGAATTTCATAAAGCTCCTAGGATGTCTTTGTTTCCAGCTACACAGGAGCCCCCGTGCAGCAAACCCTTGTCTTCTTTGTGTGTGTTGAAGTCAATTTTTGCACACATCAAGCATACACTAAGTGCTTATGAACCAACTCCACGTGCACAGGTAGGAAGCAACAGAAGATGGCTTAAGCTTCAACACGCACAATAGAAGTTGAACATAAGGGATAAATTCCCTGATAATAAGCTTGATTGAAGGTGAAAAACAGCTATTGAAAAACAAGGACTCTATTCCATGGAGATCTCTAAAGGGGGAAAAAAAATAATTGGTCTTAGATGGAGTCAGGGCACTAGACTAGAAGGTGTACTGAGATTTTATCTAGCTCCAGGATTTTATTAAAATCCTCATTGATAACACTACTTTCATAACATGTTTCTGGGAAGAGGATTCTGGTATTTTTTTCTGTTAAAAAATAGTAAATAAAAATAAACTGAGAAAGCTTTAAATTATTTTTAGAATTAAATACAGACTTTCAGTAATTAATACCTGGAGGGAACTACATGTTTCTGTGATGTATTTGTCAAGTCCTATTGAGTACATTTTGTTTTGTTTGCATGCCTTCTTCAAAAAATCCAAGAAAAATAAAAGATTATTTTTTCATGCCTAGCAAATGACAGTATTTCTGCTAGAGATAGGTATTTACTATTTTTTTTCCATCACAAAAATTAAGTTTCTCATTTTGTAGAAATCAGAGAAGCTGAAAAATAAATCCAATATTTCTTTCTAGAACTTAACACTTTCTAGTTGCAAATGTTAGTATTTGTGCCTACTTGCATATTTCTTCTGAGCTTTATTATTTTTTCCCCTTCTAATTCATTTATTTTGGGTTGTTTTAACGTGGTTTCCAATTACAGAAAGGAGGTTTCTGGGGAGAGGGAAAAAAAAAGTTTTTAACCGCCAAAGAGATGGTATTTTGGCTTTGCTTTTCTGAATAGCTTTTATTCTTATGTGATTCCTATTAGGGAAATAGTGCTAAAAGTTGGCACTTCATACTTTCAGGCAAGTGTATGCAAGATGATGTAATTAAAAACCTTATTCAGGTTAATTGCTAGAGATTTTATAAATGACAATTTAGAGTGTGAATCTGTGTTATCTCAGACCATGGAACATTGCCACTGAGAGAGAGAAATGTTAAATGCCTATTCCTGGAAAATCCTCAAAAATTACTTATTTATGAAATAATAGTTTTGAATCGATAGCCATTAAAAACTCTATTGTAAGAGAAATCATCATTTACAGGTAATGACATGATGTGGGCTAAATATAACTGCAGTGTGATCGCAGCCTCATCCAACGTGGGCCCTTTCCTCCTTCAGATTCCATGGTGATACTGCATCACCCAGAGTGTGCCTTTCCAACACTGATTAGTTTCTAAGTGTGGAAAGGGGTTATTAGCAGGTCCAAAATGAAATATCCTATTGAAACATGTGAAGGAAGATATGTTTGGATTCATATTTAGTCTTTCCAGTTATCCACAGGAACAGGTGCACCATGTTTTTTCTCTTGAACCTTGTTGCCCCATTAGACACTCTCTCTCACCTCTGCAGCCCCATCAGGTCGTTGATGCTCGTGCCCTTCAAAATATCATCTGCCTTTTGGGGGACAACGTCTGTAAATTATAAAGCAGCCTTGTTAGTGTGAGTGACTTTCTCCAAAAAATAAAAAACAAATAGATTTGCCTGAAGTAAAAGAGAGCAGGAAAAGAAAGAAATATAACTACCTCTCTTATTGTATTGGTTAACACAACTTGTCTTTGCAAAAAATCAGTACTATTTTTAAACTTTTATTAACAGAGGACTTCTGAGCCTTCCACAGTATATTTTCCTTCTTCTTCAAGGGTTTTAGTTCCCTTGAAGTGTATTTCAGTTCCACAGTGTATTTTCCTTGATGTATATTTCAGGGAAATATACAGTATTTTTCAGTACTACATGGTACTATACAGTAATACACAAAAATACACAGTATATTTTCCTTGAATATATTTCAGTTCCACAGTATATTTTCCTTCTTCTTCAAGGGTTTCATTTCCCTTGGAATTACACACAAATATACACAAACACCTGAATGTTGCTAAAAGTTTGTAAAGACATAGATTATTAAATATCAGAATATTAATCAAAGTGACACAGGATGTGTTTTTAGAACCCACTTCTAATCACACACAAATTAGTTCCAGAGGAACCAAGGAAGCTTGATATTAACCTAACGCTTTACAGTTTATGTCCTCCACAAGCACCTCCCCACCCAATGCCCTTACTAATCTTGCTGCTAGGGTCCCACGAAACCTATGAACTAATTGATGCGTGCCCCGCTCTTGGCCTGAATCAACCAGGGAGAGACCTGATAGACACTGAGTTGAGCAAACAAGAGGAGGCAGAACCAAAAGCTGAGCAGCTTCTTATCTTGAATTCCTACTTCAGAAAGAATCCAGATTTTTCCTGAAGAATGATAATTAGTAAACATCAGGGGAGCCTCCCAGGCTTGTATGCTCCTAGTAGTGGGCAGTGTGTTAACAGCTAGTCCAGAGAATTTCCCCAGAGAGATTTTCTGAGACACTGAAAATAAACTGTTTATTTTTTAAGGGACACTGAAGGCAGTCAAATATTTTTTACAAACATTTCCACAGACTCTTTGCTTCCCTGTCCCTGCATTCCTTTCTATAAAAATATTTGTATTTTACTCTTGATGACTTTTAAGAAAATATGTTAATGTAACTGAAGAATTTTTTTTTTCTCTCTGAGGATGTCCTCAGGTTTTTATGTTTATTTATTTATTTATTTTTTGGTGGTGGTGGGGGGGTGGTGTGCTGCAGATGGGAGAGAAATACTTAGGGAAAATCCTTTTGGAGTTAAAATACTTTAATTTGAATATTTCCATGATCATTGATCTTCCACACCGGGCTCCATTTATCACTTTAGACAGGCCTGCTCTTGCTTCTGTTTCTTAATATGTTACCAGAGGCTTGTCCTACTATATGCGAATCAATTATTTTAGCCTACACTCTCTTTTGTTCATCTATTATCAATTATTTTACCATCACCTACTATGGGCCAGGTGCTATGGATTTTAAAGCATAAGATTAAAGCTCTCCACCCACATGGTACTTACAGTCTAGCTGGAAGAACAAATCATATATGAATACATACAAGATAATTAATAATGCAGTATTATATTAAACATCAGCTTAAATTGATATTGTAAGGTACTACACTGTACATTATGGAAATTGTGATGAAGCTCTTAAAATCTGGTGGTGGTGGTTTAGTCACTAAGTTGTGTCCAACTCTTGGGATCCCAGGGACTGTAGCCTGCCAGGCTCCTCTGTCCATGGGATTCTTCCAGCAAGAATACTGGAGTGGGTTGCCATTTCCTTCTCCAGGGGATCTTCCTGACCCAGGAATCGAACCCAGGTCTCCTACATTGCAGGCAGATGATTTACCAACTCAGCTATGAGGGAAGCCATACAAATCAGCCCTTAGAATCTGATGATGACCAAAAAAGGCTTCAAAAAGAAAGAAATTAATGTGACTAGTTCAGCAAGGAAAAGCATCTAGGCTGAGCCTTATGACTAAGAATAATATGATTAAGAAGAACGGGTGGTAAAGGATAGCACCAGGAAAGGGCACGGCAAGAATAATTTTTTAAAAATCAACCTACTTTTCATTGTATACCTAAAAATTATGTATATTTTAAAAAAAGGCATGCCTTGGTATTTCACAACCATAAAAGCTGTGATTTTTGTCAGTTGATAGAGAAGACCACAGGAGGTAGACTTTTTGAAAGAAACTATGAGATATTTTTGGAAAAGTTAAATCTTTACTGTATTTATCGGGAGTTGTTTCTTTAAAAAAAATATTTTAAAGCTTCTGGTGAAAAATTCTTGTTTAATGACCATGAATGAGACCAGAAGAAAAGATAATCTTTTAAGATAGGAAAGTAAGAAGATAAATTTATTTTTAGAGGGAAATCTTCCACTTTCTGGATAATTAAAGTGTTTTTCTCTGATAAGGAGCTTGAGTATAACAATTTCCGGGCCTTATGATAATCCGGTTTGTCTTATTTTAATGATGAGAAAAAGAAATAAGAGGAACTGGCTCCTGAAATGGTGAGAAACCGAGTGGGAGAAAACTTTCAAAAAATAGATGGAATACTGTAGGAGTACTGCTGCCCAAGTACACCTATAGAGAGTGGAGTATACAAATGTCTGAAAGTGGTTTGCATGGAAAACATACTTTCAAGTTACTTTTTTTGAACACTGGAAGCTTAACTTTAAAATGCAAGGTATTTGTCAACATTATCTGAAACACTGGACTGGAGGCAAGTGTTCCAGCATATTTGTTTTCTTACAATTAAAGCTAAGCTGACATGTTGAAAAGATGGTCTTCAAAGATATTCAGAGGCTGCTAAATTTTTGTCAATAATTAGCCTTCACTTTGCTTTGTAGACAGGGAAGTCATATTTTTTTTTTTTTTTTCTCTTCACATTTGCCAAGTAAGGATTTTCACTTTTAAATTTCCTCATCCTGGTGTTTGCATTTAAGCATTTCAAACAGCCTTTTCACCCTCAGCCACCATGTGTAGTATTGCATTTATGCATTCAACTTCTTACTCAAGTGATGCTATTTTTTTCTGCCTCAGCCTGACAGCCACTAATAATAACACATGAGGACAGTCAGACAAAATGAAGACAAATGCTGCTTGTCGCAGCAGAATCATAATGTCTCCAGACTCAGTAAAGACAGTCTAACTGTATGTGGATGCTCTTTATAGCTTATTTAGACCTGTGGTTTTTCCCTGTGGTTTTTTTTTTTTTTTTTTTTAAGCACAAACATTGTGCAGAAATACATTAAGGCAACATATGGGCCTGTTAGTTAGCCAAAACAATGTGGAACCATGGAGAATAGAGAAGGCAAAGCACAGATGGATACTGTAAAAAATTCATGAGTGGCATAACAGATCTAAAAGGTAAATTTTAGTCAAAATTCAAGTGGAACGCATAGGAAATACTTAAGAATTTGGCTTTATGAGGTTTCTCAAATCACACAAGATGAAACATTGTGAATATTCCGCAGATTTGTTTATGCCATAATGTGAAAAATCAGAGCTCATCATTCAACAGTAATTATGTCTATATAGATTCATGCCATCAGAAATAGATTGCTGATAAACAATAGTGCTTTGCTTCTATTTGATGTAAACGCTGCCATATTAAATATCCATATTATTTCCAGCTCAATATTAGAAAGTGTCAGTCATTGTGACAAGTCAGACAAGAGGAGCTCATTGAGCCGTCCTCTGTGTAGCCACGTGCTGTCGAATAACCAGGTTTTCAGGCTATATTACTTTGTTGTTAAAATTGAGTTCTAGGCAGTAAATTAGCAAATCATTTTCCCTCTCTCACATTTGGTTCTTTTAACCAAAACTGAAACCTCAAGGAGACATTGGATTTTTATGTATACATAATCCAGACTCACCTTGAATTTTGCAGAACACTTGTCTTTTGAAGTTGTCTTCACTGGAGCTTGTCACTGTTGTCTTGTCTTAGGAAAAAAAATATGTCCTAATCTCTGAGACCAGCCCAATCAAGGTATGATTTGGGATCTCACTATAGCCAATCTCATTCATAAATTTTCCTTAAGAGCAATCCTTGAGCAAAATAATTCTGCCTGGTGAAATAACTAGTTTGGTCCCTATATTTCCAGTGGAATGAAATTTAGAGAAAAGTGGAAAAGGTAGGGGACTGCTCTATAGATGTAGTCATAGAGACATTACCCTGGAGAAGGCAATGGCACCCCACTCCAGTACTCTTGCCTGCAAAATCCCATGGATGGAGGAGCCTGGTGGGCTACAGACCATGGGGTAATGAAGTGTCGGACACGACTGAGTGACTTCACTTTCACTTTTCACTTTCATGCACTGGAGAAGAAAATGGCAACCCACTCCAGTGTTCTTGCCTGGAGAATCCCAGGGACAGGGGAGCCTGGTGGGCTGCCGTCTATGGGGTCGCACAGAGTTGGACACAACTGAAGCGACTTAGCAGCAGCAGCAGCAGAGACATTACCCATTTAGAGTTTTTCAGATGTCTATGATGCCAAGAGGAATTCAGATGTGTTTTGTCATTTTGTTGCCAGAAAGGTGATGTGTAGTAACCTATCCTTTGTATAAAGGTTTAAGTGATATTCAAAATGATTACTTTAAAATCTTAAACACATTGGTAGGAAGTTGAATGGGCTTACTTTTGTATAGTGAATTTGCTAGTGTAGAGTTAGAGGGCCCTATTATCCCTTGAAAGGATGCTGATACATTATTTAAACAACTAGAAAAGTGTTTGATACAAAGGAGAAGATAATTAGATTGAAAGTAGACATTATGGACAGAAAGTAAATGGTATCACTTACCAAACTGGACTATCTTACTTTTGATTTTTTTATTCTATAAGTAACATAAAACAGGACAGGTTTTGTAGCTGGCTCTTCATTCTTGGCACTAACACCACTGTTGAGACCTTGAGACAGCAAATTGAACTTTCTGATAGTTGTCCTAATAGCTCTTTCAGGCGGGTTTGGGTGTCCTTAGTGAATTAAAGTTTGCATTAGTGAACCCACTGAGCAGCAGCCAAGACTAATTCTCAGCTCTGTATGACATTTCACACATTGTCAGTTCTTAGTAAGTGTTATAGGATAACGTTTTGAGATCCTCATCTGAGAGTTGATGGGGAAATATCAAATAATATATATGAGGTTTGCCAACTACATTGAGCCCAGTTCAAAAGTATGTCGTAAGGGATAGGTAACGATGGCAGGGTTGTTTTTCCTTTAAATAGAAGATAGATTTACTTCTAGAGATTACAAGTGTGAGAAAGAAGTCAAAGGAAAAAGAATATAGAGACAGAGAAGAAAGAGTAAAAGGGAGTTGCCAAGCAGGAGAAGGGTAGATGAGGGACGGACTGGGAGTTTGAGATTAGCAGATGCAAACTATTATTTATAGGATTAACAACAAGGTCCTACTGTATAGCACAGGGAACTGTCTTCAATATTCTACTATAAGCCATAATATAAAATAATATGAAAAATAATATGTGTGACTGAGTCACTTTGCTGTACAGCAGAAATGAACACAACATGGTAAATCAATTATATGTCAATATTCTTTTTTAAAAAAAAAAGTAAAAGGGATAATGTATATATAAAGAGATAAAGTATAATTATCTTTCATTTTTACTGATTATACCCACTTTCCCTATGGAGATTCTAAGAAGAGTATGAAAAATGTCAGACATATTAGAAGTATGTGTATATGTGTACTGTATATATATACACACACACACGTTTTTTATGTTTGTATTTTCTTATAAAATACAGGCTTCATGAGGACAGAATTACTTTTATTCATCACTCTATTCCTAGCATCTAGAAGTGTACTTGCTACAAAGTAAACACTCAGTATTTGTTGAATGAATTTCTTAAGAGACCGTTTTCTATATGTTTCTACTCTCATGTAAGGAATTATTAGTTCAATTCAGTTCAGTTGCTCAGTTGTGTCTGACTCTTTGAGACCCCATGAATCGCAGCACGCCAGGCCTCCCTGTACATCACCAACTCCCGGAGTTCACTCAGACTCACGTCCATCGAGTCAGTGATGCCATCCAGCCATCTCATCCTCTGTCGTCCCCTTCTCCTCCTGCCCCGAGTCCTTCCCAGCATCAGAGTCTTTTCCAATGAATCAACTCTTCGCATGAGGTGGCCAAAGTACTGGAGTTTCAGCCTTAACATCATTCCTTCCAAATATAGATTTGTTCAATTGATGCTTTTGAACTGTGGTGTTGGAGAAGACTCCTGAGAGTCCCTTGGACTGCAAGGAGATCCAACCAGTCCATTCTAAAGGAAATCAGCCCTGGGTGTTCTTTGGAAGGGATGATGCTAAAGCTGAAACTCCAGTACTTTGGCCACCTCATGCGAAGAGTTGACTTATTGGAAAAGACTCTGATGCTGGGAGGGATTGGGGGCAGGAGGAGAAGGGGACGACAGAGGATGAGATGGCTGGATGGCATCACTGACTTGATGGACGTGAGACTGAGTGAACTCCGGGAGTTGGTGATGGACAGGGAGGCCTGGCGTGCTGCGATTCAAGGGGTCACAAAGAGTCGGACATGACTGAGCGACTGAACTGAACTGAACTGATCTCTCTTTAAACTGTTAGTTTGGTTAATACTCAACTAAGATGGCTGTGGAGTAGCACATTTTAGTTCAGAGAGGTGCCATCTAGGTGGGTGAAGAGAAATAAAATAAGGAACTTTAAAACTTCAGTGGAATGGATCTGTGTTCTTTCCTGTGATACAAGAACCCATAATGGTCAGATCATTTGGTTTGTTTAGTATATAGTACATGTCTGGATGGGGGACCTTTCAGCAAGAAACATTTGGTACAGACATCTCTAACACTGTTCTAAGAGAATGAAGAGTAGTCTGTGACTTTCCTTTCGCTATAGGGTAAAGAATGATATTCACTGGACACTGAAGACAGGTAAGAATTCTGCACTGACATTTTGGGTGCAGCCTGGGTTGCTTGAAGCAGTCAGTTTTATTTCCAGATCTAGGTAACCAGAGACCAAGAAGGGCATGAGGGGTTTATTGATGACCAAGACATTTTGAATTGATTCTCCCTGCTGACTAGTTTTTTTGCCTTTTTATGGGATTCAAATTATTTAATTTAATTTTACTTAATTTATGCACTATTACTAGATTTGCTCCAGGGAGATATGAGATGTAATTGGTTTCAATTGACATTGTCTTCCAAACATAACACTTTTGCCCCCAAAATAAAAATCTTGTTGAAAGTCACCAAAAGCAGAATTTATATCAGGAAATTGCACGTTTTTATTCCGATCTTACCTTGACCAATGTCAGGGTAGCATGCTTGAGAAGTTAATATACATATTAATATCTACTTTATTCATTATTCCTTGCATAGTATATATTTATTATACATGACATTTTAAAAGAAATACTAAAAAGAGAAAATGTACTTTAATATAGCAGACACATTTTGAGCACCTATTATATGCCAGGCACTGAGAGATTCAGTGGAAAAAAGTAAATTTCTTCAAGTATCTTTTAGTCAAGGGAGAAAAACAGATTTTAAACAAGTAATTACAGGTGTAATGGATGTTAAGAGAATAGTGCTATAGAAGTTTATAGCAAATAATTTAACATAGGTCTAAATCAAGTCAAAAGAGCTTGACAGGAATAAGGAAGTTATGGTGTAGAGAGAGGGGATGATTTGAAAAGAAACCAACTTATCTCTATGTCCCTCAACTCGAGGAATTTTAAGAAATATAATTGATGACTGATTTGAAAGAGGGAGTGGGAAAGAAGGCTCCATGGATGATGCCACACTTCTCACGTGGATAACTAAGTCAATGAAAGAAGGAACATGTGAAGAAGAGGTGTGAGAAGTAGGTGGGTGGGAATCATGAATTTTGTTTGGGTCATGTTGAGTTTGAGGGATCTGAGGCATCAAGTGCAGGAGAAAGTAATTGAACACTGGGTCCTGGAGCTCACAGAGAAGATGGGTTAAGACATACAGGTGTGGGAAACACCTGCCTAGAAATGTAACTGACACAACTCAGAGCATGGGTGAGGTTGAGGGATGATGCATAAAAAGAGAAGAGCGATGACTTCAGAAGAGTACTAATACTTAAAGGCCAAGTGGAACAAGACTTAGAAGTAATAGAGATGCAGGAAGAAAACCAGGAGAGACTGTTAGTACCAAAGAAGCCAAGAGAAAGAGTGTTTCAAGAAATGGAGAAGAAAAACAGTGTCACATCTATGGATGATCAAATAGGATTAGGCCTCTACTATTCCGCCTCTAGGTTTCTCTAATAGAAACCTCTGTTACACATTCAAGAGGGTTATGATGAGAACCCTGTGAAAACACTTTTAGTGAAGTGAAAAGTGTGCAAGAAGTATCAGAATGGGCTGAAGGGGGCCAATAGGAGATAAGACAGTGAAGAACACTTGTCACCCTGAAAGTTTATGTTTAAACGAAAGTGCAAGGTAGGGTTCTACCTAAAGGAGGATGTGAAATTGATAAGAGATATTTTTATATGTCCAGGAGTTGATTAATTAGTTAGGTATTCTGTTGCCTACAATCAAATTCAGTGAACTAATGGTGGTTTTCTTAAATAGCCTTTATTATTTATTTCATATATTGAGAAGACTGGAGATGGATGGGCCCAGGTTGCTGCAATGGTTCAAAAATGTGCTCAAGCCAGGTTCTCACTGTGTTTTCACTCCGCTTTCTCTTGGATTTTTGTCCTTGTACTCAACACCTAAGCGACATCGCTGGCTTCTTCAGTAATATAGTACCCACTCAAAGCAAGAATATGAAGTATGATCATTGTTCTCTGTCTTTTTATAAGGGAATAAAATTCTTTCTGGACTTTTCTATACTCTTACTCCATCAGACTTCTCTTTGTAGCTTGTTGGCTAGAACAGAGTTATTTGCCCATTCTAAATGAATCATTAGTAAAGGAGAATGTGGTTACTGAGCATAATTTACATCAGGAGTTCTTCAAGAGTGGTCTCTAGACTAGTAGCATCTCGGGAACTTGCTGCTGCTAAGTGGCTTCAGTCGTGTCCGACTGTGTGACCCCATAGACGGCAGCCCACCGGGCTCCCCCGTCCCTGGGATTCTCCAGGCAAGAACGCTGGAGTGGGTTGCCATTTCCTTCTCCAATGTAGGAAAGTGAAAGTGAAGTCGCTCAGTCATGTCCGACTCTCAGCGACCCCATGGACTGCAGCCTACCAGGCTCCTCCATCCGTGGCATTTTCCAGGCAAGAGTACTGGAGTGGGGTGCCATTGGGAGCTTACTAGAGAAATACAAATTTTTGGACTCCATCTTAGTGATACTGACTAAGGAGCCTAGCAGTCTATTTCAAACAATTCTTCTAGGAAAATCTGGTACATTTTCAAATTTGAGAACCTTTTGTTCAGACTTATCAAGTCATTCTCTGGTGCTGGGGAGAGGACTCATGTTCCACGACCTTATTGCTTCCCTTATGAAGAATGGAGCAAGGATATGAGTGGACACAGAAAAGTGTCTGCCATCCTTGACTTTCAACATTAAGAGAATGAGCCAAGGAAGAGAGAGGATGAAAATATGAGAGGGGACAATTGGGAAGGAAGATGGAAGTGAAGACATTCTGGACTCAGGTGGAGAAAATGGCCTTCCATGAGAGGATTCCCCCTCCATATAAAGAGAGCTTGAAGAAAAGGATGGATGCAGAAGCAGATAAGCTGGTGGTAGGAGGGCTGGCATTCTCCTTATGTTGGAGATAGAAGTGCTTGGAATAGAAGTGCAGTCATTTCTCTCTCTGCTGAGAGAGAGGAGCAGGTGTGGTGGAAGTAAGACCTGAAAGAGCAGAGAAGGTTTAAAATGCTTGTAGAGAAAGAGAGGCCTTACTCATTGGAACCTATTGGAATGTATATTAGGTCGTAAGCCTGCTCAAGGTCAGTACACCTGAGTTTGTAGTGGGATGATCTGCCTTGTGTGATATACGACAAGTGGATGTAGGCTTAGGGCTCACAGATAGTTTGATTCCTTCCTCTAGGATTGGTGATATTGCCAGAGGAAGTTACAGAAGGTCATGGATGAGGATAGGATATTGTTAAGAGAAAGGTTGAAGTGATAAAGCAAGCAGTTCATGCTGAAAAGGAGGGTACTTGAGGATGAGGAGCACTGAAGGGTTGGTCCATGGACCCAAAGTCATGATGCTGCTGCTGCTGCTGCTGCTAAGTCGCTTCAGTCATGCCCAACTCCATGCGACCCATAGATGGCAGCCCACTAGGCTCCTCCGTCCCTGGGATTCTCTAGGCAAGAATACTGGAGTGGGTTGCCATTTCCTTCTCCAATGCGTGCATGCATGCTAAGTCGCCTCAGTCATGTCCGACTCTGTGCGACCCTATGGACAGCAGCCCACCAGGCTCCTCCATCCACAGGATTCTCCAGGCAAGAGTACTGGAGTGGGTTGCCATTTCCTTCTCCGAAAGTCATGATGAGATTCTTCTTATTCATTTGGTAAGAGCCATATTCAAGAATAGGTCAAGCTGTATCCACATTCTGAATTAAGAAAATTAATTATATTATGAGCTCTTCTCTGTTTATCATGAGAAGTTGGAGATTGGTCACATTTACTGAGAGTTATGGCACATTTTTCCTTATCACTAAGTTGTAGGACATGATGTAGGAAAATAAGCCAGAGGCATTAATTTGACTTACCTTGACTGCTTTTTGACCTGTTCTATTTTTCTTTACCAACGGACAACACTTTTTGCAGGCATGATTTTATAGGCCTTGCACAAATCTCGGTAAGTCATATATATAATACAAGGTGAGAGACTGCTTTTATCCAAGTTGGTGTATCGTTTCCTTTGCCTGACAGAGAGATAATTTCCTAATGCACTTGGTAACTTGCAAGATATTAATATCTTATATTTTTATGGAATAATCTCCTTAGAGCTAAGGAAGAGTCATTGTTTAGGAAGATGGTTTTCTTTTTCTTTAACTGAGTGCAGAGTAGCTGCTGTGCATCCCATCTGTGGCCACATCAAGCCCCGAACCTGTTTCTCTCTGCCACTTGACATTTTCTTCTCTGGATTGTCCTAAAAGAGTACATGCCAGCTGTATAAATCAGAATCACAAATGATTAGGCACACATGTTTCCTGCTACAAACCTCTTAAAGTAAATTCCATAACCAGGGCGGTGTTACCTCTATGCTGTGTCATGTTTTGGAACATCCGCTGTTGATTTTTTTTGCACTCCCTGCAGCGTCCAGTCCAGGAGCTTTGCCCTCTCTGTGAATGTGACTAAGGGAGAGCCAGCTGCCAGGCTCTAGAAACTCATGATGTGAGTAGAGCACAGTGAGCCTCTGTTTCTGTGGAACTTCGAATCTACTTCCAAGAGAAAAGAGCCAAGGTCTTTGAAAGTCACCAAAATTGTTGGGATATAAATTTCATAAAAACAGAGATTTGGCTGACTGCTATATTCCCAGTGCTCAGAACAAGGCTTGGCACATATTGGCACTCAATAAATATTTGTTGAATAGATAGTGACTCTTTGAAGATCAGCAATCTTCTGTGAATTCTGGTGTCTTAACAAAATAGGTCTTATTTCTTGGTAATTATCTCTGTGAGGGGCCTCCCCAATGGCTCAGGGGTAAAGTGTCTGCCTACCAATGCAGGAGACTCGAGTTTGACTCCTGGGTCAGGAAGATCCCCTGGAGAAGAGAATGGCTACCCACTCTAGTATTCTTGCCCGGAGAATCCCATGGACAGAGGAGCCTGGTGGGCTACAGTCCAAAAGATCCAAAGAGTCAGACACAGCTGAGTGACCGAGCATGCATGCATTATGTTAAGTGAAGGAGACCACCACAGGGAATGGGAAAAACAGCACATTCATTTACATATTGCATTTATAGCGACTGTGATTATTCAAAGTTTATCATTAGTTGAAGTAATTCTGCACCAATGTGATTTGTGCCTACCTACATGTTGTTGAGAATAATTATACAAAACATATGTGGTAGAACTCTTGCAGTGACAGTTTGGGCATTTTACTCGAGTGGTAGTTTATGTGTTACAGTTAAGTTTCATTGAGTAATAAGATGGAGAATCTGTGGGCTCAGCTCCAACGCATGATGACTTGGATTCCACATGAAGTCTACTAGAGAGGCTTTCATACCATGAGAGATGGCCCTCCTGGGGGCACCATAGAGGCAGGACCATGAGTTGATCAAGTACATGGATGCTAAAGTTAGATAGACCTTGTTTTGGTTCCCACATTCCCCACTTGCTTGTCCTATGACCATAGACACATTTTTTAACTTCTCTAAATTTTAGTAACCCTTCATCTGTGACACAAGGGTATTAATAATATCATCTATCTCATAGGATTATTGGGATTGAATGAGATATTACATGCAAGATGCTTAACACAGTGCCTGGCACATACTAAGTACTTACTTGCTAAACATTAGCTGTTATTATCAGCTATAGTTATTAATTTATGAATCATGCCTATGAATTTGTTTATAGATTATATAAGTCCATATATATTTGCTGTTGCTAAATTCAAATAAAGTTGTGCAAATTGCAAGGTTGTTAATGTGGAACATTAACGTTCATTATAGAGTAAAACATGAAGATCTCACTTCTTCCAGCAACTTGTTTAATCTAGTTGATTAGGAAATTCTGTCTTATGAAAATGACACATTTGCATTTTAGGTGTGTGTGTACAGGTATTTAGTGACATTGACCATTAGGCTAATTCTTAGACTGCTGGTGGATTTCTCACCATTCATAAACATAAATCATGCTATCCATATGAAAAAAAGGCATTTAAAAAAAAATCCCCTGGGCATTGTCATTGATACAGATGACCAGCCTTCTTTTTCATGTTTTATAATTTTCTTCAGTATTTTTATTTATTAAGTTCAGTCAGCTGTCACACAGGAATTCATAACTCTCCAATACAGTACAGGCAGCTTTGTAGGTTGCTTTTTCTATGTTTTTACAGGGACATCAGCAAGACTAGAGACTATTTGGAGAAAGGAAACCAAGATGATAAGAAACTTGGCAGTCGTGTTCTTTGATGAATGTTGTAGAAACTACAGATGCTTGAGCTAGAGAGGAAAAAAAAATGGATTTACTAGGAATATGAAAATTATTCCAAATATTTGTAAAGATATCGTGCAGAAAAGGACAAAAATGGCATCTTTGTATTTACAGAGGAAAGATGGAAAATAAATAGGTAGATGTTAAACAGTGTCCAGTTGTGGTAAGCATTAATCAAATGAAGCAGCATCTGTAAATAGCTCCTGATGTTCTCAGGCACTGCTCAGCTAACTCTCCTTCCCAATGTATAATGTAACTGGCCAAGAGTGGAGTCAAAATCCACCTTTTATAACTTCAGATTCAGGTTGTTGTTGTTTAGCCCTGTGATATCTCTTTGATCATGAAGTTCAATTCAGCGGGTTAGAGACTTGCACTGCTGAGACCAAGTCCAGGGATCCAGGTTTGTATAAGGCAAATTAGTTTTATTTAATTCTACAATACCTGACACCCTGTCTTTAGCCATCTAGCCTTCAGTTGATGCTTTTGATTTAAATAGGAGACAGATTGTGTATGGAGCTCTCAACATTAATGAAAAAAAGCCATTTCAAAGATATATCCTTTTGACCATGGGTCAATGATATAATCTTTATATGAGAACAAATGGTATATTAATTTGAGAATAAGTTTTGTCAAGTGTCCCAGTTGTGCCTTATGAATGAATATCCTCTGATCTCTGTGTACAAGCATAAGCAATGAGAATGATGAAAAGAAGGAACTTAAATAAATGGAACTAAAAAGATGCATTTTGAAAGTTTGGTTCTGATGATGATTTGTGCCACCCCGCTATCCCCTACTGCAGGGAATTTGTTCTTGTAAATTCTTTCTCCATGTTTCTGTGCAAAAGATCGTGAAGCTAAAATTTCTTCCCCTTTGTAGATACCCTTCAGGTCCGAACAAAGACCCTGAGGGCACAGTGAAGCTCAGGATTCTTTGCAAGGCAGTGGCTCATCTGGTCAACTCAGTGCAGGTGTGAACCCTTCGTCGTTTAGATATAGGGGAGTGTTGTGGGTGTCATTTATGGAGCTGTTGGTTTAGAAAATTGCAATATAATCTGGGTGGGTATCCTGAAGACCCAACATGTAAATTTTCCAAAGAAATGAGGCTTTATCAAGATAGTAAAACCAGAGGCCCTTGTCATTGCTCTTTTTTTTTTTTTAATTTTATTTTATTTTTAAACTTTACATAACTGTATTAGTTTTGCCAAATATCAAAATGATGCTACCTGAGCAACTCAACATCAAACTTCAATGGCACCAGACTGAAAACTGACCCTGGCTCTTGCTTGTTTTCTTTTTTTCTCCCTCCTTCCTTCTCTCCCTCCCTTATTCCTTTCTTTCATTTCTTTCTTTCATTCCTTTCTTCCTTTCCTATTTCCTAGGAGTGAAGAATAAACCGATAAGTTATACTTGTCTGCGATTTGCAGATGGTCACACAGAATACTTCTTGAGTCTTTGGGTCATTATTCACGTAATCTCTCGTCTAGGATTTGTTGAGATTTTTCAGAGCCCTGGAGCCCCGAGCAGAGCCCATGTTATAGCATGAATCCAACAGTATTCTTCCTTCTCACCTCTCCCACTGCACCCCCACTCCTGGGGGGTGTCTGCTGTATGATAGGACAGCCCTTCCTAGCCTAGTGGATTGAAAACACTGATTCTCTGACTCTTTGAGATCATTCCAGAGAAGTCAGGCCACAGAATTGGCACCAGATTTCCTCAGACACTGAGGTGAACGCTCAGGGAAGCTGTAGATTTACATTTGATATCCACATCCATCTTCTCCCTGCCAATTAAATTATTAATTTTCCCACATGCCTTCTTATTTAATGAGAGGAGTGGTGGCCTTTATCTGTGCATGTGTGCAAACAAAACATCACAGCAGGGGCTCCTGAACTGCCCAGGCAAGCTGAGAGGTTAAGCAGTCAGATATAACTGTCTTGGTACTGTTGTGTCATTTACAAAAGTCTGGCTGGCTGTTGGCATCATAAACATGGAAGGACACAGGCTCCAAAGCACCTCCCTGCACAGGCATCCAAAGATGAAAGCTCCTTTTACAAATGCAAAGGAAAGATCAAAGGAGGGGGAAATAATAGCATTTAAAAATGCACGTGTGAAATGCAAAATTAGGATATGGTTGTTTTCCCAGGTTCCATTAGAGTGGTGATATTTTCTGAGATGGTATAGTATTGGTTGATTACTTTTCCATGATTGAGATAATAAATACATCAACATGATTTTTGACTCTGTTACTATAGATGTTCCACCACATCTGTCTTGTCCTGCTTTCCAGAGCAATCCATCGCTAGTTAAGTACAAATGTTAACTTTATCTAGTCTCTAGTGCCCCTAAATACCAATTTCCAGCTATAATTTGACTAAAAACAAAGTAGCAATAAACCTCACATATATCTGCATAAATGTTTATTATAAGGGTTATTTAAACATAATTTTTCACATATCAGTTTTTGTTTATTTAGGAGGTATTAAATGTATGTTGTCTTTGTTCGTGGATTTGAATGTTGGACTTGCTTCCTACACTAGAGCAATATGATCCTTACATCCTGATTCTTTTCAGGTTTATGACTCCGATACAAGACAAATTCCACTTTAGTGATTACAAAGGATTTTAGATTATTATTTTAAAGATTTGTTATCACTTGCCTTTGTTTAATTAATGTCAATATCATCTTTGGGTAGCTAAAGTTCACCTTTTTACGACAAGTGCCATTGATGTACCCATTCATTAAAATTAAATGCAAACTTTAAGGTTGAGCTGAACAGAGTCAATTTTGGTGAACCTTTATGACACCTTAGAAGCTGTCTATAACTCCTAGATTACGAACCTGCTCGTCTCTCTGAGCCCCCACCCTGGAGCCCCACCTTTTTTGTTATTCCAATGAAAACAAAATTTTCAGAGTTGTTACATAATCTAGCCTTCTGTCTTTTAAAAATGGGGTTCGATCCCTGGGTCAGGAAGATCCCCTGGAGTAGGAAGTGGCAACCCACTCCAGTATTCTTGCCTGAAAAATCCCATAGACAGAGGAGCCTGGTGGGCTACAGTCATAGAGTTGCAAAGAGTCATGTGACTGAGCACCCCACCTAAATAGTTGATGTGCATACATGCTAGGTTGCTTCAGTCATGTCCGACTCTGTGCGACACTATGGACTGTAGCCTTCTAGGCTCCTCTGTGCATGGGGATTCTCCAGCCAGGAATATTGGAATATTGGGTTGCCATACCCTCCTCCAGGGGATCTTCCTGACCCAGGGATGGAACCCACTGTGTCTCTTGTGTCTCCTGAATTGGCAGGTGGGTTCTTTACCACTAACCCCATCTGGGAAGCCTTAAATAGTTTATATATGGGCTTCCCTGGTAGCTCAGCTGGTAAAGAATCTGCCTGTAATGCAGGAGACCTCAGTTCAATTCCTGGGTTGGCAAGATCCCCTGGAGAAGGGATAGGCTACCCAATCCAGTATTCTTGGGCTTCCCTGGTGGCTCAGATGGTAAAGAATCTACCTGGAATGTGGGGGACCTGGGTTCAATCCCTGGGTTGGGAATTTCCCCTGGAGGAGGACATGGAAACCCACTCAAGTGTTCTTGCCTGGAGAATTCCCATGCACAGAGGAGCCTGGGAGGCAACAGTCCATGGAGTTGCAAAGAGTCAGACACGACTGAGCGACTAAGCACAGCACAAATATTTATAAAGGAGGAAAAAAAAAAAAATTGCAGAACTTCCACTCCCCTTCAGTGGTGGAAAGGGGACAGTTCAGTTCAGTCGCTCAGACATGTCCGACTCTTGGCGACCTCATGGACTGCAGCACACCAGGCCTCCCTGTCCATCACCAACTCCTGGAGTTTACTCAAACTCATGTCCATTGAGTTGGTGATGCCATCCAACCATCTCATCCTCTGTTGTCCCCTTCTCGTCCCCTTCTCCTCCCACCTTCAATCTTTCCCAGCATCAGGGTCTTTTCAAATGAGTCAGCTCTTCCATCAGGTGGCCAAAGTATTGGAGTTTCAGCTTTAACATCAGTCCTTCCAATGAATATTCAGGACTGATTTTCTTTAGGATGGACTGGTTGGATCTCTTTGCAGTCCAAGGGACTCGCAAGAGTCTTCTCCAGCACCACAGTTCAAAAGCATCAATTCTTCGATGCTCAGCTTTCTGAAAGGGGACAATCTTTCCATAAAACTATGCTTTCTAGTAAAAGGGGAAAATCTGTACAGACCCTTTTAAAAATACTTTCCTTTGGGAAAAAATTTGTTCCCCTTTAATACAATTTTTCTGTACATTTGATTTGTACTTCTATATAAATGATATTAAATTTACATCTATTTATACAACTTGTGAACACTTATTAGTTGATTTTGCTTGCATTTCATTTAAGAATATCTGGTCTTTATCACTTTATATTTTCATAGGATAAATATCATGGAAATCTCATATCTATTCATTTATAAATACACGAAATAGCAATATTTGTTGCTGCTGCTGCTGCTAAGCCACTTCAGTCATGTCGGACTCTGTGCTACCCCATAGACGGCAGCCCACCAGGCTCCCCTGTCCCTGGGATTCTCCAGGCAAGAATACGGGAGTGGGTTGCCATTTCCTTCTCCAATGCAATATCTAGGAACAGTGATTGTAAATCCTTGACTAGTTTGGAATAAACCTTTACTAAACCTCAGTGTAGTTTATTAAAAGTACCGTGTTGGCTCCAGTTTGAATGGCAGCCTCATTTTTCTCATTCTGTTTCAAAGGGGCCCTCTGGTGGACAGCTCTACGTGATCTCTTGAACACACACATATTTATATATGATTTATAGACTATAGCTAATATAACCCAAAAGCCATTTGTGATTGAAGCTCTGTCTTTGCAAATTGAATGCATCACTGAAACCTGTTTTGTCATCATTTTTTCATATTTAATGAACATGCAATTGTCTAAAAATAAAATGATCATCCTTAAAGTTTACTGTAAATCACTGTACATCAGCATATTCCCACACATGAGATAATCGTACTAAATTAACATTCATTACCAATAATTTTAGTAATGAATTATTCAGCTGATATGCAATTATCACACACATTTCTAAAGCAATTACTTTATTACATAGGTACTCCATGTCATTGATTTTACTTGTCTGTATTGCATATGTAAATGTAAGAAACCTCTGCATTTACCACACTTTCAAATGCAGAGGGTTCTTTCATGTTTGTTCAATGTCATGGAGTTGTAAAGATATGTATCTAGCTTAACCTACATTTTAACAAGCTTGCTGTGTCATAAAATTGCTGTGATAAAATCAGGCAAAATAATAAAAACAAATTTAAAAAAATAGGTAAAACTAGACCATGAAGTTATAGGAATGGGATATTTTTCTGGGTAGTGTATCTCAGTGAGCTCATATTATTATTAATTATATCCTAAAAGCCCTTAGTAAAGAAAATGATAAAAATTGACTGCAGCTTATAATTCTGTGTGCATTTAGCCTTAGATCTAAGATAGCATATGGAAACTGAGCATAAGGAAACAAGCATGATCTTTGAAATTAGACTGAGTTCAAATCCTGCCTCCGTGACCCTAAATTATTTAGAAATGAACTCAGAGTGTCATGGTAAGGATTAATATCTGAAGTATTTAGATATTTCAGATATCTAAGTACTATCTATATATCTATTTCAGCATCCAGAGAATTGTGAACCATGGTGCTGGAATGTTCTGTGAACATTTAGAAGCAACTACTAGATTTCTTTGGGCAGATCTGTGTTGATTTGTTAACAAGTAGCAGCTCAGATAGAGCCCCATATTGTCGGACTTCATTTAGATGTAGCAAAATCAGTATGTATATATACACATGTGTGCAGGTGTGCTCAGCTACTCAGTCATGCCTGGCTCTTAGTCACCCCATGGACTGTAGCCCACCAGACTCCTCTGTCCATGGGATTCTCCAGGCAAGAATACTAGAGCAGGTTGCTATTTCCATCTCCAGAGGATCTTCCTGACCCAGGGATCGAACCCATGTCTCCTGCTTGGCAGATGGATTGTTTAGCACTGAGCCACCTGGGAATCAGTATAATAAAATAGAAATAATGAATAGTATAATAATAGTTTTAGACAATATTGTAACTTTCAGACTTTAGAGTTAGACCCAGTTCTAAGTCAAAAGCCTGAAATTAGCCTATCTAAAAGGATCCACAAGTTTTTATTTAATGTAGGCATATCTTTTAAAACCAATGTTCAAAATGAAAAACAGTTGTTTGGGAGCAGTTTAGCAAAACACAGTAATCAAATGTCCATGGTTAAGAATGTAATAGAAATGAAGAATGGCATGATCTGAGAAAGTATTGTGAGGTCACCCCTCACTTGTTCTGTCTCCCTTAGATTATTCACCCATTAAAATTCACATCATACCGAGTTGCTTCTTCCTTTTGAAATGGTTTAAGAAAATGCTATATATAACTTTGCAGTAGTTTATATATTTTTCTCAGAAATGTAAACAAGTACCCAGAATATAATATGAGTTGAATGAATTTTATTTGAATGAATAGAAGAACAAATGGTTTGTTCATTCTCTTAGCAGCTGACTTTAAAATAGTCTTCAGTAAATGATGAAACAAGCCAAATTCTCACTTGAGAGGAAAAGTTTGTCAATACAGAGCCATTGACTCAGGTCATTTGGTTACTTTTTTTTTTTTTTAATCTCTGTACATTGAAGCAATCAATTTTTTAAAGGCCAAAACAATTTTGGGAAATGGACTCACCTACAGATTGAAATGTTTAATTCAATGATCTAATATCTCAGGCTTCTTCAAAAGTTATGAGTCCAATATGAACAGAAACAGGTTAATTCTTAACGTTTTAAAAACCCAATAATTTATCTACTAATCTGCTGGCTACTCTCAGGAATACAATGAAGAATAACATTTATTCTTGCCTTGAAGGAGCTTACAGTCCATGGAAGGAAATACGGATTACTGTGGCTAATGGTTTGGGCCAGACCATTGTTGGGTTGGTGTTAGCCGGGGGGGCTTCATGGAAGTTATAGATCTGTGATGAGACTAGAAGTTTTAAGTGTTAGGAATTTAGATGGGCGCATTATATTTACAGATGGTTATGCTTATATGGTCTACAAAATATGTGTCCCCTATGAAACCCATCAATCATAACCTGTTAGCTATCATCCATGAATCAGATGGCAAATGCTGCTGCTGCTGCTGCTAAGTCGCTTCAGTCATGCCCAACTCTGTGCGAACCCATAGACGGCAGCCCACCAGGCTCCTCTGTCCCTGGGATTCTCCAGGCAAGAACACTGGAGTGGGTTGCCATTTCCTTCTCCAATGCATGAAAGTGAAAAGTGAAAGTGAAGTCGCTCAGTCATGTCCAACTCTTTGTGACCCCATGGACTGCAGCCTACCAGGCTCCTCCATCCATGGGATTTTCCAGGCAGGGGTACTGGAGTGGGTCGCCATTGCCTTCTCTGGGCAAACTCTGCACCCTGTATCAAGGGGCAAAATCTGGTCAGACAAGATTTGGTAAAAATCTTGATGAGCATGGTTAACATTAGATGGTTTGGGACATTTTTATAAATTTTAAAAATTTAATAAATATTCTATAAAAATAATGTTACTGTCATTTTAGTTTTCTATTCCAAGATGTTCTGAAATCATCCTGTACATAAAACCCAAATTAAGAATTTAAGATTTTATGAAGCCCTATCTTTGATACTTCTCTTTAAGAAGAG
This sequence comes from Bubalus bubalis, assembly GCF_019923935.1. NCBI lineage: Eukaryota > Metazoa > Chordata > Mammalia > Artiodactyla > Bovidae > Bubalus > Bubalus bubalis. The sequence continues at coordinate 26,562,140 of NC_059176.1, read as the reverse complement.
ACATTAATTTTTCATACATTTTAATCATTTCATACCTAAATATATTAAATATAATCATACAATTCTAGATTTTATATCACATAGAATGCTTGAGTTATTTCAACATCCTTTGGGTTAAGGTTATCAGATTTTGTCTAATATAGTGCCCATATTCTTCTAACTTTTAGACAGTGGCTTAGGCCCTGGGAGAACATAAGTTAGGTTTCTTTACCAAGGGTAGAGGTAGGTAAATTGACATGATTTAAAAGGAATGTGAGTGGTTTTATTAACAAACCTGCTAAAACTTACCTTCCCTAGTATGTCCTGTCCCTTTCAATGTATATAATGTTGTCACTGCCAGTGTTTACAGCATTATAGTTGCTTGTACCACTACCATCTTAATCATCATGATGCATTTTCATTAACAATTTATATAGAACAAACCCTAAGCCACCACTTCTCTGTACACAGAGCAGTGTCCCTGGGGCCTCACAGCTATTGCGAGATGGCCTCAGGAGAGGCCACCATGTCTGAGGCTCCTGGTGCCCCCCTACAATGATCGCACAATAGCTCTGACCAGTCTCACAAGAGGAGGCAAGTACATTTGTCAGGACCAAACACCCCATGGCTCATTTTTCTGCAGCTACACCAATGTCAGTATGCCTGGGGTTGAGTCTTCTTAGTCAGGGCATGGGAGGATGGAAAGAAAGCATGAAGAACGGGTGATTTAGAGAGATGACGCCCTTCTTGTGCACGTGGAGTACCATCATGCTAACAAGTCCTGTACTGATTACTAGATGCATGCACGTGTTACCTCCCTTAAGATCTTTACTAGATATGTGGAAACTGAAAAAAATCCATAATAGCTAAGTAAAGAGATTGAGGCTTAAACATGACATATTTCAGGATACCTTTATACCTACCTTTTGCAGTTAAATCTTGGACATGGGAACTGCTTATTTGAGTGATCGTGGCATGTGTACATCAATGTGATGGATCACAGAAACAGTCACTGAGAGCACAAAAAGCCCCTCCCTGAAATTCTGCCCACATCTATTGTCTTCATCTTCTTTCATTCTGTTTAAGATCCTGGAAGAGAAACTGCTATTTTTATAAAACAGTGTTTCAAATGCTGCCTACCCTTCTGTATCCATGTTCCGGAAAGGTCACTGCATGTATTCAAATTTCCTCCTGAATATCCTAGCATTGTTGCATATTTTCATCCAATTTACAGCCTATTTTGTCACTGTAAACAATTAATTTTCCTGAATAAATATGTATATTTGATCCAGATACCCTTGAGGCTCTTAGGCAGGATTCAGATGCATACAAGGAAACCATTCTACTAACTTGCTGCTAGTTAGAATCTGAGAAACCAAGGACACTGACTTTTTTAATTAGAGAAAAGAAGTACTCTTCCTTATTGACATTCTAGCTGCTGTGCCCTGAGTTTCTAGTCTGATAGTTTCATTTTGAGACTACCTATGGTCGCACACTGGAGAAGGCAATGGCAACCCACTCCAGTACTCTTGCCTGGAAAATCCCATGGACAGAGGAGCCTGGTAGGCTGCAGTCCATGGGGTCACTGAGGGTCGGACACAACTGAGAGACTTCACTTTCACTTTCCACTTTCATGCATTGGAGAAGGAAATGGCAACCCACTCCAGTGTTCTTGCCTGGAGAATCCCAGGGACAGAGGAAAGCTGTATCAGAAGATCTGATCAGTTTTTGTTTTGTTTTATCTTCTAATTGGTGACAATTGATCTCACCAAAAATCTAAGCAGGGACTTGGTTTTAAAACTTAATAAGCACAGTGATCGCAAATTTGGATCCTAGACCAGAATAGAATCAATTTTTCCAAGGTTGCCTGCTTGGAGAGGAGGAAACAGTGCTGAGAAGTTGCCTGATATATCTGTGGGCATAGAGAATGTCAGGTTGAGAAGGCTATGACCTATAATTGAAACCCTTGGTCCCTAAGCTTTTATCCACTTAATAGTTTTCTACCATCTGGATTCTACAGTACCATATTCAAGGAATCCAATGGAATGTGCCTAATAGAGTGACCTTTAATCTTCTCACAAGATTGGTATAGAGAGGGAGAGCCCCTTACTGTACTGGGATAAATAGTTCTTCCTTTTGAAAGGACCAACCACTCTGGGATGGAGTTGGATTGAAGAATAGAAGAGAAAGTGGTATAATTTGACTTTCACCTTAACTGTTCAATGATTCAAACTTTATATACATACAGCCACACAGCTGAAGAGAAATTAAACATTGTGCCCCATTTCATTCGTAGAATTGGAGAAAGTAAAGGCCCTAGCTAGAGGCTGCATGTCACAGTTGGGGACAGAGCAGGACCACGTGTTCAGGGACAAGGAGAATTTGCCAAACCTTGGCCAGAATCTTCACACATTTCTGTGTCTCCTGTTTCTCTCTCCTTTTTTCCCAGTGTATTTCCAGCAGTGTCTTTCAGAGTTGTTGTTAAAGTGTGCGACATTCAAATTTGTCAGTAATTTTATAATGAAGATGTGAAGAGGGTGGGGGACAATTGAGCTAGAAGCCACTGAAGTGCTGAAAACACACTATAGCACATTTGGGAAATAATATGTGTATGTCAGTCAAATGAAGACAGAAATTGTCTTGATATTTTAAAAAACATAACTGGTAATGTGATTTCATGTGAAATTTCTTGATGGCTACTGAGCATAAAAAACATAAATGATAATGTGATTTAATGTGAAATTCCTGATGGTTGCTGAGCATAAGAAAGGCGACAGGCACTGCAGTGAGACAGATCATGCTCTCATCCCATTTTTATTGTTTAGTAAAACAAAGCTATACATGTAAGCAGTTCTTCTATAGTTAAGAGAAAGAAGACTGTAAAAGTGGCAGGAAAAATCTAACAGAAGGAGAAGCTACTGCCAGGATATACCTTTCCTGGTAGGGTGCAGGAAGCAGAGGAGGAACAAAAAATGCATCTTAGCAAGATTTCCAACAGTTAACAGTAATATTTTGCTGTGGAGGCTGAATTGCAAGGCTGTACCAGGAACAAGAGGAGGACTGCAGAGTTATAGGAAAGTTGCTCAAAAATGGAAACAGAATCTTCTGCATGACGATGGGACATTTGCCAATCTGGATTCTCGTGTTATTAATGATGCAGTGGGAGCAATGACTTCATCAGCCTTGGGGACAGGCATTCAGAATCTGTGCTCAAATTACTAAGTTATCTTGCCTCTAACTAGTACTGTTAAAAATGTGGTATAATCTTGTACCATCAATCTTACCTTTAAGACAAAGTACAAACAAAAACAAAGCCAAAATAAAAAAAAAATTTACACAATGTGTAAACAATGTTCCACATTGGTTCAGAGATGACAAAGCCAAATGAATGCAGTGGCCACACCCAAAGTAAATAACTTTGTTTTAGCTTCTGTTTTGGTACCTCCAACAAGCAATGTTGTAGACTGTCAGTAATATTCCTACTTGATTAAGATTCTTGATGAATTTCTTCTCTAAAATGTAGATCTATGGTGCCAAGGTTGGAAAAGTACAAAATATGCAGAAATTCAATATTTGCAATTGTTCAGATTCTAAATTCAACTTGAATTAAGAAAGCAATAAATAATATCATCTTAGCAAAGTAGCACCTTTTCTTCAAAGAAATTGAAACATTTCACAAAGCAGGTTTTTCTAATATATTTGAACTATAGCCTTTGTGAAGTAAAAAAGGGTATATGTATACAGTATTCTATGTGGTGGATAAGAAAGCTACTATAAAAGAGACTAAAATTGTGCCTGCATAAGCTACAGGAAGAAAGAGAACCTTCACTTTTGTGTATATTGAGATATTGAATACTCCATTCAGTGGCAAAATATGTGGTTTGTCTAGATAAACAGTTGCATGAGTGGTTATACCTCAAAATTCATTGTGGTTAACACAGAGGAATACAAGGCCTGAGTCCCACTTCCCTGGGCTGAGATAGTGTTTTCTTCACCCTGATGGTGACATGGGACATAAGGTGACTGAGGGACGTCAGGGTTCATTTTCTACCTGGAACCTGGACCATCATCTCCATGTCCAATCTGTGAGTCTTTAAGAGGAAATAATAATGGAAAATGAGATTTCTAATTAAAAAAAACTCTAATATTCCTTCAGATAGTAAATCATACCACTGAAAAAAAAAAAAAAAAAAAAAACAAACTAAAAATCTGCACGATTTCCAAACAGTGATAGAAGGCAAGAGCTATCCAGTTAAATTTGGAAGTTAAATTTGCTAGTTGCTTAGGAGAGGTCAGAAATCAACCCAAGTGAAAAATGTCCTCGGTTTGGTCAATAGTTGGGAAAGAAGATAAAAACAGAACGCTTAATTTAGTATTGTAATTAAGAATTCCTATGCTAAAAGCTGTTCTCACGGTTGAACTCCTCACTCAGGCTCATGAGGCCCACTATTCATGGAATCACTGAAGGCCTTGGACAGAGAGATCTGTGCACTGCGCCCTCAGCTAGGTTTGGTTACGCGAAGGAATGATCCAAAGATGGCAGTTAAGACCATGATGGGAGGAAGACCTGCTGAATATTAGAGCTAGATGGAACCTTTGAAGTTACCCAGCACCTGGTGTTAACAAATAAGATGCCTGAGAAGGCATCTGCCCCTGATTCCGAACCCTTGTCCCTGGACCTTTCTCAGTGATGCTCAGAAGATGCTAAGATGGAGGGGCTCCTCTAGGCCCACTCAGGCTGGTCCCACAGGTCCAGGAGGGGAACAGGTACAGTGAATTCTATTGGGCATCTCACTGCACCCTTTCCAGAGAGCACTGCTTTCAGTGAGGTTCCATATCTTAGGAGGTACTGGCTAAGTGTGATTCAGGGTAGTGCTAATGATTTACTTGATATCAATTCTTTTATAACTTTAATTAGCTTCATATATCGGAGAAGGCAGTGGCACCCCACTCCAGTACTCTTGCCTGGAAAATTCCATGGACGGAGGAGCCTGGGAGGCTGCAGTCCATGGGGTCGTGAAGAGTCAGATGTGACTGAGCGACTTCACTTTCACTTTTCACTTTCATGCTTCACTTTCATGCATTGGAGAAGGAAATGGCAACCCACTCCAGTGTTCTTGCCTGGAGAATCCCAGGGACAGGGGAGCCTGGTGGGCTGCCGTCTATGGGGTCACACAGATTTGGACACGACTGAAGCAACTTAGCAGCAGCAGCAGCAGCTTCATATATTTGTTATTCTGATAGTGATAGCTGCTCAGTCATGTCCAACTGTTTGTGACCCCATGGATTGTATCCCACCAGTCTCCTCTATCCATGGGATTTTCTAGTCAAGAATACTGGAGCAGGTCACCATTCCCCTTCTCCAGGGGATATTCCTGAACCAGGGATGAAACCCTGGTCTCCTGCATTGCACACAGATTCTTACTGTATGAGCCTTCAGAGAATTATTTGTTATAAGGCCAACTTTTATTATTATGGTTTGAAAAATGAGTCCCCCCCCAAGTGATAGGAGATATAGAAACTATATCCAAAAAGTACAAATGGTTGTATCTCTTACAAGTACATTTGTGGTATTTTTGTTAAGAGTCCCACAGAAATACTAAATTAGCAAGTCATATAAACCCTATGAGCTGAGGTCCTTGTCAGTCAAGTTTATACCATTGACCCAGAATAGATATATCTCAGCTCAGATTCTGTAACTGTTCTTTGCATCAGAAGATTGTGGAATTATGCTGAATAGTTGTTCATTTACTTAATTTCTGTTTCACTCCTGGCACTGTTAATCCCTTAAGAGTGAGTTAGAAAAAAATACATGGTTATGTGGATATTTTTCTGTATACTTTCTATTATACAGATAAACATTAGCATTGTTAAATATATCACCTTTCCTATATGAATTTCCTAATGTGGAAATGATCATTTTCTGCAACATTCTGTAACCAGCCAAATTTTTTGGCCAGTATTTAATATACACTCAAAATGTCAAAATGGTAGCTATAATAGAAAAGAAAGGCATATAATCTTATCATTTCAGGGAACATCTCAGATTATCTAACATTTCTTTCCAAGGCAAGACCTTTTCTGATTTATTGTCTTCTACCAAATATTGTGTGTGTGTGTATACTTACTTTGCTATCTCTAGAGTTTTTATAAGTCTAGAATTATTCCAGATTCAAGCCTTTCTGACACCTTTATTTTAGTTCCATGCCATTTTTTATAACCTATTCTGTGTCTTCTTGCTCATTTTATATATCTGTATAGTATCTACATTAATAAGCCTACTTCCATCTCAGTTATTTTCATTTGTTTAGATTTTTTTCTCTCCTTTACTTCATGTGGATCATGATATCAATACTTTCTCTTTTACAATCTCCTAGTTACCTTGAGAAATATTCCATTTTAGAATCTCTAGTTATGAAACGTCCCTGGTGGTCCAGTGGTTAAGACTCCTGCTTCCAGTTCAGGGGGTATGGCTTTGATCCCTGTTTCGGGAACTAAGATCCCACAGCCACAGGTTGCAGCCAAAAAAGGAAAATTAAAAAAGAAAAAAAAATTCTAGTCATGGGATTATGCTTATCTGTTCATTCCATATTTTGAATCTGTTCACCTAAAACTCAACGTGTGTGACTAAGGATACTTAGCCTTCCCTTTCTTCAGAATAATGACCACAGCATAATGTTACAGCTTTTTCTCAAAGTCCTTGCCCATCTCATCACTATTCTTCCCTCATTTTTGTCCAGAAGAAAGCAAGCAGGAGGTGAAAACATGCACAAGTCATGTGAACAGTGACAGACATACGGGGCATAAACCTGAAGAGAAGAAACCTTGAGGGAACGTGAAACCGTCTTCAAGTATTTGAAGGACTGACTTGAGGGGAAAAGGTAGTTTTAACCTGTGTATTCAGAGGAATTAGAATTAAGACCAGTAACTGAAGCAACTTTACTGTCAGTGCAAGGCAGCTCAGTCTAAACTGGCTGAGTATGGAATGACCAGCCTTAGGACCATCGCATTGCTGGGCGTGTCCAGTGACTATCGGGCCAGCATGTGGCAGGCTAGGCACAGATGCGGTTCATGTGTTGGCCTGGATACTTGTGATCCCTTCAACCTTGAGATCACATGATTTTTATGCTTTAAGTTGTTCAAAAGAGATTTAAGGTAACTATGAAAATCAGCACACATCTATACGCATTTCTTCCTTTTCCTTCTAAAAGCTGAAATTGCCTAGAAGGCAGAAGTTTATCAGATACTCTCTTTTCAGCTGAGTAATACTCCCAGCAGATTGACCAATGCTTGAGGTTCCCTCCTCACCCTGTTATCATCCTACTACCCCAATGAATAATCTACTTTAAGAAATCATCCTCCCTCCTCTGTCATCTATAATCTTTTCCCACAGTGTGTGTGCATGCTCAGTGGCTCTTCTTACCTAACCTAGATACTCTCTGTTGTGTTCTATCTTCTAGATCATTTTTTATCTCGAGAATTATGCTTACACTTTTGTTTGTTCTAAACAGAATGTACTGCTCCTTCCTAATTTGCTCTTTGTATTTCATTTGATCAGTGCATCCCCTCTGTCACCATTCTGCACACATGAGCCACGTCCTACTGAGTCTTGATATAACTATGACACACGGCTCACTTCTATGTGATAAAATGCATATTTCTTCTTGTTAGTGCTAGTATTTCAGGTTTATTTGTTTATTGACTATACTCATTAGTATATGTACTCCTAAAGCCATAGGTATTGGGTGCAAAACTTCTGTTCTCATGTCATCGTTGCCAAGCATCCTGTCTTTTGTAATCCTCTCTCATTAGGGTATTTTCCCTGGGTTTAGCCCAGCTCTGCCACATGCCTCCAATTTCCCCTTTAAACACTCCTGATCTGTTGAGCATAAACTCCCTGTTCTCTATAAGTTTCTTCATCTTGAGCCAGAAAATCAAATTATAACCCTGTTATACAGTTTTTGAAATATACTTTTAATTAAATAGAATCTGTTGGCACTTTTCCCAATCAGCTTTCTTATATCAGGGCATTACTTTGAAGATGCAAATATTCCACCAGTAGCTCCAGTTTTGGGCCCAGAGCTTTAGAATTCCTACAGGCAATCGAAGCACTTCCTGTAACTCTCATTTATTCTCATTTCAGTCAACAGTAGTTGTTAGAAATTTGCAGATGCAAAAGTATATCCTTCTGAAAAAGATGACCCTCTTGTTTAGCCGTTGCATCACCAACCAATCAGCCAGTAAAGAGTGACCACTGTACTTACCAGCCTTCTTTCTCTGGGAGCTGCACCAGGAGCTCTCCCTGGGCTAATGCCTGTGCCTCCTCTTTGGGCCCAGAATGCTACACTTTCTTTAGAAAATCTGAATTCACCTGTAGTGGGCAGTGCTACTTATGGATTTTCTGGCTTTAGTGGAATCTAGTTTTCTCTTCTCCTTTTCCTAGAGATTGCTTTAGTTCTCTAATCTTCTGATACTCCATTTGATTCAGCATCAACCCCACTGAAATCTTTTTTCTTCCTGTTTGTATCTTGGATTATTTTTTTCATCTTCTCTAGGAATGCTTCATCCTTTCTAATAAGCTAGAGGATACATAGATATTCCTCAGAATCTTTCACTTTCCTCACTAGATATTTTTATCTCATTCTTCCCTCAGAAAAGATGGAGAAAACTTGTTACCAATCTCAGCAGAAAATTCTTGATTCAGTTCAACAGTTTCTATTAAATCATCTTTGGCTTTTTTTTAAATTGAGTCACCCTAATCTATTGCCTAATTTTTTGTAGGCTGTGTTTTCCCAAAATCTATATGATGTTTCTTGTTGTTTTTTATGACTTTAATTATTGAGGATAAAATATATAGGTTTACTCATGTATGATCTGATAAATGCTGAAAAATGTGAAATTAATATGTTCCATGCTACCTGATGTTTTCTAATACTAGGTTTACTTGAAGTCAAATACTGTTTTAGCCTCATGGTAAGCTCATTAATGCAACTATATCTGCATGTAGCCATTCATTGCATAATACATCTTTACAAATATTTATCAGATAGCAATATGCACCAGATGCTGTTCCGAATGTTGGGACATACTTCTGAACAAGGCAGGCATCTCTGTCCAAAGGAGGTCACAATCTATTGAAAGAGAAGTAAACTTATAATATGCTGAGATTGATGTAGACTTATTGTAAGTAGACTTGTAGTGTGCTGAGTACTGTCACCTGGGCACATATAAAAAATTGTGAGGGTTCAAAGGATCATCTTAGTTTGATAGTAGAGAATTGGGGGGGTGGTCTTTGTAGAGAAGGGTACTTTTAACCTAAATTCTGATGGATAGTTAGGATCTCACATAAGCAAGAGAATTCTACAGAAAAGAATTGCTATCTTTGCACAAAAGCACTGAAACACAAAAGAAAGGGGCCATGCTGTGAGAGCTGTTAAGTTGTATAGCATGGCTAGAATCTAGATTGTGAGTGTGTGTGTGTGTGTAGGATGTAGAGAGAAAAGTATTGACTAGCATGAGGTGACATTAGATCTCATGTGGCATGCTAAGATATTTGAACATTCTAGTCTATGCAATAATTTTTTGCCATTTAGAAATGCAACTATAATATTAAGGATTGCTTGGAGATCAGGAGTAGGGCAACCAAAGTAAAGGCAGTGAAAATGGAGAAGAGATGGATTCAAAGGACATTTGGGATGTAGGAAAGACTGAATTTGAAAACTGAATAGATAACATATGTGGTAGAGGAGACAGACTGACTCTGTGCGTCTTGCCGAAAACTGGGTAGATGGTGGTAAAACTTAATACATTTGAATCATATAGAAGATGGTATCATTTAGGGAGAAGCAGGAATATGATTAATTCAGTTAGGGAGATAAAGAGTTTTAAATGTTGTAGGACTTTTAGATATAGATATAGCTGATGTATAAGGCTTAAAGATAAAGATTTGGAGACCATCTGGTTATGTGTAGGTCATAGTAAGTCGCAGGTTTGGGTAAAGTCATCCAAGAACATGTAGAACTTGAAGACAGGGGAATCAAGGACCCAGAACCCTAGGGAATTTCATAACTTAAGAGGAAAATGATTTTTTCCTTTTAGGATAAAGAGAAAGAATAGAATAGGAATCTTGAAGAGTGTAGTGAAGACTTAGATTGCCAGTTAGAAAAGAAGTTCTTGAAGTGCATGTAAAAATTTGCTTAGAACAAAAGTGGTGGTGAAAGTCCTTTGAAGTTTTGAGAGCGTGCGTTTGTGTCTCACTTTATGCAGTGGGCTCTTCTTCTTGATACACAGTGCTGCAGTTACTTGTTCCAACTTAATTATGCTCCTGACTACCTTTGTTCCTGGTTGGCCAAAATCACTTTAAGGAGGAATTCATTAACACTTAAATTTTGATGATCTACAATCATAATGAAGATCATCTCTCTGCCATCATCTGGATCCTTGAAAATGTCAAAGAGCCCAGAGACAAGGAGCAAACACAGCTGAAAACTGTTTTCCCACCTCCAAACCTCTGCACAGATGTGGTTGCAAAATAGCAGCATCTAAACATCTCTCTTGGCCTGGTCAGCACAGCCTCAGAATGAGCAGCCCAGATCTGTCAGCACCAGTCCAAGGGATGGCCAAAATGACCTGATTAGAAAGAGGAAGTCTTGACATTTATGGCCTATGGAATCAGCAGTAGAAATGAAAAGCCCTTGGAAGAAGAGAGTAGGAGAATGGAAATTTTTTTAAAGGAAAGAATTTGGGGGTACTCATGCAGGGTTAACTACCCCAGTGCTGCCCAGGCCTGAAAGAACAGGTAGAAAGGCTACTGTCTGCAGTGTGTGTGTGTGTGGTGTGTATGAGTTGCTCAGTCGTGTCTGACTCTTTGTGACCCCGTGCACTATAGCACACCAGGCTCCTATGTCCATGAAATTCTCCAGGCAAGAATATTGGAGTGAATAGCCATTCCCTTCTCCAGGGAATCTTTCCAATCCAGGGATTGAACCCAGATCTCCCATATTGCAGGCAGATGCTTCACCATCTGAGCCGCCAGGGAAGCCCACTGTCTGCAGTGTGCCCACGCAAAAGTTTTGTACCAATAAAACTTTATTTATAAAAAACAAACAGAAGGGCCTCTGTGGTATAGTTAACTGACTTCTGTACTAAGATATAGGTTATTCCACCTACTCAGAATAACTATATATATGTATGATTGCATACATGTATGTATGTATGACTGCAAAAGGTGGGAGGAGAAGGGGATGACAGACGATGAGATGGTTGGATGGCATCACCAACTCAATGGACGTGAGTTTGAGTAAACTCCAGGAGTTGGTAATGAACAGGGAGGCCTGGTGTGCTGCAGTCCATGGGGTTACAAAGAGTCAGTCACAACTGAGCGACTGAAATGAACTGAACTGAACTGATGTATCTGCAGCAGTATGTCCACACAAAAAGGCCTGCAGAAGATCTGGACGGGGTGCAGATTCATGCCAAGAATAAGGCTAAATCTTAGGCTGACTGAGTAGGCTCAGTCCCACATGTCCTCCCCAACTCTATCTCTACACCCTTCACTCTCACCCCTGTTCATTTAGGCAGTCTTCTGGGTAGGCAGAATAACCTATATCTTAGTGCAAGAGTCAGCTGACTGTACTACAGGGGTCAAATCCAGCCCTTCTGTCTGTTTTTTATAAATAAAGTTTTATTAGAACACAGCCATGCTCATTCATTTGTGTGTTGTCTTACTTTCACATAAAATGGCAGAATTGAGTAGTTGTAACAGGGAACCTATAGTCTACAGAGACTGAAATATTTATGCTCTGGCCCTTTATAGAAAAAGTTTGCTGACCCCTGTCTTTCTATGAAGACACTTGAGCTTGAAAAACAGCTGCGCCTAAATTCATTTTATGTGGTTGAACTGCTCTATAGCATAAACACACAGACTCAGACACACACAGGAAACTGAGAATTAAATGGCTAAAAAAAAATGCATTCTAACTCTGAATTATATATTTTTAAATGTTGCATAGACTTTGTTTGGATTACCCTCTTTTTTTCCCAGGCTTCATCTTAATCTTCCCAAGTGAAATCTGTCCTTTGCTTCATGTTGTCTTGTAACCATATTTCAATAGCACTTAATCAGTGATAAAACTGCTTTGATTTATTCCCAGCTGTGGATATTATTGTTGAAATCTGTGTAAGAGTTTCGACGTGTTATGATTGGAGCAATAGCATTTAGGAGTCCAGAGGCAAGTCAGAAAATTAACAACCGAGTCTTCTGATGCCTAAATTAACTGCACAGACAGCGCTGAGTACAATGAGAAAGTTCTGTAGAACTTACTCGGCAGTATGTAAAGTGTTGAAATGGCTCACCCATTAAAAGTATTATATCATAAGGACAAGTTCTCATTGCATATACTCTCTCCAAAGGCAGTGCCAGCATTTCATTTAAAGGACAGCTGGCTGCTCTTTTCTTTGGGGACAGTTTTCTTCATGCAACATATAGATTGTTGACGCTCTAGCATCTAACGTTACATTTCCCTATTCTGCAGGAAGACTGGGCCTCGGTGTGTGCCTTGTATGCCTTATGATGGGCTTTGCTGATGTATTTAAAGCCATCTTACAGGAACAAAAGGAAACAGTCTATGTTCATTTCAGAGAATACACAAAGAAGAAGCAGTGGGACCCATAATCTAGCAACTAGCAATATCAGTCATTTATAGTTTTCCAAACAGTTTTTTTTTTTTTTAATTCCTGCATTAATTGTAAAATGAGAGAGAAAAAAATAATGTCTGGGTCTAGATATGTTTAGCATGATTACCTTCCCAGTTTTTCCGTTCAATTTCTGGCACTTTATTTCTTCATGTAAACCTTCCATAAGTGCTATTTCTATTTTAAGATTGTTTGTAGTTTGAGTTGTACTATACATTAGAATTGGCCATCATATGTAATCATTTGCTCTTTTGCTAAATCTGAATTTATGTAAATTTGAGAGATTTTCAGTACATACTTTAGTTGTTATTGATTGATTTTACTCAGTGCTCTCCAGCCATTGTTCACAAGGATGGTTAGATAGCATTATTGATCATCACGATTGCAAGGTGTTTATTGGACTTGAGATTTTTTTAATATATAAATGTGATGTTCTATTTTCATAAAACAGTTATCCTTTGATGTCCTTAGGAACTCTGTAGCTGCCATAAACCTTTGTTAGTTGAAATAATGATCTTTGATCACTTTTTAGCGGCTGAAAATGACCACATTCTTGGTTTGTTTAATATTACTCTTTTGCTGTGGATCAAAACTTATTTATCTCCCTAACTGAACTGTGAATCCCTTGAGAGTCAAGACTATATTTTGTCTCAGAATTTCTAGTACCTTACCCAGAATTCAGTATCTGGCACACAAAAAAATACATGCTTGATAAATATTTACAGAATAAAGGGGAAATTTCTTGCCCCAAATCATCTATAAGTATAATATCAGAACACATGTCTTCACTTGCCCTGTGGGTCCTCTTATTTTTCTTTTTATTATTTGATGTAGTAAAGTGAGTGATTAAGAAGGCAGGCTCTTCAAAGGCCCAGTAAAGTTGAAATCTGAGCTTCTTTCATTTCTTAGCCACGTGACCTTGGCCAAGTCTGTGGACCTCGGTTCCATTATTTGTAAAATAGTGACACAGTAGAAACTGCTGCATAGGATTTTTGAGAATGAAATGAGATGCCTTGCCCATTCTTAGTTCTTAGCAAATTTTAGCTCATCCCCTTCACTGCTCACCTTCATCATTTTGATACCTTAGAGTTAGCTGTTTTATAGTAAGCTTTTCTTTTAAGTTAAAAAAAATGTTTTAACATGGATAATAAACATTAAAAATAAGTATCTGCTACAAACATGTGATTCATTATTATGATTTATTTTAGATTCTTTTCACTTTTTTAACTTCTTTTTTAACATTTTTTTTAATTGGAGGAAAACTGCTTTACAATGTTGTGCTGGTTTCTCCCATACAACAATGCAAATCAGCCGTAAGTATATCTATCATTTCACTTTTTAATTGTAGACTTACAATCACTTGAATGGAATAGTTTACATGGACCTGCTATTCTTGTGCCTTTTCTTGTACTTATTTTATGGAGAGACAAATTCTGAAATAATGTAAGTCTTCAGGCTGGGCTTCCCTGGTGGCTTAGAAGTAAAGAATCTGCCTGCAATGCAGGAGACCTGGGTTCGATCCCTGGGTTGGGGAGATCCCCTAGAGAAGGGAATGGCAACCCACTCCAGTATTCTTGCCTGTAGAATCCCATGGACTGAAGAGCTTGGTGGGCTACAGCCCATGGGGTCACAAAGAGTCGGACGAGACTGAGCGACTAAAAGACACACACACACAAGTCTTCTTCAGGCTACTCAGAATTTTGAACAGGAAAAAATAGAAATTCCTGAATAAGGTTCTCTAACCCTTGTGTAAATAACCTTCCGTTTCTCTTTAAACCCTGTGCCAAAGTAGCTATGCAAGCATCATTTACATCCCCGGGCAGGGCTTGGGCTTCTAAGTCAGGAGCTGTCTTTTGCTGAAGTCTGCTAACAGCCTGTGCATTAAATTCATAATGAGATTAAAATCTACTGTTCTTAGAAAAAGAAGAGTTGAAAATGTGTTGCAATAGTCCTTTTGTCTCATCATATTAATGTTGATGCCCTCTTATCCCAGAAACTTGGCTGAAGCTGGAGCCAAAATCTATATTGGTTTAATTTTAAGTGGCCTTGTGAACAAGTGAGTACAGACACCGAAGGAACTGAAAGGTACTTAGAGCACTCAGGCTCCTGGATCTGGATTCTCAGGTGGGGCTGGGCCCACATGCTTAACATTTCTGTGAAGGAGGGGCTGAATGTTGAGACCCTTGCCACTTTCTTTCATTGTAATCATAGAGGCAGATTGGATTCATTAATGAGCATAATAGGATTAGATATCGGAAAAACATCCCAAATTTTCTAATCTAATGTGAAAAGAACTCCTCAAAAAGTAGACAAATGCATTTGTTCTGCAGTCTTTGAAGAAAGAGTATGAGGTGACTGTTTGATAAAATAAATCAAGTCTGAATATTCAGCCTGATGATCTGCTAGACCAATGGTAGCAATCACCTTTATTCCTATTCAGCTTTAAACTCTCTTTTTTTTTTTTTAATTTTATCTGGGTAAGCATATTCCCTATTATTGAAAGGGGAAAAAAAAAAAAACAATGGTACTGCAGAGTGACTTTCTCCCCTGCTATAGGACACCAGCTAAATGCAATGAGCATCAGTAACAGTGGCCGCTGACTCAGACATGCATGTGGACTGGGTTCATTTTGAATGAGCCAGGCAGGCTCCAAGCTCAAGAGCAGCCCTCGCTCAGGTGTGCCTGCCTCGCCAGGCCCCTGCTGCTCCGGAAGGTGAAGAGTGCTTGATCTCTTCCAGGCTGATCTCAGCCAGGGGTCTATTGTTAAGACCTGCCTGAAAGCTGGCAAAATGACATTCCCCGGTGTGATTGAGTTTTAATGTAAGATTACAACCATAGATCAAAGTGAGGAGGACATTTGGGCAGGGGCTCTTAAGAATTTTAGAGCCAGAGCATAAAGAAGATAATTATACTGTGTGATTTAGGGTTGATTCTGCATGTGTCACTCATGAGCAAGGCTTGTCCTCTAGCTGATAAAGGGCTTTACTCCCTCCCATCCCCTACCAATATCCCCTGTTATTTAGCATCTAGAAGACCTTTTAAGGGCTGTGATTAAAGAAACCAAAACTGTTCTAAAAATGGCTTTTCCTGATAATGGAGATCTGCCTTTTATACAAAAAAGCATATTCTGGATTTGTTATCCATGAATTTTGGAACAAAAGAAAAAGAGAGAAAAAAAAAAAACGGGGCCAGCAATCTGATAGAGTCAAAATCCTTTTGTTCTGACTTTGCGATCCAGATTTTATGATAATTCAACCCCAGCTGGGCTTAAGTTTGCCTTTGCATTGTTGACCTGTTTTTTCAAAGTGCTAGAATAGCAGAATCAATTTTCTTACCTGAAGACCTATTTGGAAATTCCTCTCCAACTTTAGAGTTTTGGAGAAGTTCAGTTCTCCTGATGATCTGATATGCTTACTTTATTAACTGAAGATTTTTCTGCAGTTCTGAAGGTTTTCCCTTTTTGTCATGGCTACCAGGGACCAAGTCCCATGCTTAGTTATGATTGTTTGTTTTACCCTGTTTCTAGAAAATGTACCTTTCTTATTTATTTTTATTTTTTTGTAACTTTCTGACTTTTTACACACTTTTAATAGCAGGCCCATTGTTCTATGTTTTCTGTACCAATGAATGTATGCTACATGGAACCTTCTTAATGGAATTTGTTTTTAAACTGTAACCATATTTTGTCTTATAAGGAATATATGATTTTTTTCTTAATATTGGAAATATGAAAAAGCAAAAGAAAAAAAAATGAAAATGATCCTTAATTTTACCAATCAGGGAATAATGTGCCTTTAACATTGTGGTTACTTAACCTTCTGTGGGTCTCCCATACAATGGGGATCATGAAGAGGCTCCACCCATAAGCCAGCCTCCTAAGGCATCTGGGAGTGTAAAACATGCTGCATGCTTAGAACAACAGCCGGTAAGATAAGTGTTTGATAGGGGTTATGGACTGTTGTTGGGTGTTTCGTTTCAGACCTTTATCCCTAGGCATGGATCAAACCATTTTTATAAGTAAATTTGAGCATATAGTCAGTGGAATCGTGATTTTGGAGAGCTGCAAAGGGGATCTCAGGGTTTATCCAGTGTAGTTTCTTCTCAGGACATCAGCTTGGGTGTTCTTTTCAACTGTCCTATTCCAGGATCCTAACCTAGGATTTACTGAGGCAGAAACTGAAGAATAGATGGGTATACTGGGAGCAGAAACAAGGTGATTTTAATAGGTGTGCTGCTGGCGAGACATGTCAAACTGTAGCCAAGTCTCCCTTACCAGGTGCAGAAGGGAAGTATCCTGGGGGCCAAGTGGAGCCTTGAGGCCACACAGTGTTCACTTAGGGCCGAAGCAGAGCCCAGGTCTCGGCACTGCTCCTCAGTGGTGTTTCTGTCATGTGGAGGGCCACCAGGCACTTTTAAAGAGAAGCTTTTTGTGTAAATTTGGCAGCCTAGTAATTTGTTACATCCAGGCAGTTGCTACAAATAGGATTGCTTTTTAAGATAGACCAGAATGTTTGTGAGCAATTCACTGAGGTTACCAACTATGCAGTTGTGGATAGTAAAAGCAAAACAAAGAAACGCTTGCCTCCATTCATTTATTCATTCACTGTGAAGCGTGATCGCATTCACACAATAGTCCCCTCTTATCTGCAGCTTCACTTTCCATGGTTTCAGCTACCTGTGGTCAACCATGGTCCAAAACTATTAGATAGATAATTCCAAAAAGAAACTAATCAGAAGTTCTAAATGGCACACAGTTCTGAGTAGCTTGATGAAACCTCATACTGTCCCATTCCATCCTGCCTGGGATCCCCAAGCATCAACATAGTCTGCTCATTACATCCAACCATCAACATTGTCATGGTTCCATGATCCAGGATCACCAGAAGTAGATTGTCCTTCTTCTGATATATTTCCAGAAGCTCAGTAGTAGCCTAACATTGTATCAGAGTACCTTTGTCATTCACCTCACTACTTTACCGCATCCCACATCATCACAAGAAGAAGGGTGAGTGTAGTACAATAAGATATTTTTAAGGAGAGACCACACTCGCATAACTTTATTCCAGTATGTTTTTATAATCATTCTATTTGTTATTATTAGTTATTGTTGTTAATCTGCTACTGTGATTAGTTTATAAATTGAACTTTATCATAGGTATGTATATATAGGAAGAAACATAGTATATATAGGGTTACATACTTGGATTTCAGGTTATAGGGTTACAAGTCTTGAGTTTGAGGAACCCACTGAGGGTCTTAGAACCCTCACAGATAAGGGGGATCTACTGTATTTCGCTAATTCAGTCTGACCTTCATTCATGAGTTGTAATTAATAATGTTTTACTGCATTTCAGTTTCTAAGTTGAGATGGTTTGGAGAGTGGGTAGAAGAGACATTTAGTTACGAACTTAAAACTTTTGAGGGCAGCTTCCAGCGAAACTCTCTTCATTGCTTGAGGTGGTATTCTATTGCAGATGGTTTATCTGAGAACAGGCAGTGGTGTATGGTGTTTCCTATCATTCCAGGAAGTTCAGTTCCCCTATAAATATATAAAATATCACATGCTATAAGTTGACCTGTGTTTGAGAAACAACTAGAAGAAAAAGCCAAGTGCTTAAAGGCTGCACGAGCTAAGCCTGTGATGGGGTGATTTGTAATGTCTCTAAACATTGCAGGAATATCTACAGTCTTGTATGACACCGCCCTTGCCATTGCACATGACTGATTCTATAAGAATCTACATGTAGGTGTTTAGATGTTTTACCATGTCTGTCTGACATAAACTAATGATGTAGACTGCTAACTGTGGTGACATGATTAAACAGGATGTTAATTAGTGGCTCCTCTAAGAGTCTTGATCCTTCCTTTTAGCAGCCTTTGTTGTGCATGTATGAAAATTTAAGAGACAGGAATGGTTGTTCCCTGTATGGCATCTGTTAATAGCAATGGGAACTCAAAAAAAAAAAAAGCACTTAAGCCACCCAGTAAGACATATCAGGTCCATCTTCTTGTCCTGGGAGTTGTCCAAAACCATGTCTTTGTGGAAAGGAATATGGCAATTTTCCTGTGAGCTGTAATCATTTGTACTATTACTTAGTTGTCATGTATTGATGATCTCATTTCAATCAAACGTATCTCATTCTGTAAGCTTTTGATGGGAGGAATTTTTGGAAGGGTTTAGGAAGGTTAAATCTGTGAGACATGGCTTCCATCTGGAATGCATTAGCTACAAAGATTTATTAGTCAGAGTGCCTCTGCATAATGTTCCATGGAAAGCGGGTCCTGCATCTAATTTCCAGCATGATGTCTATATGAGGAGTGATCTTTGAAATATCATAGGTGACAATCAAGTTTGTTATAAAAATAGTAAATGCCCAGGATTTTCATGGCGGCTATTTTAAATCCCTCATGAGAGCTGCTAAGCAGGTAGTTGATTTGTTGACAAATGATAAAACTCAAGGAATAGCAACATGCATGAAATTTTAAAAGAGGATGGCCCTTTTGAGCAGAAAAAGACTCTTAGAACAATCGGGAACATTTAATGTTTTCATTTACCTTTTCTCTGGACAAGAGAGCATTAGAAAAATAATAAGACCAGTACTCAAACTGCATGTAGAAGGACATCCTCTTTCTAATTAAAATTGTTCTTAAGAGCTAGTTGTGTTGATCAGTAAGTGAAACAGGGAAAGCTTTGTAATATCTCATACAATACATAGCCTGAGACTATACTGTTCTGTACTGTGATGCGATTGGTTCAAATTAGAGATGATGAAGGTGCTAGAATTTCCAATTCTACTGATCTCTGTGTGGGAAGAAGGCAGAGCTGATATACAGCTTAGGCTTACCTGGGCTACTGTACCCTTAGAAGGCAGCAAACATAAACACAGAAATGGGGGTAAAGTTTGAGTTTGGGTTGCAGAAACTGTGATCAGATGGAGGCCAAAAGCTTCTGCTTCCTGCTGAAAAGGCAGCTCGAGCTCTGGGGAAGGTTTTTCTCCTTCTCACTTGCCTTTTTCTCAGTGGCCGACATTAAGGTAACATGAGAGCAGGTCCAATCCCACAAAAGCTTTTTATACCATCAGGAGGCAATTATGGCCTAAGATACCTTCCCTGGCTGCATCATGTCTTCCTGAAAATGCAGGGCAAAGGATTAATGCCAGGTGAAGGGCGAGTCAGCATCCAAATATTTATCTGTGAATTTAGGTCACACCACAATGCTCAGTTGTGTCATTCCCTCTCAACATAGGAAAAAGTGTTCTGTATCCTGGATACAAGTTCAGTACAAAATTGTTCTCCAAGGATTACAAGGGAAATGCTGAAGCTCAGCAGTTTTCTTTGCCCCTTGCATTGGGCTGTTGTGCCATCGGGTGGGCTTGTGCCAGACAGCAGAATGGAGAGTGAAGTAGTCCTGGCCACAAAACTCGTGTGAGAGAGAGAAAGGAGCCTTTACCCCGAGACCTCCAAGAGCAGGGCCTGAACTTTTCACCTTCTCAGTGGACATTTGCAAGGTCCTCAGCTTGAAAGTGTTTCTCTTCTGCAATCCACTGTGCATGCTAGGAAGGCCACAGCTGGGCCTGCCTCCCCTCTGGCAACCGATGAAGACACATTCCCAAGCATCCACTTGCAGTCATAATCTTTGTTAACTTGGATGCATTTAAGGACATTAATTTCTTCTTTTCTCTCATGAGGTTTTAGCAGAAAATCCCACTCCTTTTTCCTTGCCGGCAATGTGATACATGGTCTCCACACATCCATATCCCAGACATACCCCCAATCCCAATGGTGGAGTCTCCGATACCCTCAGTGCAGCCTGGTTGTCATCACAGACGAGTGCAGCTTGCTTTCTGGGCTTGCCTTATAAGATCTGTGGGAGAGTGCCATGTCTCCTCTCCCCAGCTGATGCCGCCTTTACTAAGGCAGAATAGCGCCTAGGCCACTCTCTTATACACCTGTTGTTGCAGGTACCTTGTGTTAATTAAGCACTTCCCTGGTGGCTCAGATAGTAAAGAATCTACCGGCAATGTAGGAGACTTGGATTCAATCCCTGGTTTGGGAAGATGCCCTGGAGAAGAAAATGGCTACCACTCCACTATTCTTGCCTGGGAAATTCCATGGACAGAGGAGCCTGGCGGGCTATAGCCCATGAGGTGGCAAAGAGTCAGATGCAACTGAGTGAATAACACTTTCACTTTCACTGTGTTAATTCAAGTTTCACTGTATACAGACTATTCACAAGATAGCCTTGTGTCTTTGGGTACAATTTAATGTGAACTAAACCAAACTGTAATAGAAACCGTGATTGGTCCCCAAAGACATTTGGCATATGGTTGGAAATACTTTCAACGACACAGCTACTGTGGAGAAACTAATCCAAGAATTCTGAATGTTATCCTGAGTTCGGCCCAGACCTGCCCAGTTGTCCAGATTGCTTCATTGTTCTTTGATGACTTTGTGTGAATCCCAGCATCCACTTCCCCCAAAAGTAATAATTTGTTTTCATTCATTATTCATTTACCTTGAGGCAGATAAAGTTCTAGACAACTTTCACATTTGCTAAAGAAAAACTCCTCTTGATTCAAGTAGTACTTTTTAAAGCCTCAGAGCCTTAGAATTAAATTCATTGTTTAATGTAGACTTGAATGCATGGACATATCCTGAAGGAAATACCAAACACATTTTAAGGAGAAATACTCAGTCTTTCTTTCATGTCACAGTCTAAGCTGTTATCGATATTTTGCATCACTTTAAATTTTCTGCATTTTAAAATTAACTTTCATTGGAATACACTTGATTTGATCACTGAGGAAGGCCTTCTTATCTCTCCTTGCTGTTCTTTGGAACTCTGCATTCAAATCAGTACATCTTTCCTTTTCTCCTTTGCCTTTCGCTTCTCTTCTTTTCTCAGCTATTTGTAAGGCCTCCTAAGACAACCATTTACCTTTTTGCATTTCTTTTTCTTGGGAATGGTCTTGATCACTGCTTCCTGTACAATGTCATGAACCTCCGTTCATAGTTCTTTAGGCACTCTGTCTATCAGATCTAATCCCTTGAAACTATTTGTCACTTTCACTGTATAATCATAAGGGATTTGATTTAGCTTATGCCTGAATGGTCTAGTTTCCTAGACCCTACTTTCTTCAATTTAAGTCTGAATTTGGCAATAGGGAGTTCATGATCTGAGCCACAGTCAGCTCCCGTTCTTGTTTTTGCTGACTGTATGGAGCTTCTCCATCTTTGGCTGCAAAGAATATAATCAGTCTGATTTCAATATGGACCATCTGGTGATGTCCATTTATGGAATCTTCTCCTGTGTTCTTGGAAGAGGGTGTTTGCTATGACCAGTGAATTCTCTTGGCAAAACTCTATTAACCTTTGCCCTACTTGATTTTGTATTCCAAGGCCAAATTTGCCTGTTACTTCAGATATCTCTTGACTTCCTACTTTTGCATTCCAGTCCCCTGTAATAAAAGGACATCTTTTTTAAGTGTTAGTTCTAGAAGGTCTTGTAGGTCTTCATAGAACCATTCAACTTCAGCTGTTTCAGCATTACTGGTCAGGGCATAGACCTGGATTACTGTGATATTGAATGGTTTGCCTTGGAAATGAACAGAGATCATTGTGTCATTTTTGAGATTGCATCCAAGTACTGCATTTCAGAATCTTTTGCTGACAATGAGGGCTACTCCTCATTTCTTCTAAGGGATTTTTGCCCACAGTAGTAGATGTAATGGTCATCTGAGTTAAATTCACCCATTCCAGTCCATTTTAGCTCACTGATTGCTGAAATGTCGATGTTCACTCTTGACATCTCCTCTTTGACCTCTTCCAATTTGCCTTGATTCATGGACCTAACATTCCAGGTTCCTATGCAATATTGTTCTTTACATCATTGGACTTTACTTCCATCATCAGTCACATCCACAACTGGGTGTTGTTTTTGCTATGACCAACCTAGATAGCATAATAAAAAGCAGAGACATTGTTTTGCCAACAAAGATCCATCTTGTCAAAGCTATGGTTTTTCCAGTAGTGATGTATGGATGTGAGAGTTGAACTACAAAGAAAGCTGAGCACCAAAGAATTGATGATTTTGAACTGTGGTATTGAAGAAGACTGTTGAGAGTCTCTTGGACTGCAGGGAGATCCAACCAGTCCATCCTAAAGAAAATCAGTCCTGATTATTCATTGGAAGGATGGATGCTGAAGCTGAAACTTTGGCCACCTGATGCGAAGAACTGACTCATTGGAAAAGACCCAGATGCTGGGAAAGACTGAAGGCGGGAGGAGAAGGGGACGATAGAAGATGAAATGGTTGGATGGCATCACAGACTCAATGGACATGAGTTTGAGTAAGCTCCGTGAGTTGGTGATGGATAGAGAAGCCTGGTGTGCTGCAATCCATGGGGTCACAAAAAGTTGGACACGACTGAACAACTGAACTGATAGTTGATTTACAGTATTGTGATAGTTTCTGTTGTAGAGCAAAGTGAGTCAGTTATATATATATATACACACACATATATCCATTCTTTTTTAATATAAATTTATTTATTTTAATTGGAGATTAATTACTTTACAATATTGTAGTGGTTTTGCCATACATTGACATGAATCCGCTATGAGTGTACACATGTTCCCCAACCTGAACCCCCTCCCACCTCCCATCCCATCCCTCTGGGTCATCCCAGTGCACCAGCCCTGAGTACCCTGTCTCATGCATCGAACCTGGACTGGTGATTCATTTCACATATGATAATATACATGTTTCAGTGCCATTCTTCCAAATCATCCCACCCTTGCCCTCTCCCACAGAGTCCAAAAGACTGTTCTATACATCTGTCTCTTTTGCTGTCTCACATTAGGGTCATTGTTACCATCTTTCTAAATTCCATATATATGCGTTAGTATACTGTATTGGTGTTTTTCTTTCTGGCTTACTTCACTCTGTATAATAGGCTCCAGTTTCATCCACCTCATTAGAACTGATGCAAATGTATTCTTTTTAATGGCTGAGTAATACTCCATTGTGTATATGTACCACAGCTTTCTTATCCATTCATCTGCTGATGGACATCTAGGTTGCTTCCATGTCCTGGCTATTATAAACAGTGCTGCGATGAACGTTGGAATACACGTGTCTCTTTCAATTCTGGTTTCCTTGGTGTGTATTCCCAGTAGTGGGATTGCTGGGTGATATGGCAGTTCTGTTTCCAGTTTTTTATGGAATCTCCACACTGTTCTCCATAGCGGCTGTACTAGTTCGCATTTCCACCAACAGTGTAAGAGGGTTCCCTTTTCTCCACACCCTCTCCAGCATTTATTGTTTGTAGACTTTTGGATCGCAGCCATTCTGACTGGTGTGAAATGGTACCTCATAGTGGTTTTGATTTGCATTTCTCTGATAATGAGTGATGTTGAACATCTTTCCATGTGTTTGTTAGCCATCTGCATGTCTTCTTTGGAGAAATGTCTATTTAGTTCTTTGTCCCATTTTTTGATTGGGTCGTTTATTTTTCTGGAATTGAGCTGTAGGAGTTGCTTGTATATTTTTGAGATTAATTCTTTGTCAGTTGCTTTGTTTGCTATTATTTTCTCCCATTCTGAAGGCTGTCTTTTCACCTTGCTTATAATTTCCTTAGTTGTGCAAAAGCTTTTAAGTTTAATTAGGTCCCATTTGTTTATTTTTGCTTTTATTTCCAATATTCTGGGAGATGTGTAATAGAGGATCCTGCTGTGATTTATGTTGGAGAGTGTTTTGCCTATGTTTTCCTCTAGGAGTTTTATAGTTTCTGGTCTTACATTTAGATCTTTAATCCATTTTGAGTTTATTTTTGTGTATAGTGTTAGAAAGTGTTCTAGTTTCATTCTTGTACAAGTGGTTGACCAGTTTTCCCAGCACCGCTTGTTAAAGAGATTGTCTTTTCTCCATTGTATAATCTTGCCTCCTTTGTCAAAGATAAGGTGTCCATAGGTGCGTGGATTTATTTCTGGGCTTTCTATTTTGTTCCATTGATCTATATTTCTGTCTCTGTGCCAGTACCATACTGTCTTGATGACTGTGGCTTTGTAGTAGAGTCTGAAGTCAGGCAGGTTGATTCCTCCAGTTCCATTCTTCTTTCTCAAGATTGCTTTGGCTATTTGAGGTTTTTTTTTTTTAATTTCCATACAAATTGTGAAATTATTTTTTCTAGTTCTATGAAAAATGCCATTGGTAGCTTGATAGGGATTGCACTCATTTTCACTATATTGATTCTTTGAATCCATGAACATGGTATATTTCTCCATCTATTTGTGTCCTCTTTGATTTCTTTCACCAGTGTTTTATAGTTTTCTATATATAGGTCTTTAGTTTCTTTAGGTAGATATATTCCTAAGTATTTTATTCTTTTCATTGCAATGGTGAATTGAATTGTTTCCTTAAGTTCTCTTTCTGTTTTCTCATTGTTAGTGTATAGGAATGCAAGGGATTTCTGTGTGTTAATTTTATATCCTGCAACTTTACGATATTCATTGATTAGCTCTAGTAATTTTCTGGTGGAGTCTTTAGGGTTTTCTATGTAGAGGATCATGTCATCTGCAAACAGTGAGAGTTTTACTTCTTTTCCAATCTCGATTCCTTTTATTTTTTTTTCTGCTCTGATTGCTGTGGCCAAAACTTCCAAAACTATGTTGAATAGTAGTGGTGAGACAAGGGCACCCTTGTCTTGTTCCTGACTTTAGGGGAAATGCTTTCAATTTTTCACCATTGAGGATAATGTTTGCTGTGGGTTTGTCATATATAGCTTTTATTATGTTGAGGTTCTGGAGGGTTTTTATCATAAATGAATGTTGAATTTTGTCAAAGGCTTTCTCTGCATCTATTGAGATAATCATATGGTTTTTATCTTTCAATTTGCTAGTGTCATGTATTACACTGATTGATTTGTAGATATTGAAGAATCCTTGCATCCCTGGGATTAAAGTCATTGCAGAGTATTCAGTAGACTTCCCTGTTTTATACAATAGGTTCTTATTATTTATCTATCTTATATATGTGTGTGTGTGCACTCAATCATGTCCAACTCTTTGCAACCCCATGGACTGTAGCACACCAGGCTCCTCTGTCCATGGAATTTTCCAGGCAAGAATATTGGAGTAGGTTGCCATTTCCTTCTCCAAGGGATCTTATATATAGTAGTGTGTATATGTGAATCTGAATCTCCCAATTTATCACTCCTCAGCTTCCCTCTTGGTAATTGTAAGTTTGTTTTCTGTATCTATGATTCTATTTATGTTTTGCAAATAGGTTCATTTGTACCATTATTTTTAGATTCCATGTATAAGCAATATCATATATTCGTGTTTCTCTTTCTGACTTCACTTAGGATGACAATCTCTAGGTCCATCCATGTCACTGCACATGGCACTATTTGCTTCTTTTTTATGGCTGAGTAGTATTCCACTGTGCATATGTACCACATCTTTATTCATCCTTCTGTTGCTGTACATTTAGACTGCTTCCATGTCCTGGCTGTTGTAAATAGTGCTGCAGTGCAATGGACATTGGGGTGCGTGCATCTTTTTGAGAGCTTACGGTGAATGGTGTCAGATTCGTGATCTCTGAAGAAGAAGAATTCGCTTCAGGACCAGAGACTAGGCTTGACCACTCAGGGCTCTTGTGTGGCAGAAGTTTTATTATGGTGAAAGAGGACAGAGAAAGCTTCTGACACAGACATCAGAAGGAGGCAGAGACAGCCCCCCTCGCTAGTGTTAGCAAGGGAGCTATATACTTTTTTAATTAGTTATTACAATAAATCAAAAGAATGTCTCAAGGTTGTAAAGATCTTACTAGACCTACTCCCATAATTTACATTGTAAAATAACAGGATTAGCCAGAAGGTTTTCAGGAAGGAGAAACTGTCCATAACCAGGATACATTGTTGTTATTTTAATCCTTAGTACAGAGTTTAAACTGAGTTGTTTGTTGTGTAATCATCAGTTCCTGGCTTAAAGAAAAAAAAAAAAAAAAGCCATTTTATGTGACTAAGACTAAGGAATGTAGAGTGGGGAAAAAAAAAAGCTTGTCCTTTCCTCCTTGAGAACACCATACCCCTATCTCCACTTCAAGAGCCCCAGACCCCCTTTTCCTCGGGGACCCCAGACTTCTTATCAGCCTGCCTAGGAACTGACTCTCTCATTTTCAAATTATGGTTTTCTCCAGATGTATGTCCAGGAGTGAGATTCCTGGATCATATGGTAACTCTATTTTTAATGTTTTGAGGAACCTCTGTACTGTTCTCCATAGTAGCTGTAACACTTGATATTCCCACAACAGTGAAGGAAGGCTCCCTAAATTGTCCCTATTTTGATAGTAATTAGTAAAGATTTATTTTTTCCGTCTTTGTCTGAGATTCAGAACTTTTCGAAGTCACACAGAGAAGAAAAACTATAAAATTCTGTGAGTAAAGTTCTATGAGTAAAGGTTAATTTTATTAAATCTAGCAAAAATTATTTCCATTACAATTAAATTCTTGGAAAAAGAAACATAACACTAATGTGTTGTCATGTCTGAAACAGAAGTTTAACAGCTTTGAAATGAGATTTGATATAAAAAAGCAGTTGCACTCATCTTCTCAACCCTTTTCCAGTGTTAAATTTTATCTGCATGCTCTGTGATGTATGAAAGAAATCTATCAGTCATTTCACTCAATTCAATAATGATCAGTATTTAAGTGGAAAGAACTTGGCTGTTTGATTCAGCTGACAAGTTATATATGGTTTCTTATGTAGGCATAGGATTAGAAAACTGTGAAATATTATACAGGTGTGAGATGTTACTGTTGATTTGCATAACCTGTGGGAAGTCTGCAGTTTTAGTTGCTTTAGTATCATTATCCTGTAGACTTCCAGTGGAGATCATCAAGGGCATTACTACATATGCAATTAAATTCAGTGTCATCTCAAATTCAAGACCTGGTTTGAATGGCTCAGCTGGTAAAGAATCCGCCTGCAATGCAGGAGACCTGGGTTCAATCCCTGGGTTGGGAAGATCCCCTGGAGAAGGGAAAGGCTACCCTCTCCAGTATTCTGGCCTGGAGAATTCCATGGACTGTATAGTCCATGGGGTCGCAAAGAGTCGGACACGGTTGAGAGACTTTCATTTCATTTCATTTTTCATTGACTCTAAAGATTCATCTAGATGAGCAATCTGAGGTAAATCAGTTAATCTCTGATTCATCTGAAAAATGGGAATCATTTTATTTCATAGTGTTGCTAAGAAGATCAAAGGATTGTTTTGTAGTGACAAGATACAAAGGTTAATTATTTCTGTAAACTTGATCCACTACTCTTATGGCAGCATGCCTTAAAGGAAAACTTCATAACACCTTCACCTCAATACTGTTTATTCCATAATCACCTCCACCCTTCCCCTACTGGGGTCAGGCTCCTTCCCATTTTTTGTGTGAGTGCCCAAGAACCCTCCTTCATCCACATATAAATCTTTTCTTTTTTCAATTTTACCACACTGTGTGGCAAGTGGGATCTCAGTTCCCTGACCAGGGATCAAACCCATGGCCCCTGCATTAGATGCACAGAGTCTTAACCACTGGATGGCCAGGGAAATCCCAACACACAGAATTCTTCATTGCAGTATTCTGTTCACTCTCTGTCACACTTGCTAGGCTATAGACTCTTTAAGGTTAGAGATCATTTCTGCCTGGTGTCCAGCATCGTGCCTGGTACCCAGTAGTCATTCAGTAATTACAGGCTGAATGAGTGAATGAACACATGGAAAACTATACACGAGGTGACTGGTAGATCCTTCTTGCAAGGATTTCACAGTAGTGCCAAAGATGTGGCCTTCTACACATTGACCAGAAGGCTTTTTTCAAGTAGACTTGCATGTGGTACATATAGCTCTGTTATGAACATACTGTTTTGTATTTTTTTATCAGTAACATTGGCAATAGCAACAAAGGTGGCTTTACAAGTACCTGAGTCCAAATGGTCCCTTTGTACTATCATACTGCAATACAACTTGGGGATTTCTGGATTTTTAACCCTCACTTCTCTCTGGGCAGAGTGAGTTACATACTGTATACCTCTACAAGGCAGCCCTTATTTCACAGTTCAAGGTAGTCTGGCTTTAAATTACAGTATAATAAAAAATTGATGACACATAAAATTGGGGTTTCCGAGTGACTCAGTGATAAAGAAGCCACCTGTCAAGCAGGAGACATGGGTTTGATCCCTGGGTTGGGAAGATCCCCTGGAGAAGGAAATGGCAACCTACTCCAGTATTCTTGCCTGGGAAATCCGGCTATACCAAGAGTAACTTGGTGGGCTACAGTCTGTGGGGTCATGAAAGAGTCAGACATGACTTAGTGACTGAACAACAGCAAAAATAAAATCAGCATGATTAGTAACACTAAAACAAGTAATGTAGCTCTGTTTCTTTCTCTCTGTTGTATCTTTCACGATTTCCTAAATATGGCAACTAGGCAACTCCATGTTATAAAAGTAAATGTTTGCTTTTTGCACCTGGAGTATGCAATTATTCCCCCCAAAACCATCACTCTTCCTCAAGATGTATGTACCTAAACTTTCATGAAATTCTAAACTTTCCTCCAACATCCTAAATTTTTATAAGCTTTTGATCAAGTAGTTTTCTGGTCTTAAGCCCACCTTTAGGAAATTCAGTGTTGAGTTGGTCAAAAGACATAAATGCTCCTCTGATTTTGAATGCTTTAAAGGGTCTGGACAGTTCAGCTGAGAAGACTGTTTTGATGTCGTATAAATTTATTTCTGTCTATCGTTTCTGTACCTACTCCGCCTATTTCAATAGCATAGTTTTATCCTGATGTTCTTAATTTTTAAAAATCTTTCCATTTGCAGTATTCTACAGGAATGTGATTGTCAGATAATAACAGCTAACACCCATGTAGTCAGTAAGGTTCAACATCTTAGAAGATGTTCATAAAAGGTATTATGAGTTCTAAGAGAAAAATCACACCCTGATGGGTCTTAGGGAAGATTTCATGTAGGAAGTGACATTGGTTAGGATATACACTCCCTGTGTGACTTTTACCCTTAAGCAGAACCATCGTCATTTTTATATTAACTGACAAAGAGGTTCCAGTGAGAAATCTGAGCTTGTGCTGAGTGTCCAGTAATGAGGTTAGAGTTGTAGGAAACTGCCTTGAGCAGCCTCTAGGAGGATCACAGCTCAGTGCAGGCATAGGCTAGAGCCCCGATTCATATCCTGCTCTGCCATCGCCTCTTGGGGCACACCAACAGACCTGCTTCACCCTCAGTTTCATTATCTGTAAAACAGGGACAGTAGCGGTTTCAAGTTCATGGGGTGGTTGAGACAAGAGTGATTTCAGTGGAACCCCAGGGGTCGTGAATGCATCCTAAAACTTTCGAAGGAAAACGCTACTGATAAGGAATCACTTCCTGCCCTTCCGTCACAAATAATGGTGACTTTTCTTGGTTTATTTTTAGCTCAGTTTGTTTCATGGCCGAGCACTGGTAAACTGGAGACAGTCATTACAGGAAATGAGTTCACACAGGGATGTGTTGGAGAAGTTGAGTGCCCTGGAGAAGCCTAGCTCCGGTGCCTCCTCTCCTCCTCGTAGCTTAGCTGGGCAAGTCACCTGAGGGAAGTCACACTGCTGTTCTGTTCCGGCTGCATTTCCTCACCTACACCCTGAAGGTTCTGGACCACATGATCGCCACGGTCCTGTGGTAGTCCCTAGTGCTGCCTGCAGGTACCTGGTTGTCTTCTCCTTCTGTGCACGAGGAGCATTGAACTCTCTGCCCCCTTGTGATTGTGTGGGACCAAAGACTAGCTCCAGCCAACGGGCTGTGAGTGGGAGTGACCAGTTTTGCTGAGGATGACACGTCTAGTCACAGGACCCTCTGAGGTTCTCCCCTCTTCCATGTCACAGTGGTGGTGCCCTGCAGCATGGCCCTGAAGGAAGAACCCTGTGGAGCAGAGTCCTCAGTGCCCCACGGTGGATGTGAGCATGAGTGACAAATAAGCTCCCATTTTTAAACTACTCATAAAATGGGGCTGGTTGTTACTGCATCATAACTCATCCATCCTGAATTGATTGTTGCAGGGACCTTCTCACCGGACAGTAGGGAGGACAGTAGGAACTCATGTTTGAACTCATCCTCATACATCCTGAATGTATGCTGTGGATTTGCATCCTGGCTCCACACCCTACTAGCAGTGTGATCTTGTGCCAGTTGCTTCTCCTCTGAATTTCCATTTCTTGGTATGTGAAATGGGGATAATGCTATTGACTATCTTACTGAGCTAGTGTAAAGATTAAGGAGATTTTGCATATAACACATTGTAGAAAATGGCAAAGAGTAGGATAATTCTTATTATTCTACTTTTAACACTGTGAGTCCATGGTTTCATCATCTTTCTGTATTTTCTGTTGTGGCCATTGAGGCAAAGTGAGTTTATAAGAAATACACCAATGGATAAATAAATTTCTTATCACCAATGGATAGTAGCTTAGAGAGTAATAGGACCTATACCTTAGCCCTTTTAAGACCAGCAGCTTCTAATGGGAATTGGAGGTTTGAAACCATTAATGTGAGATCATTACATTTTAGTCAGCCCATTCCAAAGACAGGAGTCAAATCCATTAAGCAAATCTGAAGTAATCCTCTCATAAGTAGCCATCGTCCAACTCGTGATATTTTCCAACAAATACCTCTTTGGGAAAAAAGATTATGTATGTTTCACCTTGGATCTTGCAAATTTATGTCACACTTTGTGTCTTTAAAGCTTTCCAACAAACATTAAATTGATTATACAGTAAAGGCAATAGCTCATTTGGAATATTTACCAGAAAACCCCCATAGAATGAGCATAATGAGAAAAATAATGAAGCAGTAATTATAATTCTCAAGGCTAATAATCTTAATAATAATTTATACTTAAACAGCTCTATACATAAGGAGATTTCAAAGGTTTATAAATATTAAGTAAGTTCTGTATGCCTTACAGTTCCTAAAACAATGCCTTGAACCTAACATTCCTGAAACATTCACTCATCATCAGTGTTACTTATCTTATTTTACAAGTAGATAAACTAAGGCAAAGAAAATATGCCTGGAGTCACATAACCCTTGGCCTAGTATCTGTACCTCTAATGAACAGAATTCAAATTCCATCCTGGAATAATCTATGTGGCTGTCTATAGGGGAGTCCCATTGTATTACTGTAACTGCTATCACTGGTTCATGTGATATGACCATGGACTTGATTTAGAGTCATGATCTCCATGTGAAAACAATTAGAATTGAGATGATAGGTGTTTGCAGGATGTGGTCTGTCCTCAATGGATGTGCAAGAGGAGTTTCACGTTGGATCCTTGGCATGACATATCCAAAAGGTTTGTTCAAGCCGGAAGTTCACTGCCAATCATGCCCACCTCCTCAAGAGATGAGCCAGAGCCCATCAAAAGCTGCAGTTCCTACTCACAGTTTGTGTAAGCCTTTTTTTTTTTTTTTTTCCTCCTGTTCCATTGTGCTCATTCACACATGATATCCCAAAACAGTTAAGTAAAACGAGGGATATTCTATCTGTCACACATGAGAAAACTGCAGTTATGGATTCACTTAATGCATTCATTGCTTTCTGGACTCTGGAGTCCCCTGGGCATTGCCACAAATCTACATGGTAGCCCCCAGTTTCATATTCTGTGTGAGACTCTCTAGTGAGGCCAGCGTGTATGTAAAAGGTTCATGATTATTGTTGTTAATTTTTTTCTCTTTTTATAGCTCAAATGAATCAGCCTTAACTCATGGTAACAGTAAGGGCCGCACTGGCCAAGTACATTACCGTAATCTATTGTTGAAATAGCTCGCTCCCGGCGACATGGTGAGTGTCGGAGGTCCTGCCTTCTGAATTAATGCCAAAGCGTAGGCAACAGAGCCGACACGTAACAGAGGCCCAGAAGCCACTGTTTCCTTCTGATGCTTTCTGGGAGATCCACCCCTCCTAATTTTTCCATATTCAGTTTAAGACAGACCTCTGATTCCTGTGGGCTTGCATAATGACGAAGATGAAGCAGTCATTTGTTCCTGTAAGTGAGCATTGTCCCCGGATGCAGCTGTGATACAGCTCGTGCTGTCTACCCTCACCGGCCATGCGTGCCGATGGCTCTTTGATTTATGGTCTCAGGGCTCTGCTTGGAGAGGAGCTGGGAGCTATTTGCACCTTCCTGTGTGTGATGCCACGTGAAAAGCTTTTGTTCAGAGAACTGCGGGCCCCTGGGATGTCCAGGGCAGAGCTTATCTGACAGTTTCTGGACTCCCACCTCTGTCCTGTGAGGCCTGGTATATAGTAAGCACTCAACTAACATTAGCTGTTATTATTATCATTATTGATTTTGTCATCATTATCTTCAGGCTGCTTTTACTATTCTCCTTCTGTTCACTATGGAAACCGCAAACAGGGCTCCTGCTTGGATGTATTTAATGTTTGTATGTGCTGCCTTTAATCACCCATCATTAAACTCTCCAAAGGTTCTTTTCACTTGAATGATCAGTAATCAAACAAATTATATATTTATGATATCCATTTGCACTTTTATTTATGAACCCATAGTGTCAGGGACTGTCTAGTTCTAAGACCAAGTGTTCCTTCTTTGCACAGAGTAAATGCTCAATAAATACTGTTGAATGAATAAATCAGTAAATGAAATCTTTCATCCTGTCAGCTCAATAAATTAAACTATTTCATTTGACCATGCTTAAGAAATCACTAAGTGCCCACTCTGACCGTGAGAATAAACAAGTTTTCAATATGTCTACTGTCTTTGAGAAGTTTACAGCAGATAAGGAGCTCAGTCCCGTGCTTATAACTATGCATTATATATGTATTCAACCAAAACAGGATTATATATTTATTCAGTTGTTATATCTAGTGCAGTTGTTAGCTTTTGTTGGGCACGTACTATGTCCTGGTTTTTAAAGAGCTGTACATTTATTATCTTGTTTAATTCTCACCAAAATGTTTACTGTTATCATTTCCATTTTAAAAATGAAGAAAATGACACTTAGGAAATTTCAAATAAATTATCTAAGGCCATGTAACCTATTTAAGTGGTAAAGCTTTAGGGTGTAATATGCTTAACATCTCTACAATAAATTTTGAAACATTCAGTGTTTTTTTTTTTTTTTTTACAAAATGTATCTTTGATATTTTATTTATTTGTGTATTCCTAGTTTCTATTCCATATATATGGAATATATGAATGTTATCATTATTCAGTTGTACATGTTCTTAGTTTAGCCTCAAATCATTTGTGAAATTGCACAGGATCAAATAAATACATCACAGATAGTAAAATGCTAAGTTGTATGCTGTCAACAATAAGTAAAATAACAGTTTTGAAACAGGAGTATCTGAGCAGCTGACACATGAGCCTCTCTAGAAGGATAAGTCAGGTACATAGTGGATGGGGGGAGGGATGGAACATAAATGAAAAAGCAGGGTAAGTGTGTTCTCGGGGCTCCTATGGGAGAGATGAGAGACTCACTGCCCCAAAGTACTGAACACTGTGGGACAGAAGATAGAGCTGTTTAGAGAAGCAAGAGCTGGGCCATGGTCCCAACTTCAAAGGTTTGATCAATGGTGGAGGCAGTTTTAAAAACTAGGCCCATTTGAGCACTAAAGGCAGGACTATTCCATGGGAACCTCCAGCCCCTCCTAACTAGAGCCTCATAGTCTAGATTTTCAGAACAGAAAATATTAAAGCCAGTTGATGATCAGCAAGAAGTTTTGTTTAACCTCTTGATAAATCTTCACATAATAGAAGTGGTAGTCATTAATTTAGTTATCAAGTAAATATTATTAGCATTTAATTACTATTGTTCATCTAGCAACTGTATGCCTTTAGGGAAGACATGGGGAGGCTGAAGACAGTCCTCCTTGAGGGCATTGATAAAAGAAAAGTTAGGCTGAAAGTTTCAGGTCTGAAATATATTTGTTAACTGAAGTTCTCTTTTGTTAGTTATCTTTTTCTAAATCTATCTGTGAGTTGAAATAATCCTGGTGCCCATAAAATTGCTGTCTGGCTTGCAATTGACCCTCAAAACGAGGACTTAAGTTAGTGTAGGCTTGGACTGACTTCTGGGCATGTGTTTGTACATACGTAGTAGCCAAATTGCCTAAAACAGAGTTTAAAGAAGAACAGATTGATGGAACTTGAAACTCAGATTCTTCTGCATTTGGACTTGACACATACACTATATTAAATACATCTTTCATTTTTTGTATATATATACAGAA
The DNA here is from genome assembly GCF_019923935.1 of Bubalus bubalis. Lineage (NCBI taxonomy): Eukaryota > Metazoa > Chordata > Mammalia > Artiodactyla > Bovidae > Bubalus > Bubalus bubalis. The sequence continues at coordinate 26,527,168 of NC_059176.1, read as the reverse complement.
GATGTCATTGTAAGAGTGTGTAAATTGACAAAAGAGCTAACTCTCTCTCTCTTTGGGGGAAAGTAGATAGAAAACTCTCTAGCGTTAATTTGAATTGAGATCCTGCTGGTAATTACTTAAAGGTTAAACCACCGTACACCGGAGGAGAAAATCATGGGATTCAGTTTTTACTCAGGGTATTATAGAACTCACTTTAGACATGAAGTTCTAGCTGCTTGGCTTGGAGCAACTGACATTCAGAAACAGAAAACATGAAAACATCTGTGTTTCCAATGGTAACTGCTTTATACTTGGCTGAGCAAGATACCTAGAAAAGTAACTGAGTTTTTCACCCCTACCCCTGACTGTTTTAACCTGGTCTAGGTGGGGCCCCGCTTGTCCTTTGTATGCACTGGCCCTGACTTGGTTAACACAAGCAGTGCGGAACATGCGTGGCGTGGCTGAGGCCTCAGAATCAATAAGGAGCCTTTAGATGTGAAACTAATGATTTTCTGTGTTCAGCGAAAGTCAGAATCTCTCAAAGTTGCCATTGTTGGCGTGCAGTTTCTCCCCAGAGGATAAGAGAAGGTGTGATGAATTATGTTCCACAATGCAAATAAAATGTCCATCAGGAGAGGCTTGAGCTAGACTAGAGATGGGTCATGTGAGTCTTAACCATCTTAATTATTTCAGTCTTGAGTGAAGCCCCTCCACAAACACTGTGCTAACAGTGATTGTCACAGCAGTGGACGCACTGTTTGATCCAGCTGTCCTGCCCTCCAGGGGTTTCAGTGTGACCTGTCCAGGAATGATATCTGTCAACGTTCCCTCCCAGAAGCGTTTTCAGCAGTTTGGGATGACGTCAAATGCTTTTGAATGTATCTATAAACTGCCATTGAATGTACATAAAATTTCACCAGTCTCTCTGATTTAAAGCCCTAGAGAAGGCCACCAGGCTCGTATGGAAATTAGCTAAGTATAATTTATTCATGAAAGGCAGAAAAGCTGAATTAATAAATACATGAGTATGTAAACTTATAACTGCATAAAGATCTGTAGAAAATATGAAAGCCGAGCTCCGTGTGTTCACAGAAACCCTTAAGGTGTGGTCACTTGGTCCTTTTTTACAAACAGTTCTGTCTCCTGTTTCGAAAGCCAAAGTGGAAATAAGTAATAAGCAAAAAAAGTACATTTAATTTTTGGAGAGTTCTTTTTTTTCTCCTGAAAATATAGACCTGTCTGTGGTTGCTGTTCTATGTGCATCAATCTAAGAGAATTATTTTTTTTAAATATTAATGAAGGCATTAATTCCAGAGATTCTGAAAACTGCTCAGCAGGTTTAACGCCTGCTCTCTCTGTCTGAACCCAATTCTGAGAGCCCTTTCACAGCGTATTCTCTCATTAGAGGTCATTTTATTTTCCCTCATCCTTACCCTCCCTATGAAATGATAACCTGAATAACATCAGCAGCCCTATCAAGTATTGATTCAGCAGTCCACTTGTTATACAGCAGGAGTCAGAGCGAGATGGACACTGTCACACTTTACAAAACTGCTTAAAGGGAATCTTGCTTTGTATCGAATACATTCTGGTGAAATGTCTCAGATTAAATTCTGAACCTCCTGGCCACAATTGAGACCCAGTTGGGCTCTGGAAGCCTGAATCTGCAGAGTTGTTGCCTATGATTTGATAAGCAAGCAGTGAAACTACTATTTCCTATAGTCCTTGTATGTCATGTGTATATAATTTGATCAGAACATGCCAAGGGAAGCATGGTAGTTCCCACTGTATTCCTTACTGATTATTTCCTTGTACTACTTAAAAACATTTTCTGAAATTCTCTTTTGGAAAACATCAATCTATTGCAAACTCTGCTGTTAGTCAAGGAATGAGGGCAGAATAATCAAATCTATGGATTTTTTTTTATTTGTCTTAAGTGAGAATTATAATAAATACAGGATAAAAGTGAATCATCAGATACTTTTATATCCACAACCATGATCAGTGGAGAGGAAGTTTAAACAGCTAAAGCACGTAGCCCTGAATGCTAATAAACATAGAGTTCTTTATAAATATTAACTCATTAAATTCTTGTGGCAGCTCTGTGAAGTCGGAACAATTATATCCATTTCACAGATGAAGAAAATGAGGCACAAAGGGGTAGATAGCTCACTAGGGGTCTCACAGCTTGTAGGAAACACTGGAAGTCAGCCCTGATGTTGTGGGTAGTTATTCAATGCAAACACGAAGACCAAATGGCTTTCTGACCTCCATGCTTTAATTGTGTTAATGGCATTTAGTTTTTCTAGAATAAGGTTTTCTTTAAAAAGATTCTTTTTCTTAGTGCAGGTCCTTGAAATGACCTAAGCTGATAATCTTTAAGAGAGGCTGTTGACTGCAGTGTTTTCATTCCTGCCCTTAAACACTCCCTGTTATTAACTTAACTGTTTTCTAGTAGACAGCCTTGTTGGACTTCTTAACTGACCAATGGAAATATACATGTGAAAATAGCAAGATACATGTTGTGGTTATTGCAGCATAAAAAAATCACCCCAAACTTAGTGATGGAGAGGACTTCCTATATAGTATAGGGACAGAGAAGGCAATGGCACCCCACTCCAGTACTCTTGCCTGGAAAATCCCATGGACGGAGGAGCCTGGTGGGCTGCAGCCAATAGGGTCACTAGGAGTCGACACGACTGAGCGATTTCGCTTTCACTTTTCACGTTCATGCATTGGAGAAGAAAATGGCAACCCACTCCAGTGTTCTTGCCTAGAGAATCCCAGGGACGGTGGATCCTGATGGGCTGCCGTCTATGGGGTCGCACAGAGTCGGACACGACTGAAGCGACTTAGCAGCAGTATAATACTAGGTAATGGAAAGAATCTAAAAAAGGATATATATATATATATATATATGAATCACTGTGCTATACGCCTGAAACTAATACAATGTTATAAATTAACTATACATCAATTTGATTTTTTTAATTAAAAATTTTTAAATTAAAAAATCTTAAATTAAAAATAAAAACTTAGTGATTGAAACAATGACACCATTTATTTTGGCTCATGAATCTGCAGTTTAGACAGCATTTGACAAGGATAACTTTTCCCTGCTTCACTTGGCATCCTTTGGGCAGGTAGGCTGGAGGTAAGGCTGGAGGCTGGACTCCTCTGAAGATACCCCAACGTGGTTCTGGTGGTTGATGCTGCCTATCAGCCGAGTTTTCACCTAGAACTTTAGCTGGAACACCTGCCTATGATCTTTCCACATGACTGCCTAGCTTCCGTATAGCATGGTATCTAAGTTATAAGGGGTTGGGTCCCAAGAGGAAGAGAGCCAGTGGAATAACCAATCTCAAAAGTCATGTAGTATCACTTCTACCATCTTCTTTTGGTGGTGGCTTGCACAAAGTTCTGCGCAAGTTCAAGGAGGAGGAACATAGATCCCATGTCTTGATGGAAGACATCGCTTTGTAGGAAGAGCATGTGAGATGGATAGACTGGTGTAACCAGCTTTGGAAAACACAGTCTTCCATAAGTTGTTTTATTAGGCATTTAGGACTGTCAACCTGAAAGAAATGCTTTGCTGGAACAAACTCCATTGCTATAAGAATAGGAACCTATTGAACCATAGGATTTACAGAAATAACTGTTCAAAGAATCAAGTTTTGCCAAGAAACCAACTCTCATATCAGATAGAAATACCCCAGGAAGGAAGGATAAAACTTCCAAAGTTAATTCTAGCCTTGTGCCTACTTCACAGTAAAAATCTTTAGAGGTGGGAATTCCCCAGACATATGTAAGATAGTTCATTTAGGCTGATCACATCTTTAGCAGTTGCCAAAGGATCTTATACCAGATGTTAGCATTCTAGGTTTTATCAGAGAGCTATGTTCAACTCTTTTTTTTCATTATTTAGTGTAAGAACAATGGAAATGAACTTTTACAAAGTTCATTCCCTGTAGATTCAAAATAAAGTTAACCAGACGTACTTTAAGAAAGATGGTATTATTTTAAAGAAATTTTATTCACAGAGCATCTAGCCTGAGTACAAGTTGGCCTTAAGAAACTTAAAAGCTAACTGAGGATTTGAGAAGCATATTAGAATATCGGTTTCTTTATGTGCTGTTGCTAAGTCGCTTCAGTCGTGTCCGACTCTGTGCGACCCCGTGGACTGCAGCCTACCAGGCTTCTCTGTCCATGGGATTCTCCAGGCAGGAACATTGGAGTGGGTTGCCATTTCCTTCTCCAATGCATGAAAGTGAAAAGTGAAAGTGAAGTCGCTCAGTCATGTCTGACTCTTAGCGACCCCATGGACTGCAGCCTACCAGGCTCCTCCATCCATGGGATTTTCTGGGCAACAGTACTGGAGTGGGGTGCCATTGCCTTCTCCAGTTTCTTTATGTAAAGGGATACTAATAATCTACCACATGACTTTGAGTGGTTTCTCTAGTTATGTGATAAGTTTGCACTTAGCCAACTATGCACTGTTTTCCAGTCTTTTTCACAGCAAATCTTCATGCATATTCGATAGTTGTTCAGAGTCAAGAACAAACTTATGTTTGCTCAGAGCTTTAGGAATTACAAGATGCTTTCATATCCATTATCACACTGGATGCTCACAGCAAACCTGTAAGCTGAACATAATCATCTCCATTTTTCACAGGGGGACTTGAGAGGCAAATCACCCTACCTGGAGGCACAGGGCAGTAATACCATGGCTGTACTTCTTATCTGCCTCTCTTTTGCCAACCTTATGATTTTAACTGTTATATCAAACTGTCTGACCAGTGCATAGGTAGAATACAAGGCCTCCCCTGTTTTAGGCCACAGCAAACAGAAATCGCAGGACTGGGCTCATGATGAGAATGTAACAGGTGGATGAATGTGGTTCAGAGGAGTAAGCATTGGGATAGCACTTAGAACCCTGAAGCATCCTTCTTATCTTAGCTCTGCTGCTCATTGTCACCCCATGATGTGTGACCTGGAGAAGATGGGCTGATATGTTTTTAGATAACTCTCCAGTCTAAACATCTATGATGTCATGTTGGATAAATGAAAAATGAGAATAGTAGATAACATCCTTAATAAAAAAAGTACATTGGTAGGAATGAAGTTGTTAAGTGATTTTTTTTTTTCTGAATAGAGTTAAAAGGAAATTACCAACAGGAAGTTTGAGTGACATTGTAAGTCAGAAACACAGGAGGAGGAGTATGAAAAGTTATTTATTTTATTCATTCATTCAACAGATATTTATTGATGTTCTAGTCACAGTCCTTAGAGAAAGGCACAGAAAATTCTCTGTCCTTATGAAGCTTATATTCTACTGGGAGGAGAGAGCACAAGATTAAAATATAGTATGGCAAATAATTAAAGTGCTATGGAGGAAAAGCAGGAGAAAGTGCTGGGGCCAGAGGTGATTGCAATGATGAATTGTTGAAGAGTGTGGGTCTCACTGTGAAAGTGGTGTCTGAGCAAAGACCTGAGGAAAGGAGGGAGTCAGTCATGCTGACATCTGGGAGAATTGCTGACCAGGAGTATGGCTGGAGAGGTGTGAGCTGGAGGAAGGAGAAGGGGTCAGTTCAAAGAGATAAGAGGTTTTGCAGGAGGTTGAGGGGGGTCTTAGAAGCTTGTCGAGGCTTGTGTATGGAGTTTTGTTTTTATCCTGAGAGAGTTGAGGAACCATTAAAGACTTTTAAGTGGCATGATTTGACTTAGGCTTTAAAAGAATATGTCTAATGTGATATATATGTGTGTATACATGTGTGTGTGTGTCTAATTTGTGTGTGTGCTCGGTCACTTTAGTGATGTCCAATTCTTTGTGACCCTGTGGACTGTAACCCACCAGGCTCCTGTGTCCATGGGATTCTCCAGGCAAGAATACTGGTGTGGGTTGTCATGCCCTCCTCCAGGGGGATCTTCCTGATGCAGGGATTGAACCTGAGTCTAATATGTGTGGCTTAAAAAACTAAGATCATGGCATCTGGTCGAATCACTTCATGGGAAATAGATGATGAAAAAAATGGAAACAGTGGCAGATTTTATTTTCTTGGTCTCCAGAATTACTGCAGATGGTGACTGCAGCCATGACATTAAGACTCTTGCTCTTTGGAAGAAAAGCTATGCCAAAACTGGACAGCATATTCAAAAGCAGAGACATCACTTTGCTGACAAAGATCCTTATAGTCAAAGCTATGGTTTTTCCAGTAGTCATGTATGGATGTGAGAGGAGGACCATAAAGAAGGCTGAGTACCCAAGAATTGATGCTTTCAAAATGTGGTGCTGGAGAAGACTCTTGGGAGTCCCTTGGACAGCAAGGAGATCAAATCGGTCAATCCTAAAGAAAATCAACCCTAAATATTCATTGATAGAACTGACGCTGAAGCTCCAATACTTTGGTCACCTGATGCAAAGAGCTGATTCATTGGAAAAGACCCTGATGCTGGGAATTATTGAGGGCAGGAGAAGGGGGCGACAGACTATGAGATGATTGGATAGCATCACTGACTCAACAGACATGAATTTGAGCAAACTCTGGGAGATAGTGAAGGACAGGGAAGCCTGGTGTGCTGCAGTCCATGGGGTTGCAAAGAGTCAGACATGACTTAGCGAGTGAACAACAATGTATCTCAATAAAGAGATTATTTTTAAAAAGAAATATCTCCAGCTGTTTTTTTTTTTAATAGAATAGGGTAAAAGTAGGAATACAAGAAAGCTATTGTATTATAATCTTCTAAGCTAGAGATGGTGGTTACCTGGGCCAAGTGGTAGCTGTAGAGGTGGAAAAATTCTATATAAGTGAAAGTCAGGACCATAGGATTTGCTGACTCATGGGGGAAAGGATAATTATGAGACTTTTGTGCTGAGCCACTGACAGGTGGAGTTGTCTCGTACTCAGAGAAACCTCTAAGAAAAGTGTGGCTATGTGTGTGTATCTAGGATAGGTTGAGGGCTGGATTATTTAGGGCAAAAAAAAAAAAAGATGGAGATATTTATCATTAATATGACTGTCTTATTTTACTTTCCAAGAGGATTTTCAAAAGCTTATAGTAAAATGTACAGATAGAATAGAGATGGAAACCATTTAAAAAGAGTAAAAGCCTTAAACTTGATCAAAGAGTGGTGAACCTAAATCTAACTTCCTTTGGGGAAAAATGTGTGTTTGCTTCACCTTTGCAGAGCATTTATGGTCAAAAATTAAATTATGGAGCAAGGTAGAAGTAAAGAATATTACAGCATCCTCAAAGGGAGACATAAAAGTCTCAGGCAGGCTTGCAGGTCTTTGAGAAAGGTCATTTTTTTCTCCCTAAAGGGTGAAAAACATAGGAATGGGGAGGCTGAATACTGCAAAGGCCAATAGGATACTTAGAAGACCCAGATGTGAGAAGGGCTGTCCACATTAGTAAGGCGGACTTGGAGGTTGGTTGACTGAAACTAAGAGATTGGGAAAGGAACGATGGCTTTCTGACAGCATCTTGACTAAAACGTGCATCAGAATCACCTGATAGGCACTGGAAACGTTCAGATGCATGGCTTCACCTAGACCTTCTGAATCCTAATCTGTTTGAGAAGACTCAGTACTCTCAGTGTTTTAAACCCACCCCCCAGATGATTCTGATGCAACTCCTGGTTAAGAAATGCTGGAGGAAAGAAGTCAATGAATTTAATTAGTTTTTATGTTATGGGGATCACATAACTAGAATGTTTTCTAGAGAAAGAGAGAGAAGTACTAATTAAAAAATAATTTGAGACATTCATTTATTTATTTTAATGAATATTTATTGAATACTTTTTAAGTGTTATGCATTTAAGTGCCGAAGGCATAAAAATAAAGGAAATACAGTTCCTACCTTCAAGTAGCTATTAGTCTATTGAAAGAAACACTTACACGGATAGTACCATAGGGCAATGTGTCTGTGCACTGAGTTTTATGGGAACAGGGCTGGAAATTGAAGTATTAAGGAAGGCTTACTGGAAGGGCTGGACTTCCCAGGTGGTTCGATGGTAAAGAATCTGCCTGCCAGTGCAGGAGATGTGGGTTTGATCCCTGGGTCAGGAAAAACCCCTGAAAGAGGAAATGGCAACCCACTCGAGTATTCTTACGGGGAAAATCCCAAGGATGGAGGAGTCTGGTGGGCTACAGTCCATGGGGCCACAAAGAGTCAGACACGACTGAACACACACATACTCACACACATACATACTGGAAGGCTGTTCCCTGAGCTGAAAACTAGCCTGGAACAAGAGGTGTGAGATCTAGCCTGTTTTCCTGAATAAAGATTTATTGGAACCATAGCCACGTGTATTCATTTATCTGTTGTCTATGGCTGCATTGAAACTACAATAGCAAATTTAAGCAGTTGTGACCATATGGCCCACAAAGAATGATTCAGTATAAAAAGTCTGCTAACCCCCGTTCTAGAACAAAGGGGAGAAGATAAGCCATTAGAAAGTGGAGATAATGTAACTTATGGTACTATCCAAAGAACAGCAAAGTGAAAGATCAAAGCAGAGAAAAGAAGTGGTGTGAAGCTAGAGAGGTCACCAGGGAAGAGACCATTGAAGACTGTGTACCCCATCTTAGGGAACATGGACTTCCACCAGCACAGTGGGAATCAGTGAAAGGCTCTAAGCAGTAACACTAGTGTTAAATGAATTTGGATGGATTATTCTGTTTGCTTCATAAAATACAGATTTGAAGGGAGAAAGTCTATAGGAAATAAAACTGTTAGGGGGTTTGAAGGAGTTGTATAAGAATTAATGAAATATTAAAATTTGACCATAAATTTATAAAATGGAATATTACATAATTGCAGTAATGAGGTTTATCTAAATTATACTGATAAGGAAAGAAAATTACAATATATTCAGTAAAAATAATCAAGAAAACTGTGTTGTACAAACAGAAAACATGTAAAGACTACACAGAAAATTTAATTTTTTCCCTGGGGAAATTTAATTATAGGAGACCAATCACCTTATATTTTACATATCTGGACTGTTTTTTTTTTAAATAATTAAAATATATTATTTTTTATTCAGAAAAGAATTAGCATTGTGGAATGATGAGTAAGGAGAGAAAGGATGAAGGCTTATACCATGACTGAAAACAAGAAAAGAAGGGTGAAGAGAAGGGCATAAATTTGAGAATGATTGAGGAAGTTAAAGTAACGAAATTTGCTAATGTGAGAGGTGAGGAGTAGAAAGGAAAATATATTATGTCCAAATTTCTGATTTGAGTGACTATGGTGAATTGTATCAATGATTTATTAAAATAAAATGATATAACCTTTATTAATCATTTACTATGTGCAGGGCCTTGTAGTTAATATATTTTTAGTGATTTGAAACTATCAGCCAGTGAAGGAGGAATTTTTATTGTTTCCATTTTATTGATGAGGAAACGGAATCTTAGAGACATTAAGTAGTTTACTCAAGGTAATGTAACCTGTGAGCTGAGAGCAGGGAATTGAACATGAGTCTGATTGATTCCAAAGTTGGTATGCATTCCCACCCCAAACAGTAAATGAATCTTTTAAGAGCAGTATAGATGGAAGGATAAAACCAGTTCAGGACATACCAAGTCATCAACATAAAAGTTTTGATCCAACATGATAAGCTTTCATGAAATAAAATAGAGAAGTTCTCAGATTGAATTTTGGAGAATATTCAGAGTTAGTGGATCTTAATAATCACTAAAGTTTTTAAGAATAATGATCTTGAATATATAAATGGCTTTCCCCCTAGTGTTTGGATACTTGATGCATTTATTGATGTGCCAAGTAATAAATATTTAAAAGAATTAAAAGAAAACAAATGTGATGCATTTTTGGCATGTAAAATCATAGACCTGATTTTGTCACTTTAACTCAGTGACTATTGAGGGCTTACTGTGTGCAAAGCAAATAGATGCTACACTTTTACCTATTTTAACTGTGTGTGTGTGTGTAAAATTTGAGTTCAATCTATGGAGAAGGCAATGTCACCCCAGTCCGGTACTCCTGCCTGGAAAATCCCATGGACGGAGGAGCCTGGTGGGCTGCAGTCCATGGGGTTGCTGAGGGTCGGACACGACTGAGTGACTTCACTTTCACTTTTCACTTTCATGAATTGGAGGAGGAAATGGCAACCCACTCCAGTGTTCTTGCTTGGAGAATCCCAGGGATGGGGGAGCCTGGTGGGCTGCCGTCTATGGGGTCACACAGAGTTGGACACGACTGATGTGACTTAGCAGCAGCAGCAGCAGGAAGAATAAGACCTGAAAGATGCTTAATTTTCTAAACGTATCTTTGAGCTGATATTAGTTTAAGAAATATCCAGAATCATTTGGTTCCTCTGTTTTTCATTGGACCATTACTGGATGTTTTGTTAAAGGTTCTTTGTATTCCTAGTTTAGGAGTGTCTGAGGTGAGGGTAAATCTAACTGTCAGAGGAAATGCAGTGGGCCTTTGTGAAGGGGAAAGAAAGCTACATGCCTCCCACAGAGAGGGAAGCAGTTTCTCCCCGTTGTCACTTCACCCTGGCATTCAGCCACCAGATGGGGCTTGGACTGGAGTGAAAATGCCCACTGCCTAGATGGTTGCTCTGCCCTCCAAACAAGTACCATAGCCATCCTCACTTTGAGGTGAGAGCAACTAAATGGTGTACTAGTAGCCGTGGATATACTTTCCTCCATGAAAGCTAAGAAGTATCCTAAAGACTTCTAAAAGGTGTGGAAGAATACTGTTAAAATTGACCTGAAAACGCAATAATGGTTTTCCTTAGTGTTGGGTCCCATGTAAACTTTACTTCCTTTTTGCCGTTACTAATTTGTATCCAAAAATAGCTATGAGCTTTCAGGAGAAACCAGAGTCTTGAGATTGACCATTCAACATAAAGTTTGTACATTGCATAAAAATGTATTTTTTGACACATTAAAACACATTCCCTTTTTGCTCATTGTAATTCACTTCATAGTGACTTGCTTAATAGCGTAACATATATCATTTATACTGCTCTCCTTCATGCTTTTAAACTGTAATATCCTTTCCTCAATGACTACTTGTCAATTTCACTGATCTAGATTTGATTTCATAAATTAACTAGGCCAATTAAGTAGAGAGTTATCATTAGAATAAGAAGTAGAAGCAAATAAATATTAATCTTCCATCTCTGAACGTCGGTATCCTAACACAACTTCGATTATACTTGAACACTACTTAATGGAAAAAAATATACCGCTCCATTGTCAATTCAGTATTACCCAATTTAAACATTTATGAGTATTTCATTCTTTTTCTCATTCTGAATCTGTCTTTCTTTGGAACAGTTATATTTCTAATTTGTCAATATAAAATTTGGGGGGAAATACTAGAACTTCATTATTAAGGATTCTGGTCTTGCCTATTTGCTTGGCTTTCCTCCCTGGTCCCTTTGCCTGCGAGGCATTTATTTCAGAGACATGGGAGCCTCTTCATATGTACATACAGTAGTTCGCTCGCTATGCATTCTTTGCAGTGGTTTAGTTGTGTTGTCCTCCTCTGCAGACTTTTGGAAACTGCTCAGAGGTGACAATGCTTGACAGAGAATAACATTTTTAAGTGCAGCTTATTTTAAGGACATTTCATCCCAAAACAACGAATTTCACCTTTTTCTCAAGTGCACATGGAAGCTTCTCCAGGATAGATCACATCCTGGGCCATAAATCTAGCCTTGGTAAATTCAAAAAAATAGAAATCATTCCAAGCATCTTTTCTGACCACAATGCAGTAAGATTAGATCTCAATTACAGGAGAAAAACGATTAAAAATTCCAACATATGGAGGCTGAACAACACGCTGCTGAATAACCAACAAATCACAGAAGAAATCAAAAAAAGAAATCAAAATTTGCATAGAAACGGATGAAAATGAAAACACAACAACCCAAAACCTGTGGGACACTGTAAAAGCAGTCCTAAGGGGAAAGTTCATAGCAATACAGGCATACCTCAAGAAACAAGAAAAAAGTCAAATAAATAACCTAACTCTACACCTAAAGCAACTAGAAAAGGAAGAAATGAAGAACCCCAGGGTTAGTAGAAGAAAAGAAATCTTAAAAATTAGAGCAGAAATAAATGCAAAAGGAACAAAAGAGACCATAACAAAAATCAACAAAGCCAAAAGCTGGTTCTTTGAAAGGATAAATAAAATTGACAAACCATTAGCCAGACTTATCAAGAAACAAAGGGAGAAAAATCAAATCAATAAAATTAGAAATGAAAATGGAGAGATCACGACAACACAGAAATACAAAGGATCATAAGAGACTACTATCAACAATTATATGCCAATAAAATGGACAACGAGGAAGAAATGGACAAATTCTTAGAAAAGTACAACTTTCCAAAACTGGACCAGGAAGAAATAGAAAATCTTAACAGACCCTTCACAAGCACGGAAATTGAAACTGTAATCAAAAATCTTCCAGCAAACAAAAGCCCAGGTCCAGATGGCTTCACAGCTGAATTCTACCAAAAATTTAGAGAAGAGCTAACACCTATCCTGCTCAAACTCTTCCAGAAAATTGCAGAGGAAGGTAAACTTCCAAACTCATTCTATGAGGCCACCATCACCCTAATACCAAAACCTGACAAAGATCCCACAAAAAAAGAAAACTACAGGCCAATATCACTGATGAACATAGATGCAAAAATCCTTAACAAAATTCTAGCAATCAGAATCCAACAACACATTAAAAAGATCATACACCATGACCAAGTGGGCTTTATCCCAGGGATGCAAGGATTCTTCAATATCCGCAAATCAATCAATGTAATACACCACATTAACAAATGGAAAAATAAAAACCATATGATTATCTCAATAGATGCAGAGAAAGCCTTTGACAAAATTCAACATCCATTTATGATCAAAACTCTCCAGAAAGTAGGAATAGAAGGAACATACCTCAACATAATAAAAGCTATATATGACAAACCCACAGCAAACATTATCCTCAATGGTGAAAAATTGAAAGCATTTCCCCTAAAGTCAGGAACAAGACAAGGGTGCCCTTGTCTCACCACTACTATTCAACATAGTTTTGGAAGTTTTGGCCACAGCAATCAGAGCAGAAAAAGAAATAAAAGGAATCCAAATTGGAAAAGAAGAAGTAAAGCTCTCACTATTTGCAGATGACATGATCCTCTACATAGAAAACCCTAAAGACTCCACCAGAAAATTACTAGAACTAATCAATGACTATAGTAAAGTTGCAGGACATAAAATCAACACACAGAAATCACTTGCATTCCTATACACTAATAATGAGAAAACAGAAAGAGAAATTAAGGAAACAATTCCATTCACCATTGCAACAGAAAGAATAAAATACTTAGGACTATATCTACCTAAAGAAACTAAAGACCTATATATAGAAAACTATAAAACACTGGTGAAAGAAATCAAAGAGGACACTAATAGATGGAGAAATATACCATGTTCGTGGATTGGAAGAATCAATATAGTGAAAATGAGTATACTACCCAAAGCAATCTATAGATTCAATGCAATCCCTATCAAGCTACCAACAAGTATTCTTCACAGAGCTAGAACAAATAATTTCACAATTTGTATGGAAATACAAAAAACCTCGAATAGCCAAAGCGATCTTGAGAAAGAAGAATGGAACTGGAGGAATCAACCTACCTGACTTCAGGCTCTACTACAAAGCCACAGTTATCAAGACAGTATGGTACTGGCACAAAGACAGAAATATAGATCAATGGAACAAAATAGCAAGCCCGGAGATAAATCCACGCACATATGGACACCTTATCTTTGACAAAGGAGGCAAGAATATACAATGGATTAAAGACAATCTCTTTAACAAGTGGTGCTGGGAACTCTGGTCAACCACTTGTAAAAGAATGAAACTAGAACACTTTCTAACACCATACACAAAAATAAACTCAAAATGGATTAAAGATCTAAACGTAAGACCAGAAACCATAAAACTCCTAGAGGAGAACATAGGCAAAACACTCTCTGACATACATCACAGCAGGATCCTCTATGACCCACCTCCCAGAATATTGGAAATAAAAGCAAAAATAAACAAATGGGACCTAATTAACCTTAAAAGCTTCTACACATCAAAGGAAACTATTAGCAAGGTGAAAAGACAGCCTTCAGAATGGGAGAAGATAATAGCAAATGAAGCAACTGACAAACAACTAATCTCGAGAATATACAAGCAACTCCTACAGCTCAACTCCAGAAAAATAAATGACCCAGTCAAAAAATGGGCCAAAGAACTAAATAGACATTTCTCCAAAGAAGACATACAGATGGCTAATAAACACATGAAAAGATGCTCAACATCACTCATTATCAGAGAAATGCATATCAAAACCACTATGAGGTACCATTTCACACCAGTCAGAATGGCTGCAATCCAAAAGTCTACAAGTAATAAATGCTGGAGAGGGTGTGGAGAAAAGGGAACCCTCTTACACTGTTGGTGGGAATGCAAACTAGTACAGCCACTATGGAGAACAATGTGGAGATTCCTTAAAAAACTGGAAATAGAACTGCCTTATGATCCAGCAATCCCACTGCTGGGCATACACACTGAGGAAACCAGAAGGGAAAGAGACAGGAGTACCCCAATGTTCATCGCAGCACTGTTTATAATAGCCAGGACATGGAAGCAACCTAGATGTCCATCAGCAGATGAATGGATAAGAAAGCTGTGGTACATATATTACAATGGAGTATTACTCAGCCATTAAAAAGAATACATTTGAATCAGTTCTAATGAGGTGGATGAAACTGGAGCCTATTATAGAGTGAAGTAAGCCAGAAAGAAAAACACCAATACAGTATACTAACTCATATATATGGAATTTAGAAAGATGGTAACAATAACCCTGTGTACGAGACAGCAAAAGAGACACTGATGTATAGAACAGTCTTATGGACTCTGTGGGAGAGGGAGAGGGTGTGAAGATTTGGGAGAATGGCATTGAAACATGTAAAATATCATGTATGAAACGAGTCACCAGTCCAGGTTCGATGCACGATACTGGATGCTTGGGGCTGGTGCACTGGGACGACCCAGAGGGATGGTATGGGGAGGGAGGAGGGAGGAGGGTTCAGGGTGGGGAACACATGTATACCTGTGGCGGATTCATTTTGATATTTGGCAAAACTAATACAATTTTGTAAAGTTTAAAAATAAAAAAAAAAAAAAACAAACAAAAAAAAGAGTGTTTCTTTTTGAAAACTTAGAGCCAGGGATTTCTTCTTTATCTCCCACATAAAGGATTGCTTTTACCTTATTAGCACGAATCTTGCTTTGTCTTCCTTGGAAATGGAAAATTTTGTCAATACTCTTTACATAAAAATATTTCATATGCACTAAAGCAATTATAAAATTACCCTTCAGCCTTTCGTTTCCCCCTGCACTCGTTAGTGCTAACTTCTTTTTTTCTAGATCCTATTCACAACCTTTCCTCTTTTGCAGAGGGTGGGAGAGGTTGCTCTTCTTGGAACCTTTTCAGTTTCTCCCTCCTTAATTATAGAAACATTCGATTGTTGTGGTAAAGGCACATCTTTCCAGAATATCTCTGAAAACATCCCAAGAGAGTATAATACAAGGATCCATGGGAAAAATCAACTTGAGATTCCTATATTTCAATATTAACTTTGCTCTCACTGTCCATTCATAAACCTGAGTTATGGTGGTGAATTAGGGGTCTCTCTCTCTCTCTGTCTCATACACACACACACGCACAAACACACCCACACACACACAAAGTCACATGAATGGCTTATGGAACATTTTGGGACCCACAAGGAAGTGTAAATAACAGATTTACATGTCCCTACTTCTGATTAAACATTCTGCATCTAGAAGCTGGCAAATCATAACATGTTACTCCCTCCAAGTTCACTTACCCCTTGCAGCCCTTCAAGCCTCAGTAGTTTTACCATAGTAATAATTTTTCCCTAAGAATTTTAAACAAGACTTTGCCATTGGACATCCTTTGAAATAGTTAGCTTTGCCTCACTATTTTTTGTAACTTGCCAAAAATCACAAATGAAAGGGTCTGTGTCCTCTAATGCCTCTTCTTTGGTCATTATCCTGGAAAATATGCAGAGTCTGATCCAAGTCGAGTGCTCCCCAAACCTTGCTGTTACTTTGAGAATGGTTTTAATGAGGCTTGCAGCTGAGCCAAGCTCTCCTGTTGGGCTATTATTTGGACTTGTGGAAGCCCTAGTGATTGATCTGTGTGGGGGAACTGGCAACACTCGCATGCCCTCTGGGTAGAGGCAGAGCCTCCAGCAGGAAAAATTAGGGAAAGAGAAAAAAAGGAGAGGAAATGTTTATCACCCATCTCCTAGCATTTTATGGCCGTATTATGGTGAACTGGGAGATGGATGTGTATATTCATGGATTTTGCACCACTTTAAGCACTAATAACATTAAATCAACCTTAATACCTCATGCCAAATGCGCTCTAAAAGAGGGAATAATGGGAATTTTTGTTGACTTTAGTAAAGCATCAAAAGTTACACTGGAAACACATAAAATGCTACAATGCAGAGGTCACAATTATGCTAATATCATGATAATATAAAATATTAAGTCACCAAAATGACAGGATTTACAACCAACTATCCCCAGTCCCCAGAAACCTTGAAGATGAGCTCCTGGTAAACACAGCAGCCTGTACTCCCAAGGAGTCTGATTACAGATTTAAATATGTATATGATTAGAACTCCACCAGTCTCCCACCCCTTGAGACAGATGAAGTACAATTTGATTTATATCACACCTGAAATCTATTGTGTTGTGTTCACTCTGTTTTGCAGAACTGCTACCAGGTCTGATGAATTTTGTGTGTTTAGCATGTTGCTTGAGGGGAGAACGGGGACTCCTATTAATGAGCTTGGCTAGCCCCATGATCTCGTGAACTAAGACTCAACCAGTGATACAGAAGAGCCAAATGTTTGAAAGTGGGATACTGGCAAATGGAAAATGTAGCTCTTGTGTTCCCATCTCATTTTAATAACCTGGTTTTCGTGCAGAGGCCCAGGTTTGAAGTCTTTAGCCTGAGCCTTAATCTCATGGTCTTCAATTTATCTTGAACCCTTTGGCCCCCATCACATTAAAGTGTCTCCTTTCAGGGAGACCACTTTGCCAGTGGTCCTAGGTATCAGTGAAGGTAGAGCCATCATGGTTATGCAGCTTTCCTAATTACTGTCTGTTCTGGCCAAAGAATACTGATTTCTATTTGACATAACAGATACCATGACAATATAAGGCAAAGGAAAATTAACATGCAATTAAAGTGTACTGTTATTATAAAAAGATGCTCTTTAATATTTCTTTATGCTGAAGTCCTAGTTTCAGCTAATTTTGTTATGCCAGCTAAAGTCAGCAAATGTGTGTTCATAAGGGGTACACCTTTCTTTTCAGTGTTAAAGGCATGCATGTTGCCTGAGCTTATGCTCAAAGCTCTGACAAAGGTAAAGAATGTAGATGTTCTGCCACCACATATCTCTCTCTCTGTATTATTAAATACATCACATAGCATATATTTATATATCATTAATGTAGCATCAGTACCGTCACTACTATTAATATTGACCCCTACCAGCAGGCCATGGACTAGCCTTGCCCCAAACTGGGGGGCTGCTGCTGCTGCTGCTGCTGCTAAGTCACTTCCGTCGTGTCCGACTCTGCACGACCCCATAGACGGCAGCCCACCAGGCTCCCCGTCCCTGGGATTCTCCAGGCAAGAACACTGGAGTGGGTTGCCATTGCCTTCTCCAACTGGGAGGCTACCAGCTGTCAAAGGCGTGCCCCCTTAGGTGCTTGTTCAGTCCACCTCTTTTCCCCTGTCACTGTGTCCCATCATTAATACTAACGTTATTGATGACAATAAAATAAAACAAGTTGCCCCCAAAGGAATTCCCATCTGTGTGCTGTTAAGAAGGGCTCTAAAACCATGCTTTTAAAGTGCAGCTTGCAATCCTTAGAGGTTGCAGCAAGGTCCTTATAGGAGTTGGCAGCGTCAAAAGAACACTGAGACTCTACGGGCACTTTTCCTCGGTCAATCCCTCCATCTTAGCAAGAGCCAATCAATATATCTTGATCTCCAATTGTGTGTGAAACTCTGCTTGTGCTTAACCCTTCTGGCAATCCCCTTCTTTCCCAGTTCCCTCTTTCTGGGACAAAAAGAATGTCTTCTTTCTTTTAACAGGATGGAACTTCGGAACACATTTATTTTCTTCGATTCGTAAACCACTGCTGGGGTCTGAAAGTTTCTGGCACATATATGTATCTGTAGTATGGGAAAGACGTGTTCAACATTATCAGAATCATATTTGTTCCTAAATAAATGAAATTGTTTTTCTTTTTTTCTCCAGAGTCTTCAGTTGGCTCCCTTCCCAAATGCAACCTTTTGGATAATAAATTCCTTTTGAAAAGAAGCTCGAAACCCTTTTGATGTTATAAATAGTACATGTAGTAGAAGGGAGGGGATCATAGGTAATTGCAACACAAAGCCTGAGAGAAGTCCATAGGATAAAGTAGATCTCGTTTTCACTCAACGGTTAGTCACATGTCGGGTGTTTATATTGAAAGATATATTTTAATACACATTGCCAATTTTTCTATTTGCTTCTAATACAGCCTGAGTGATTCACTGATGTACAGGTAAACATTCACAGCTACAGCTCAGCCAGAAATTCAGTGAGGATTCCGTGATCTACTGCTATCCTAGGCCTTCAGGCAGTCTTCCGTAAGGCAAATGAGAGTCTAGGATGAGTTCTGAAAAAGCCAAAGGTATTGCTATTCCACGGAATTCCTTTTGAACTTGCAAGGCAATTCATGCTCTCTCCATTCTTCCTTCTCTCTCTCATATTCTCTGTTTCTCCCTCCCTCTCCACATCCCACTCACCCCTTCCTGCTTCCTCTCCACCCCCTCCCTCTCTCTCAGCTGTCCCTGTGCACATCCAGATACACAGCTTAACAGCTTCACTTCTGGGGGTGGCCCCTTGTCTTCCCTGCTGTGCCCCTCTTTCCCCCAAGTTCCATGCTCAGTTTTTGGCAGGCATTTTAAAACTCCGGAGGCATAAACCTCACCGTGTCAATGTGTCGGTGAGGCCCCAACACATCAGTAAATGTCACAGAGGTGTCAGCCCTTTCCATCATAACTGCAGTTCATTTCTCTGCATTGACAGTGATGCTTATACCGGGTAAGGATTAGAATGGGCGTATTTCCAGATCTTAATTACATCAGGCATAAGGATGAGCAGCAGCATTTTTCTTTGAGGGCGAGGCCGGGAGGAGGGAGCAAGAGAGGGGAGAGTTATGCTGAACTTGGCCATCTAGAGCCTCATGTGCCCCCATTTATCAAGAGATAATAGGATTAAGCAAAGCTATGGGACTTCTCTGGCTTAATGCTGCCTTCAGCAGGGGTCTAATAAGGATAGATATAATTGGGTAAATGGCAAATAAGAATGAAAAAGTACAGAGTATAAGCACAATGCTTAGGAATAAATAATGACAAATTGGATTTTGTCCAATCTCTGCAGACTTGGTTAAAATCTGGCATCTCGCACTGAACTCTAAGGGGCAACATCTATCTTTCCTCTTGCCCAACTTGTCTCCGTTCATTGCAAATATCAGAAAGTATCGTCTCACATTCAGCTGGGGTCTATCAGTACTGCTCATTTGAAATCAAGTAGGAAATGTTAGGGAACATTCAAAGAGGGTTAAAGAAACAGAGTAAATTAAGTGCCTAAAAACAAATGTGACACAAATTAGAGTTGGTTTCTTTGACCCTTATCCATTTACGGAATTTACCCCATTAACAGCTGGAAATTTATTTCACTTTCTTCACCTCTCTAAGAGGAAAGCAAACATATAACATAGCCCCAAAGGAGTAATTAATTAGATCATTTACTGACATGGATTTGAATAGTTTATTTAAATACAATTCTGTTATTTATTTATTTTACAACATTGTACAGGAGGTTGAAACTCCTGTTCTAATTTGCACTTAGCAAGGATCTCTGAAAAAAATATCACAGTGAAGGAAATAAACAAAGAATCAGTGATCAAAGGGCCGCATTCAGAGATGCATAAAAGAATTTCACCAGGATGAGTGTTTCAATGATTTAAAAATAAGGGACAGGTTGAGTTAGGGGTGGGGGAAGAGAGATAACAAAACTACCTGTTTAGTTTGTATTCCCATGGGCACATTTTAACAAATAATAACGAGTTCATTGATAAGATGCTATATACAAAGGTAAGAAAGGAAATAGTAAAAATAAAGGATGCCAATGTAAGTAAGAAAGGTGTAATGAACATGCAGATTTTCACAACTGAAGGCTGCTTTTGAAAATAGTGGAAAATTCATGAACTCAGAAGCAAGTTTATTTTTTTTAAAAACATACAACCTCTCAAATGATAAAAGTCATAATTTGTTCCAGAAAAATAGAAGGTCCTTCAACTATATTTTCAAAAGTTGGAAGTGAAAGTAGAAAATTAGTTCACCAAAGATGAATAGAGTCTACTCCGAAAATAAGTAGGGTCTTTTTTATTTTTAAATAATGTGATGTTAGGATATATATTCATATTCAATATCTTTAAATAAGTAAACGGCCTTATAAATACTTGTGCATATCATGTGTCTTCATTCCATGGATTTTAAGGGAAATCCCTGACTAAACAGCCATAAATATGCTTTTATTGCTCCAACCGCAAAAGAGTCACACTCGGCTTAGCAACTAAACAACAACATGAGGTTATAACAACTTTGGTTACTTTAAGCGTAGAACTCAGAAAAATTTCTCCCAAGCACTGTTATACCATAGAGAGTTTATGGAGATATTGAGATGGCATTTCACAAAAGGAGTATATAATAGGTATACTGTAAAATTGATAATTTCTAAAGACTCCAGGGGCAGAGAACCCTCCCCCTTCCCCTCCCCTAAATTCTCAGTCCCACCTCATTGTTCTCCTGGATACCCTGCCCCCCTCCCCCATACCAGTGCCTGTCATTCATCTCCCCTCTTCCCTATCAGAGCAGAATGCCCAGGTACTGCTTCTACTTTTCACCTTTTCTCCATCAACTTTTTCTCAGCCATTTTCCTCCCTCTCTTTTCCATTTCTCTTTCTTGGACTCAGTTGGAACTAAAAAGTTGTTCTGGGATGAGTTTTAAACATTTAAATGTGACAATTATATAACTAAATGAAAACATTTTCATGACTTTACAGATCATTTTGAAAGAAGGTGGTGCAGCTTTCCTTAGTTTTTAAGAAAACAGACACTGCTATTAATAGAGAGAAATGCATGCTTTGGTTTCTAGGTGTGGAAGGTAGGGGAGAACATGTGATTGGAGTTTGCCCTAAGGGGGTCTGCTGACTTGGTTGTCTTCCTTTTATATTTTAACAAAGGAAAATTGGTGGATAAATGACCAGTTTGGGCTTCCCTGGTGGCTCAGACAGTAAAGAGTCTGCTTACAATGCAGGAGACCTGGGTTCCATCCCTGGATCGGGAAGATCCCCTGGAGAAGGAAATGGCTACCCACTCCAGTATTCTTGCTTAGAAAATCCGATGGACAGAGGAGCCTGGTGGGCTATAGTCCATGGGGTCACAAAGAGATGAACATGACTGAGCGACTAACACTTTCACTTTCACTAGGCTAAAATAGACTGTTCAACTGTGAAAACCGTATGAGGCTTTGGTATAATCTAGAAACAACTGAGCAGAAACTCCGGGAGCTGGTGATGGACAGGGAGGCCTGGCGTGCTAGCCCATGGGGTCGCAGAGAGTCAGACACAGCTGAGCGACTGAACTGAACTGACTGAGCAGAAAAATGACCCCATCACAAAGTGGCTAGGGGTCATCCCTACAGGGCGCTGGGGCTGTTAGGTGCCTGAATCAGTGTTGGTGGGCTTGTCTTCACCTGTGGGCCTATTGTTTTCTTTTGTTTGGGTAGAAAACCAAGGATAATATTTCACTGGGGCTATATATTTGCAGAGTTATCACCTTATTATCTTAAGCAAAAGAACCACCAAAGGCAGCTGACCTCTGTCACAATATGTGGAGAAACTAGTAATTGAACTGGGGCCTGAGTTTTCATTAGCTTCTAAAGACTAAATCAGTGTGATTCAAGCACAACACACAAAATGCCCTCAACACAGCAGACACTTAACCTAATGGTAAACAATGAGGCTCTACACGGCATGGCTCAGATCAATGCGAAGAAGTAGAGGAAAACAACAGAATGGGAAAGATGAGAGATCTCTTCAAGACAATTAGAGATACCAAGGGAACTTTTCATGCAAAGATGGACATAATAAAGGACAGAAATGGTATGGACCTAACAGAAGCCGAAAATACTACGAAGAGGTGGCAAGAATACACAGGAGAGCTATACAAAACAAGATCTTAATGACCCAGACAACCACAATTGTGTGACCAGTCACCTAGAGCCAGACATCCTGGAATGCAAAGTCAAGAGGGTCCTAGGAAGCATCACTATGAACAAAACCAGTGGAGGTGATGGTATTCCAGTTGAGCTATTTCAAATCCTGAAAGATGATGCTGTGAAAGTGCTGCACTCAATATGCTAGCAAATTTGGAAAACTCAGCAGTGGCCACAGGACTGGAAAAGGTCAGTTTTCATTCCAATCCTAAAGAAAGGCAATGCCAAAACATGTTCCAACTACTGTATAATTGTACTAATCTCACACACTAGCAAAGTAATGCTCAAAATTCTCCAAGCGAGGCTTCAAGAATACATGAAATGAGAACTTCCAGATGTTCAAGCTGGATTTAGAAAAGGCAGAAGAACCAGAGATCAAATTGCCAACATCTGCAAGAGAGTTCCAGAAAAACATCTACTTATCCTTTATTGACTGTGTGGATCACAATAAACTGTGGAAAATTCTGAAAGAGATAGGAATACCACCTTACCTGCCTCCTGAGAAATCTGTATACAGGTCAAGAAACAACAGTTAGAACCAGACATGAAACAACAGACTGGTTCCAAATTGGCAGAGGAATATGTCAAGGCTCTATATTGTCACCCTGCTTATTTAACTTGCATGCAGAGTACATCATGTGAAATGCTGGGCTGGATGAAGCACGAGCTGGCATAACGATTGCTGGGAAAAATATAACCTCAGATATGCAGATGACACTACCCTTATGGCAGAAAGTGAAGAGGAACTGAAGAGCCTCTTGATGAAAGTGAAAGAGGAGAGTGAAAAAGTTGGCTTAAATTCAACATTCAAAAAATGAAGATCATGGCATCTATTACCATCACTTCATGGCAAATAGATGGGGAAACAATGGAAACAGTGACAGACTTTTATTTTCTTTGGCTCCAAAGTCACTGCAGATGGTGACTACAGCCATGAAATTAAAGACACTTGTTCCTTGGAAGAAAAGCTATGACCAACCTAGAGAGCATGTTAAAAAGCAGAGACATTACTTTGCCAACAGAGGTCCATCTAGTCAAATCTATGGTTTTTCCAGTAGTCATGTGTGGATTTGAGAGTTGGACTACAAAGAAAGCTGAACACTGAAGAACTGATGCTTTTGAACTGTGGTGTTGGAGAAGACTCTTGAGAGTCCCTTGGACAGAAAAGAGGTCAAACCAGTCCATCCTAAAGGAAATCAGTCCTGAATATTCATTGGAAGGACTGATGCTGAAGCTGAAACTCCAATACTTTGGCTTCCTGATGTGAAGAACTGACTCCTTGGAAAAAATCTTGATGCTGGGAAAGATTGAAGGCAGGAGGAGAAGGGGACGACAGAGTATGAGATGATTGGATGGTATCACCAACTTGATGAACATGAGTTTGAGCAAGTTTTGGGAGTTGGTGATGGCCAGGGAAGACTGGCATGCTGCAGTCCATGGGGTCACAAAGAGTCAGACATGACTGAGAGACTGAACTGAACTGAAACAATGAGGGATCATGGCTCAGTTAAACAGTCATGTCCTAGGAGCTTAAGCATCTTCTCCAGTAGAGAGGCAGCCACAGGACTGTGAAACTGCTTAAGGGACCTGGTGGTCTCCTTAGAGGCTTCCCTGTCACCAGGCCACTATAGGAACCCAGTGACTCTCTTGAACATCTTTCCCCGTCATCAAAATATGCCCCTCTTCTCCATGGAAAACCAATTATGGCTGACTTCCTCCTGCATGGTGATAGCTTGCCAGATTATTCCCACCAGAAATACCCTTTTCCACCACCACTGTTAGTTAGTACTTTAAAAAGATTTTGTGTTTCTGCAGCTTTATACGTGTTTTGAATTCCACTAGGTAATCCCATGGTATATTGTTCATTCATCAGACATTTAGGCAATGCTCACTGGAACTTATATCTTGATGAGGGATGTTAGACATTAAATAAAATAAATAAAGGGTTCTTATGGTATGCTGGAAGGCAACACATTCTATGCAGAAAAATAAAGCCCGGATCCGGATATGAGGATTATCTTGGGAGGGACATGGTTGTAAGAATGGGGAGAGAGGAGGGGAACTGAGTGAGTTGCTGGAAAGTAGTCTAGTCCCAGAGACTAGATAGTATTGGGCCCACAGTTAGCAATCACTGAATATTTGGTGAACAAGTGATAATCCGTAATCTATATTTCTCTGGTTCTTTCTCTTCCTCAGGACCATTACCTCAAGAGAGTGAGGAGGTCCTGGCTTCATTCTTATTTCACATAGTGTGTTTTACAGAATTTGACTCATAGGAAGCACTCTTCTTAGTTGTTCAGTCATCTCCAACTCTTTGCAACCCCATGACCTGTAGCCTGCCAGGCTCCTCTGTCCATGGGATTCTCCGGGCAAGAATACTAGAGTGGGTTGCCATGCCCTCCTCCAGGGGATCTTCCCAACCCAGGGTTCGAATCCAGGTCTCCCGCATTGCAGGCAGATTCTTTGTCATCTGAGCCACCAGGGAAGGCACCAGGAAGCACTGGATAATGCCAAATGCCTGACCTAAAGATAAAAGTAATCAGCAAGGTTGGATAGAACAATAACACAGGCATAGTGGTTCCTCACACAAATGTAGTTATAAGAATTAATTCCTCACATTTGTGAACGTCTGTGAGGAGATGGCTAGTTCTTAGAGGGATTTGGATTTCAAAGGAGTCACCCAGATCCCTTTCAAGTTCTCCCTGGGTCAGAATTCCTGGTCAGTCAACCATCGTTAGTGGAAGGGTACATTGTTAGTAAAATAGTTTTCAGACTGATGAAAAAGATCCTCATTCCAGAGATCTTTCCTGAACTGCCAGCCTGGCGTATGCCTGTAATTGAGAGAAATAATGCAGTCTTGGGACTGTTAAACTGTACAGCAGGATGCAAATCAAAGCAAGAAGGATTGTGCTCCACCGGACCTCCCTAGACTTCAGGACATTGCTGCCCTGCTACAGCGCAGAGGGAGAAAACAGTACATCTGGAGCTTGAGCTATCTTTATTAAAAGAAAAAAAAATTATAAGGATGAAAACTCCTGATTTCAGTGAAGAGAACTGGTTCCTTTACAGGGCTAGTAAATAAAAATTTTGGAGAGGTCAATAGATAGAAATGTGCAACCAGAAAATAAATTCCAAACTCCCCCCAGTTCACTCACATATAGACCACATTTTCTTGCTGGGTTAGTGATAAGAATCTCTTATGGATTCCACATGTGCTCAGGCTCATCTTTGTGTAAAATTCTGCAGCATTCCAAATTATCACCAAGAATCCATCTTCCTGAAGACGAGACAACCCAGCAACGAGATTGGCTAAACAGGAGATGTTTTGAATGAAATGCATAGTTTAATCACATTCTGCTTTCAGAAAACTACTTCATTTAAGTCGGTGCTTGCCTGGGGTAATAATTTATGCTCCACACTTGAGTAATCACCAGGAAGATTGCTCAGAACCCATCCCATCACAAACATAGCCACCAATATTCATGGCCTAAAGTAAACTTCTGAAAACTTGGGATCTACATCATCTCAGCAAAATTCAGACTTCTAGATTTGTTGCCCACAACTCCCCCTTTCCGATAGAAGAATTTCATTTCTCATGCTTTATATTAACATTTGGAAGTGAGGTTTGTTTTCTTTCCTCATGTGGGCTGAGTCACTCAGTCACTCACTCTTTGTGAGCCCATGGACTGTAGCCCAACCAGGCTCCTCTGTCCATGGGATTCTCCAGGCAAGAATATTGGAGTGGGTTGTCATTCCCTTCTCCAGGGGATCTTCCCAACCCAGGGATCAAACCCGGGTCTCCTTCATTGCAAGCAGATTCTTTATCATATGAGCTACAGGAAAGTTCCTTCCTTTCCTCATAATGAACACATTGTAAAAGGTAGTGCTTTTGAACATTAAAAATGCTCAATTTTCTTAGTATATTCTGTCTCATGAACACTGAACCCTACAAAAGGTCAACAGAGATCAGTTATTTCTAAATTTGAGCTATTTTTGCTAAATTTCCTCAGTCTTTGTTCTCTGCATGCTAGAATTCATCCATATGTAAAGTACATATGGGTTTGTGTTTGTTTTCAGCTCTCTCCTTTCAACCCTAAGGAGGGTCGCCTCCTAGGGGTGTTCAGATTGTGTACTGAACACGGGTGCCATCTCTGAGGAATCAGGGTGTATGAGCACTGGTGACGGCCTGTGTCCCCCATGCTCTAACTGTGTATATGAGCAAGGGAGACCATGAGAGCAGCAAGGATGCTTGTGAGTGCAGCCAGAACAGGTGCTTCATCTGGGCTCTGGAAAGCAACGCCTGGCAGAGCAACCAGTCCTCACCATGTGCTTGTCCAAGTTACATAGCATAGAATGATGTTAACATCTTTTACTTAAGGAAGGAACATATTTTTCTCATTCTCACTACAGTATATATGGACTGGCTGCTGCTCTGGTGCAGATCACGTGCAAGTGACAGAAATTTTAATGACTGCCCATTGTGAATAGCATTTTCTCATTGTCCCCAAATTGCTACTTTACATACTGTCCCTTGCTCCCAATAGCCTCAGCTTCCTCTTGATTTTTCCTCCGCTAATCTCAACCCCCTGGGGCTTCCCAGGTGGTGCAGTGGTTAAGAATCCACCTGCCAGTGCAGGAGGCCCAAGAGACTTGGGTTCAGTCCCTGGGTTGGGAAGATCCCCGGGAGAAGGAAATGACAACCCACTCCAGTATTCTCACCTGTAAAATTCCATGGACTGAGAAGCCTGGCAGGCTACAGTCCATGGGGTTGCAAAGAGTTGGTCACAACCCCAAGGATACCTTCTTTTCTTAGCTACCACAAAGATCTGCAGAACAGACTGTGTTATGAAATGACCACTGAATCTGACAGTGTTTCAACAATTAGTCCAACCACTTATTTAATGAGCGGCAGTTCTGGACTAATAGAAAGGAGCTTGAATTTGATTACAACAGTAGGCTGTGTTTCACTAAACCTGGCTAAGCTGCCCTGCCTGTGCTGTAATATGAAGGGAAAATAATTGTCTCCCGGGTTTTCAGTTCTGAAACTCTCAAGTAGTCTTGCTTGACTAGAGGTTGAAGTTGGCTAGTCAGCTTGGTCAGAGTACATTCTAGCAATCCACATGCTTTTGTCCCGGCATTCTCAGAAGCCCAACAGAGTTTTGACAGATATGACCCCTCCTCTGATGGGCTTCTAGATTCCCATTTTTACAGTATAAGTTTTCCTCACCTAACCTTTAAACTTGCAAGGTTTTAGTTACCTCATCAATCCAGACCAAACTCAGTAGACATTTCACTAAAAAGAATAGAGACAAAGAATATCACTTTCCTGATACTGTTGAGCAATTTTCCAAACCGCTTTGGCCTCCTGTTGGGAGACTTCATGCTTGGTTTGTTTATGTTCTCAGATGAATCCTCTGTGTGTTTTGAGGTGTTTATTCCAGTGGTTAAATTTGAAGAGGTGAAGAAAAGTCAAACTCTCCCCAATATCGCCTAGGAGGAGTCTAAAATAATTGGTACACATTGAAAAATGCCTTACACCTGAGGAAGGAAGAGAAGGTTTCATTTGTTCATAGCAGCAGAGTTTTCCAGAATTCTGGGCCAGGGAAACTAAAGAAAAAATTTGCTTTTTCTCTAAATATAAGGGTGCTGATTTTTTTCTTAGCATGCAGAGCATATATTACCTTGTAATATAATTGCCCACTTAAATTTTTGTTTCATATTTCTTCATTCCCTTAACCAAACCCCAGACATAATAGTTAAAATGAGTGGATCATCTTTCTGAAATTAAACATTTTAATTATGATTATTTGATAAGCATTTCAGACATACTTACTCATATATCACATAAAATCAGAAATAAGTGTGTATATCAATAGCAGTTTAATCCCAAATGGAGGCTTTATTTAAACTGTTGAGAAGTTGATTACAGAAGCTTCGAGATTAGAAATGAGATTTACAAGTGGCTAGAGGGAAATATTTAAATATCTTTGCTAGAGCAAATTATAGTCATTTTTAAAAAGACTTAAAATATGAGTGAACTGAGAATTTCATCTAAGATACCCTATTCTGAATTATGCTTTTTTCATGTGGTCATTTCTGCAACTTATTTAGAAAACAGCTTGACCAGAAGCAAGGAATATCTAGTTTGCGTTTTACAGCTAGCAATGTAAACCTTTTGTGGGAACATAAGAACTAAGTAATTTTGTATTTGAAATTCCATATAAAGCTGAAGGTGGACTTTTTGCAATGTAACAAAATTCCTTGATGGCTCAGTTGGTAAAGAAGAATCCTACTGCAATGCAGGAGACCCCGGTTTGATTCCTGGGTCGGGAAGATCTGCTGGAGAAGGGATGGGCTACCCACTCCAGTATTCTTGAGCTTCCCTTGTGGCTCAGCTGGTAAAGAATCCACCTGCAATGCAGGAGACCTGGGTTCGATCCCTGGGTTTGGAAGATCCCCTGGAGAAGGGAAAGGCTACCCACTCCAGTATTCTGGCCTGGAGAATTCCATGGATTGTATAGTCCATGGGGGTCGCAAAGAGTCAGACATGACTGAGCGACTTTCACTTTCAAATAAGTTTAGTTTCTAAATATCTTTGGCTTCAAAATGATGCTCATGAGTTAACCATGTTGGATTTGTCTTTTAGATTTAGGGGTCTACATGACCTGGTTCCCTCAACCCTTCTCATGGAATTTTTCACAAATCAGGGCTGGTGTCTTCAAACTGCCCAGCTTGCTCCCAACTCAGGGTGTTTGTACCTGTTGTTTCTATTTGCTGAAATTCCTTCTTCTGAAAAGATGTGTATCATACAGCCCCCTTATTTTGTGCAAGTCTGTTCAAATATCATATCATCAAAGGTTTTCTCCAACACCCCAAAACAAAGGAACAGCCCTAGAACACCAGTATTTCCTATCACCCTTTTTCTCCTTTGTTTTTCATAGCATTTATTAGCATATGATACATAATTATTTGAATTTTGATGTTATTTATTGTCCATCTCTCCTCATCTCTCTCCCTCCAACTAGAGTTGAGATTTACATGTTTTTTATATTGTATTTCCTGTATCTGCAAGTATATATTTATTGAATGAAGGAATTTAATTCAATAGATATTTATTAAGCATTCACTATATATGTCACCTTTAGATGATTTCAAGGGTTATGAAGTTGAGTGTCAGATTGCCTAGGAGAAAGGATAGTAATTTGTATACAAAGGAACAGAAGAAAAATATACTAAAGAAGGGTCCAAAGTGCCATGAGTATCAGAGAAGAGAGAACCTGGACCTAGTTGAGGCAGCTAGCCAGGCTAATGGAAGAAGGTAGCGTTTCCAGAAGGACCATGAAAACTTGGCAGGGAGAGCTTTTGTTGGCTGAGGTAACAAAGAAGGATGTTTCAGGGATGAAAAAATGTGAACCCAAACAGAGACTTAGGACTGTTATTTGTGTTTGGGAAGTAACATTTGAGCAAGGCCCAGGGTTATGTATAGAGGACAGGATTAGAGAGACAGGTGAAAGAAAGATCAGGAATTCATTGTCCATTGCCCTTCGGTCAGCTTGGAGACTATAAAATCATGAGGCAGTGGGGAGGCCATGAAGAGTTTTGAGGAGTGATCTGATAAAGCTTGGCTTCAGGAGAATTAACATGCCGTGCTGTAAGCCCTGGATCAGAGGAGCTACCATGAAGCCCAGGTAGGAGTCTGTTGCTATTCCTTAGCACAGGAAGACTGTGACCTGGAAGGGAGAAAGTGGAAATAATGGCAAGGAAATTGACCATGAAAAGTAAGGGACCAGAGGGAGTGAAGAAGAAAGGGATGGCTCCAAGCACTGGGACAGGTAGGTTGCCATGGTTACTTTCCTGTAAGTGGGACAATAAGGTAAGAAGGAAGACCTGATTTGGAGAGTGAGATGGTAAACAGTGTAGGACATGAAGATTTAGATATCACCAGGGCATCCAGGCAGTTGGGGCTACCATGGCACTTTGAGATGCGAGACAGGCCCTGAAGAGAAGAGGAGGGCAGAGAAAAGGACTCAGATGTCAAGTGTGTAGAGGAGACTGTTGGTAGCCTGCAGGCTGATGGAGCTGAAAATGAGGACACAGGAGAAGAAGGAAGTAAACCCCAGTAGGGAGGAATGTGTGGAGGAAGGAGAGAAGAGTTCCAGGATGAGTGGGCCTGGGTGACAGAATGCCAGACAGCAAGGTGGGTGTACAGAAAGTGTTGGATGATCCAGAGGCTCAGAACTGCCAAGACAGTGAAAGAGGTGAAAGGTGAGAAATGTGTCCCCAATATTAAAAGTTTGATTTTCTTTGTCACTACGTGCAGAACAGTGGATATCTAAAATTGTTCGAGTATTTAAGGATAAAATGGATTAAAGCAAGTGAAAATGCAAAATGCACATCATTTTTTTCAAGAAATGTCACCCTCAAAGGAAAAAAGAAAAGGCAATGGCGCCAGAATGATATAAAGATATTTTTGAATAGAGAAGTGTAGCTATTACTAGTCGCAAAAGAATCATTAATCTATTACAAAAAGCACTTTCATTCAATTTTGCCAACCACCCTGGGAAGGTGGCTGGACTAGGATTATATCTGCCTTTGACAGATGAGAACAAGTTGCTGAGCAGGGTGAAATGATGTTGCAAAATCATTCATTCATTCAGCATGCCATGTGCAATATCATTGTATACTTGGCACCACATTACACGCTGTGGATTCAATGACAGATGCACATTGTCTCTGCCCTCAGTGGTCTTACACTCTAGGAAATGCAGATCACACACACACATACACACACCCAAGCTCATAAACTATCTTTTGATGCTGTGAAGGTAATAAGGGGCTGATATTAAGGGACTCAAAAGGGAAACCTTTAGATAAGGTGTCACATCCCTGGAAAAGTGACCTTTACCTGGAGAACTGAAGGGCAGGAAGACCCTGGGGGAGGGAAAATGAATTGCAAGAGAGAAAATAGTATAAATAATAGCCTTAAGTAAAGAGATACTAGAAGTTTAAGAAAGTGAAGGGAAATAGTCTGACTATAGTTTAATTAAAAAGCAAGAGGATAGCACAAGGTAATTTTGGAGGAAGAAACAAATCATAAAGGAGCTTACTGGGCAGGTAAGTCTTTGGCTTTTATGTTAAATATAATGGAGAGTCCTGAAAGTGTTTTTAACCAGGTAGTGATGTCGAATTTATATTTTGAGAAAACCATTCTTTTGTCTCCATTAAGAACAGGTTGTAGAGAGGAAAACAGAAGGAAATATAAAGAGAGAACGTAGGAGGCTCCAGCAGACGTTACTGAGAGGAAATGTGAAGCTGGCCTAGGGCAGTGAATATGGTGAAAAGTGAAATGGCTCGAGATGTGCTTTACAAGCAGAAATAATACAAGTTATTGGTCATTTACTTACCAGAGAGAGTAAGGAAAGAGGTGAAGTAGACTCCGAGGCTTGAATTACTGGTCAAAGGGTGGGTCCTCTTACAATGTGGGAGAAGAGGGCAAGGAGGGCAGCTTGGCAGTATACAATCCAAAGTGCTGTCTGGCAGCCTGTATGGAAGATAGCTTTGCAACTTCTTATGAAACCAAACATACTTTCACCATACAACCCAACCATCATACTCCTTGGTCTTTACTCAGTGAGTTAAAAATGATGTCCATGCAAACTCTTGCCCACAGATGTTTATGGCAGCTTTATTTATAGTTGACAAAACTTGTAAGCAGCTAAGATGTTTTTTAGTAGATGAATGGATAAACACTGGTACATCCAGACAATTGAGTATTATTCAGCATTAAAAAGAAATGACCCATAAAGCCGTGAAAAGATATGAGGGTATCTTAAATGCATATTATTAAGTGAAAGAAGCCCATCTGAAAAGGCTAATAGCATATGATTCCAATTATATGACATTCTGGAAAAGGCAAAACTATAGAGACAGTAAAATAGTGGTTGCTAGAGATTAGGGGAGAAGGAGGAATGAACAGTTGGAGCACAGATTTTTAGGACAGTGGAAATACTCGGTATGATTCTGTAATGCTGGATATGTGTCATTTTGCATTTGTCCAAGCTCACAACAAGTGCCAAGAGTGAGCCCTCGTGTAAACTATGTCTTGGGTGATTATGACATGTCAGTATAGATTTGTCACCTATAACAAATCCACCAACCATTGTGGTGAGAGATATTGACAATGGGGGGCTATGTACGTATAGGGGCAGAAAGCATATGGGAAATCTCTGTACCTTCCTCTCACTTTTGCTGCGAACCTGAATTGCTCTGCAAGTAAAGTCTACTTTAAAGAAAGACCCATTGAGGGAATTCCCTGGTGGTCCAGTGGTTAGGACTACATGCTTTCGCTGTTGAGGGTGGTGATTCGATCCCTGTTCAAGGAACTAAGATCCCACAAACCTGTGTGATGCCAAAAGAGAGAGAGAGACCATTGGGATTTAAGCTTGTGAAGACTAGAGGCATCCAGTAGAGAAAGGCAGTGAGATATTCCAGTCTAGAGTTCGGAGCAGTGAGTGGTGTGGCATGGTCTGGGGCTGAGTTGTCAGGGACTGGAATGCTAGAGGCCACAGAGATAGGAAGCTGGGAAGGATCCGAGAGGGAACTGCAATAGAAGGAAAATCACCACAAGGGTAATAATAGAGTTCTCTTGACTCCTGATTTACTCTAAATCCAGCACTTGTTTCATTACGCAAATATCCTTAGGAACCAAATTGTATGACTGGATCTCAATCTGTGCTCAGGATTCCTGCTAACACCCACTTGAGCTTAGATTGGCAGCATGGCAGTGTCTGTTGTGTGGTTTGGAATATTAATGGATCGTAGCCTTTTGGAAAACCCCAACCAGGTGACTGAAGCACAGATTGTCATTCTGTCTCTCTCCTCATGCCCTCTCTTCCCCCATCTCAACATACACAGCCTCAAAGTCTCTACTTCCATCCACATTTATCATAGACCTTACATGAAAATGTTGTACGAGTGCCTTCAGATACATCTGAAAGGGCGGCTGTTTGGTTCCAAGCAGGTTCCCCAAAATCTGGCTTTGGAGACCTCGGCAACCCAAAATGAGCAAATAATTAGGCAATAGATACTATCAGTCAGAATTATTTAAAAAATATAGATGGCATTTTCCTGAATGGGTTCATCATTTTCCTAGAAGTGGCTCAGGACTTTGGGGTTTTACTAATCAGGGCTCTTGGTCCTACAGATGGGAAGTGTGTATTCCCTTTTATGTCTATAAATTGGATGTCACCTGGGCTGGAAAGCCAAGTAGAGAGGTTCCCTGCCGTCTCGCTGGCACAGTTGTCGGTGTGCATGGAGCTGGCAGAGCTGGAGAAATGTGCTTTCGTTTTCGTTTACATTCTCACCCATTGGTACTATATGTGTTGAAGAAGCACTTTCCATATTGAGGCTCTGTATGAAAGTGTAAAACACCAGCATGCTCAGGAAGTGTGAATATGGGCAGTGATTTTGCTGTTCTTTTTAAAGATGCTCATATTACAAAGCAGGCAAGCTAAAAATTGCACCCATTCTGCCTGATTGCTTAAGGGTCTGATAGCCATAGACCCTTAATCTGCTTTGAAGGTCACAGTGAAACTGCAATGTAACTTCAAAATACTCTTGTGATACTTAGTGTCCAGGACGATTTTGTTTTGCTCCCTTTCATAGGTATCTGATGTGCATTAAAGAAGTGGACCAGGATTCAATTTGTTTAATTTGTAGTAAAATTGAATTTAAATAAATTGACAAGCTGAATACAACTAATGTACGTGTAATTTCTTCTCTTTTGGATTGACTGTTTTATAGGGACTTTTGTTTCCATGACATCAGACTTCATACTAACACACATCAAACAGTAACTATAGTACTAAATATAGGAATATGCCTGTATGAGAAGGAATTTTGATAGAATCCCAAGGCTGACATTGATTTCACTGAAAGCAGAAACTGTGTCCGTATAGAAAACAGTATATATTTTATTTTTTTAAAAAAACAAAATGTGGTTAAATAAAAATCATATATTGTGTTAATGGAGAAAAAAATGCATCAGCAAAAGCCATGCTCATAAAATGTAGTATTTACTCCCCACTTTGAAAAAAATGCACTCTTGTGTATTTTAATACTTAATAAACGTGATTAGTGATAAATTGTGCTTTAATAAAACATTTTGAAGTCCTGATTAATTTTTTGTTTTAGTTGAAACGCAGTATTTTGTGCTTCATCTTGGCAGATATGAATGCTGCTGTTTCAAGTGCAAGAAGAGTAACCTCCAGAACATATTATAAATTGGCTGGCTCAGAATAGGGGGAGATGATTAGATTGTCGGGTTTCCTGCTGAGTGGTACATGCTTGTTTTGTAATACTGTTTTATAAGTCAGAGATTCAAACAGAACATGTAGGTCCAATTCAATACCTCAGCATTGTTGATCTGCTTTTTATTGATTTTTCATCTGCTCAAATCTAAGAGGTCTTGGTAGGTTTCAGGGTCTTGTAGCCAAAAGTTGCAATGAAGGCATTTTAATTAGAAATGCATTGTTTTCACTGAAATAGTGTGAGTATTTTGTTGCTTTTGGGCTTGGCTTTACCATATTCACAAAGTTAAAATATTTTCCATTAAGGAAAAAAGTGTCTTTGTGCAAGCCCACATCAGACTCATAAGGGCTTATGGATTTTGTGCCTGAGCATCACTGAAGATGGTGGCATAGCTTGTATATATTTGTTTCATGAACAGGTAAACAATCTCATATTAAATATGGAGACATGTTGCCTATAAATTTTGAACCCATTATTTGCCTGGTCAATTTTTCGTAGCTTTTCTGTTCTATCCTACTATATAATTACCTTATGACACTTGGAAAATTGCTAAACATTTTTATGCCATTTGAAATTACCATCTAAAACCCAGTTATATTTCCATTTTTTCCTTTCTTATCACTGCCTATGTTAATTTTTCTTCAGGATCCATTGAACAGTGTACAGTAACAATGTAAGTGGGTTGTACTTCCTCACATCAGTGCCTTGTTAATGTCATTCATTAATCTAGAACCTTGAGCTTTTTCAGAGACGGTTAGATATTCCATATTTCCATGGAGTTTTGGGGAAGGGTGACAGCTTACTTACAGCTTCTGCAACCCGACCTCATTGGTCGTCATGTCATTTTTAATACTAAATAAAATGGAAGGGCAGGCACGGGCACTTGTAGCCTTTGAAGGCAGGAAGAGAGGCTCTGTGGCACACTTGTAACATACACGGTCATTCCATCAACCTGCACGGTGCTGGATTAGAGCGAGCCTGTTTATGTTTCTTTACCTCCCTGTTTGCTTTCAGCAGCTGGTCGAGCCTGAATTCATGTCGAGGCACAGGCTCCCCTCAGGAGAGCCTCAGGTGCTGCTGCTGCTGGTGGCCCTACCAGACCTCGCAACCCTAGAGCATCTTTATTCTGAGGAACCAGTCAGAGCTGCTGCAGGGTACTGGACCCCC
This sequence comes from Bubalus bubalis, assembly GCF_019923935.1. Taxonomy (NCBI): domain Eukaryota; kingdom Metazoa; phylum Chordata; class Mammalia; order Artiodactyla; family Bovidae; genus Bubalus; species Bubalus bubalis. Next base: position 26,491,237 of record NC_059176.1, on the reverse strand, counting down.
TGTCCACTGAGCATTCACGTGGCTCTTCTGCAGAGCCCACAGCTCTTTGTCTGTTCTACCCTTCTATCTTTTAACCTCAGCATAGATTCCTCAGCCTTGCCGTGATTTCAAGTATGAGGCACAAGCAACTCCAGAAGCAAAATATTAGGGGACCTGGTTAAAAGTTACCATGAACAAATCTTCCACAATGAAGGTGAAAATTACTACATAGAGAGAAACCATCTCTTGGACATTTCCAGAACCAGTCCTCTTGCTGCAATAAGAGATGAATATGTAAAGTTGCTTTTTTCTCATTGCCTAGTGAAGGATGTGGAGAAGAAACAGACTCAGCATTGTGTTAGGGGTTAAGCGTAGAGCCAAGGTGTCCAGATTTAAGTATAGGCTATGCAAGACATTCTTGGGACAAGACAATATGGGATCTCCAGGTGGGGTTGTCTGGTGGAATTTTCTGGATGATGGACATGTCCTTTGTTTTACAGTCTATTATGATAGGCACTAGCCATGTGCGGCTATGGAGCACTAAGAATATGGAGAGTGCAACTGAGGAACTGATTTTTAAATCTTCTTTAATTGTAATTAATTTAAATAGCCAAATGTAGCTACCACATTTGTTGTTGCCATTTGTGTTTAGTCACTCAGTTGTGTCCGACTCTTTATGACCCCATGGACTATAGCCCACCAGGCTTCTTTATCTGTGGAATTTTCCAGGCAAGAATACTGGAGTGGGTTGCCATTTCCGTCACTGTATTAGTGCAGCTCTAACATCATAATTGCAAAAATTTTAAAACTTCTTTAAATAAATATCCCAAGTCATTCTAATTCACCTTCAGAGAACAGGCATGATAAACATATTTTTATTAGTAGGAGCAATAATACTTTATAATACCTTGCTCTTTTTAAACCCTTAAGCATTGCTTGTGGAAGTAAATAGCTAAGCATATTAATTTATAAGACAAAAGAGACAAAGGCATTGTCAGTATTTATAGATTACCATAATGGGCTGAAAAAGTGTGTGTGTGTGTGTAATTACATCTGCTGAGATGTGCACATATTCAAATACATGGTATATGGAAAAACCAAACATCCAAGTTGACCAAATTTTTTCCTACCCAGCTTTATTGAAATTATGTAAATCATGTGCTATTAGTTGCCAGAACTACTAGAAATGGGTCAACTAGGCAGAAATTTTAGATTTTCTTGGGGTTATGTCAAGGAAGTCCTATAATCAAAGTGCTATGCAAACATTCTGAGATGTTCCCAGGGAGGGCGATAATCGCACTCACTTAGAGATCTATGCTGCCTTCAATACAGACGTGTAACCCCATTAACATTAATAGGACTCATGCTCACATATCGATGGAGAGTAAATCCCTAATTAGTAGTGAGAACTGTTATCACCCCCACTGTGATAATACCTCTGAAAGACTTTAATGTTGCTGTAATAATAGGTGCATCTTTAAATTTTTTTTTTAAACAATGCAAAAGGTGGCACACAGTCAAACATGAGCTTTGTATACCTGTAACTGTCACAGGTAAAATGTTTTTACCACTGGAGTCTGGCTCTGAATCTGATAAGAGCAGGTAGAGGGAGAGTTTCTTCATTTTCTTTACTTAGGGGGACGTGAATGTTTCTCTCGCTCAAAGATGAGATTTGCATGTGCTTTTTTCTACCCCAGTATGGTAATGATTCCAAAGATTTTGTAGGAGATTTCAGAGAAGGACTAATAGGGAAGCAGCGGTCTTTCATCCCTTTTTGAATGTAATATGTAAATAGGAGATTCACTGGACGTGGGTTGGCTCCTCTTGGTAGTGGAAGGGACACGGGTTGTAGCAGGGAGCTTCCTGTCCACGGCAGCATGTTATTGATGAGCTGGCATTTGCCCTGTGGCCCTCCCAGAGGATTGCTTACATCTATTACTCACACACATCGATTGGTTAATTTGATAATTCTATCACCAATTGCCTGGTGTCTGACCTTTCGCCATGGCGATGATGGCAGGCTCTTCATTTTTACATTGCAGACCAGTTAGATTGACCTTTTTGAGGAGAATGTCAAGGTATCCCTTGATCTTAACCTGTCACTATATTTGTTAGAACCACACTGTCCCTTAACCTTGATTTATGGTGTTTCAGCACTCAGAGTATGCATTGTGTTTGTTTTAAAAATCCCTCCTAACATGTGTGAATCTGAGGAGAGGAGCTGTGCAATGAAAGTTACATCCTTCCCACATGAGCCCTGTGCTCCGACACCATCAGCAACTCTGTTTTTCTTTCACTTGACAAGTCAGTTTACGCATCCTGGGAAACCTCTGCATCATTTTGGTGGCAAATGGAAATGCAGACCTTGTTTGGGTGCTGTTTTCTGAACTTGCTTTCTCCTACCCCCTCACAAAATGATCGAACTAGTAAAACCTCTTTAAATACCATCTGAAAATCAGGGGACGGTACTATGGTGAAGTTCTGTTTGCACTCAGAGGTTTTCATCCTTTTTGTCATCCTCCTAATTTATACTCTTGCCAGAGGGAAGAAATTGTCTTGTCTATGAGTTGCTCCTTGGGGAGCAATACAAGGGCATCACTCTGTGACTCTGAAGCCGTAGATTCACTGTTCAGTTCAACTACAGGCAGACTGAAAGCGGACTTTCTCACCGATCTTTCCATGTGTGTGTTGTACACGCACATGTTGTGTGTATGCAGACACAAGTACCTCATTCGACCGAGCTCTGTGTTACCTCAGCCCACTGTGAGAAGCAAGCGGAGAGATGGTATATAATTAAGGCTCTGTCATTATCTAGCTAAAAATAGAGGGAGGAGCTATCCCCTTTGCTTCCCTGTGACTAAAAACCAGCCAAACCAATTTCACTAAAATTTAGTAAAATAAAAACTGTGCTCCCAGGATGAGAAGTTGCATGCCAAATTTCAGCCTGAAGCGAATTTAAATGGCTGAGTTATAAACCTTTCATAAAGGATGTTTTGTCGCTCACTCAAGATAAAAAGGCTCCTTTTTTGAAAAGGAAATTATCTAGGCACATAGTCTTTAGCGGGGATTGTTGCCATTTATTTAAAGAAAACACAATTTTAAATGACTGGGTTTTTGAGGACTGAAAGCAGCAACTGTGTCTGAGCAGTAATTATGTTTCATAATTTTGTTTAGCAAGTATTACATATTATATGAATAGCATCATAGTAAAAATGATTAGCATTCATACTATGCAAAATTCTGCATATTAAGAGCTTCACAGTAGTGTCCTACATACAATACATTGTAATGGCTCCAGATTACATTGTGTCAGGCAGAACCCTCTGTGCCTGTGTGTCTCCCACCCCAGCCCGGCCCAGAGCCAGAGCCGAGAACAGGCCTCCACTTGATACCGAGCACCAGAAGAATGGGCACTCCCAAAACAGCCTCAGAGACACTTCTAAAATTGAGGCAAGGATTTCATTGATGATGTTTATATGCCTTCATTATTCTGCAAGCCTAGAGAAAGACCTGGTTCTGCCATATGCATTCATCATGTGTGTGTGGTGTTAGGGTATGAAATGAAGGCACAGCCCACGTGTTCCATAAAGAGCCCTTGGAATGATGGAGCTTGTTTATTGGGATGTTTCTGCCTTAGGAGGTCTTGTGTTTGCAGCCCAGCATCTCAAAACAGTTTTCCCAACTTGGGGATCAGGCCATGAAGCTAGACTAATGGTGTCTTACCTGAGGAGACCCAGAGAAGTTTGTAATGGGACTGGGGTCACACCTGTGTACCTGTAGGAAGCCTAACTCAGGGAGACTTGGACCGAGAGAAGCAAAGTTCCAAGGGTTACACATGTGCTTATGCAACAAAGGCTATTTTTATTGCTGTTACTGTTGTCTAAAAACATGGGTGTGTACTTCTAGTTCCATAATTTGATTTTCTGCAGTAAATAACATTACTTACAAAGTCAAAAATTAAAATGAAATACATATCATATATATACACAGATTTGCCATATATATGGATAGATAGATACAGCAATGGATATGAAGATGAAAGAAGTAGCTGCAGTGGGTGAAATAAACTGCAATCACACATAAAACTTTTTTTTTTAAGAACATTAACCCTGTAGGAAAAGCTCTAAAACAAGTGACAATGACCTACACACTGAAAACTTACCTAGAAATTTAACTTGCCCACAAAATATTATCGAAAAGAACACTGTATCCAGGTATGATTCCTTTCCAGAATCAGACCCCAGAGACTTTTTAAGGCTCTCTTGGTTTGGTTCTATAAAGGGGTTCCCCAGGAAAAAGAGAAAATAAAATTTGAAAGCAGTTAGTACACTAACTTTCTCTTCTAAATGCCCTGCAAATCCTGGAGGGTGAAGTTCAGACCGTAACTGGTTTTTAAAACAAACAAAGAGGGAGAGGATAAAACAAGTCTAGACTTGTGTTTTCCCACAGCACTTAACAGTGCAGCTTCATGATCCCACCCAGCCAACTGGAGGAAAAGCGGAATATTCCCAGATCACCTGTGAGCAGCAGTACAGCTTAAGGTCTGGTAAAGCCTTAGGAACCCAGTGCTTAGCTGCCACATGGAGTTATGTCAGCACATTTTCTATCTCAGTTTGACTCTTGATGTGTTTAAAGATGGCATTTACCCATGAGGCAGGAGTTTTAACCAGTTAAAATAGAGACCTTTTAATCTGTTATCGACAATGCACATTTGTCCAATATTAGTATTTGTGGGCTAAACAGTGTCCCAGGCACTCAAACAGGCCGATGCTACAGTTGTCTGATTCTTGCTTTCATGGCTCTTCATTTCTCACTGCTTCCAACAGTTCATCTCTGGCAACCTTCCCACGGTGAGGCATGGAAAGTGAAGTTGCTCAGTCGTGTCCGACTCTTTGCGACCCCATGGACTGTAGTCTACCAGGCTTCTCCGTCCATGGGATTCTCCAGGCAAGAATACTGGAGTGGGTTACCATTTCCTTCTCAAGGGGATCTTCCCGACCCAGGGATCGAACCCTGGTCTCCCGCATTGGAGGCAAACGCTTTAACCGCTGAGCCACCAGGGAGGCATGGAAAGAAGAATGCATGTTCTGTGTTTCTTTTTCTCCTTTGCCCATCTTCTAGCTCTGTTCTGCTTCTGTCTCACAGAGTCTGAACAGAGGAGAAGAAAGGAATTGAGGGTTCACTGTGCTTCTCTTATAGTCTCCCCGTTGCTGCTGCCCTCTCTCCCTGAATTCTTGTGAAACAGTAGCTTCAGGGTCATAGTTCCACATACAGGACACAAACAAAAAAGGTCAAGTGTTTTCATGATTATTCTTCAAAGGAAGGGAGTTTGAAGAAGGCATCTAACAATGTGGTGCTCCACAATCACTGAGCCATATGTAACCAGTCCAATCCAGAGAGTCTGAGCTGGGTCTTTTCTTTAGACATGCAATCCCACATAAAGAAGAATGATTTTCAAAATCTAGGAAGTGGGTGGAAGGAAAGGCTTTTAAGAATCCCAAGTACTGTCATTTTGGGTTTGAAGTTTGAGTATCTCTGCACATATAAAGCTATGTGAATTTCTCCCTGGCACATTTTTCAAAGTGGGCTTCTGTGCTCTGAGATGAAGATGCAGGGATCAAGGAAGACCCTTAGCTTGGTTCTCCACCTCTAATCAGTGTAGCCAAACCATTGGCGCAGATGTACCAGCTACAGCTTTTACTTAACATGAAGGTGACCTGATGATCGGAAACAGTGGAAAGTTTTAGTCTTGAGGGTGTTTTCTCTGAGTCCAAGTTATTGTTTATATTTCCATGAAGAAAGAGTTACCAGAGTTATTAGTTATACAGCCTGATTCATGGAAACTATGCAAATGTCCTTAGATATGATTCTTACCTGACCTGGCTGTTTGTTTACACCAGCTTTTTTCAACTCCTTTGGAGACAAAACATTCTGGGGCAGGGTAATCACAGCAGAATTTGGTGGTGGTGGTATTGTTTGTAAAGTATGATCTCCAAGCACACTTAAATGCTAATCTAAACTAGATTTAAATGTAAATCTTGCAAAGGAAAAGACTAGCAGGCCAGTATAAGAGCTAGCGAGCTATCACAGGCCCCTCAGCCCCCAAGATAGTAAATACAAATGAAAATGGTCTGGATTATTTCATAGCATTAGAACATGTTTCCTTGCTAATAGGAATAATTTTGAAGATGAATATTTTAGATTAGGAATCGTTTTTTAGATGTTTATATTTAAAATGCCTTTCTCTTTGATTTACATCAAGAGAAATTATTTTTGTGATTCAAATATTTAGTGTTAATGAATAGAAGATATCAACATATAATTTTATGTCTCCTTAAGAACAGTTTCTTACAGAAATAATGTAAATTAAAGGGACTGTTAAACATACTCCATATGTCCACCCTCTCTATTAGGGGCCATTTTAATGAAGCTTCTTTTCACATGGAAAAACAAAAAGTAAAGCAGAGTGAATCTGAAGACTAAAGTTAACAATAAAAGGAACAGCATCCCTCATTATAGTGGCAGCCTGAAAGGTCAGCAGCTTGGTAATATGTACTTTGCATAATACGTAAATAACTTGATTTATTGTCTGTGAGAGGCAATAGTATTAAAGGTGAATTTGAAACCCAAGGCTGTAAGTCTCCTTAAAATGTAGCCTTTTCTTAAAAAGTAATCATCTGTCCTACTAAATCTGGATCACTCCCCTTTACAACAACAACAAAAGAACACATGGCAGCCTCCCTGTCACACTCTCACTTTTTTCCTCTCACCATGATTTTTGAATAGAATCGTACAGATTTCTAGTTCCCTGTTCCCTATCAGTCTCACCTCTGGAATCCACATTCATTTAACCAGAAAGCAGCTCCCATGTCTAGATTCCAGGTGTGTGACTGCGGTGTGAAGAATCTGGAGCCATCTCTGAGCCCCATGGGCACAGCTGGAGCCCATGGTAGAGACACTCTGCAGACCTTCAAGGAGTCTGCGAGTGAATTTTTTATTTTTAATTTGGACTTCCATGTGCTAGGTGTCCAGGTCTCTAAAATGTGTATGTCACAAATCAAGGAGTTAACTGTTCTGGTAAGTTTCTCTGGAGCACGTTTACATATTAAATAACAAGCGAATCACTATTCAGGGAAAGGAGCAAATGAGTAAACCCTCTAATGAGCTGTAGGATCATTTCATCTAATTCCTCCAATTATTCCCCATCCAAAAATTAATTTTAAGTCATGAGGGTAATATAAGAAAATAAAATATTATTTATAGGTTCCCAAATCTATAATAGCATTAAAAAATTATCTTTGCACTTATTCTAACATACCACAAATAGACTAAAAATCTATTAAATAAAAGGCAACTGGTAGCTGGGGGTAGTGGGAATATTAGAGTGATGAAGCATCTCTCTCTCTCTCTCTCTCTTTTTTTTTTTTTTTTTTTACATCTTTTTGCTTTCTTATCTGTCCAACTCTAGTATAAATGCATGTTCATTTTTGTTAACTTTTATCTTTCTCTTCTCCTTTTCTTGCTTACCTTTCTCACTGGTAAAGGATCTTTAGCATCTGTTAGCTCCTTGGCATTCAAACCTGTAAGTTTCTAATCATCAGCTTTGTTGTGGTTAGACAAGGCTGGCTTTTTGTCCACCTCCCTGTTGCAGAACTCTATTCTGTCCTGACTTCCTCCCCCTGCTCAACACAGCTCTATTCACTTCTGAAGTAGTCTTACTTCATCTTTGATTTTGAATATTTTCTTTCTCTGCCCAAAATAAAATGATTGCGAAGCAAAATGCTGTCCTCGTTTTCCAGAGAACTCCCTAAAAAAAGGCCCTTCCCTTCCTTCATATCCCTGCTACCAAGTAAATAGTTCTGCGTCCCTCTTGAGCGTTGTCTTCTGTAACCCCTCTCTTCATGGTGATACCATCTCCAAGCTTCTTTCCTTAAATCGTCATTATATCATAAGGTAAATCCTTTTTATCTTCGTTTCCTTCTCTTTTATTCTTTCAATTCTTTCCTAAAACCTTAGTGTGAACTTCTGCCCACCCTCTCCACCTCCAGTAAAAGCTTCTTGTGCTTCTTACCAATCTGTCTTCTGTATGTAGATTGATCCACCAATTTGGGATCTTGATTGAAGTAGTAACATTTCATCCAGGAATTATGGAAACTTTAAAGGGTCACAGAAGGGTCTAACATATTCCAAACTTAGCTACTCACCAGGCAACTACACTGCCTATATTCTTTGTCACCATCTTCTTCATGAGCTATCATTCAAGCAATCACTTCACCAAATAATGTGCATTAAGCTCTCTCAAGATTTATTTTTTTGTAAACCTTCCAGTTGTCAGAATATAACCAAGAATACACATAAAATGATGGCAGAAAAAAATGTTAATGCAAAAACCAGAAAACATATTCTCTGTCCCCTTAAAGACATTAGTAAGGCATTGACTGGACTATATGACATAAACAATTACCCTAATACCTGCTAATAACACACTATGTAATACTATCAGATCAGATCAGATCAGTCGCTCAGTCGTGTCCGACTCTTTGCGACCCCATGAATCGCAGCACGCCAGGCCTCCCTGTCCATCACCAGCTCCCGGAGTTCACTGAGACTCACGTCCATCGAGTCAGTGATGCCATCCAGCCATCTGTAATACTATAATATTAGCCAATTAGCCACAAATACTGTAAATGGTTTTAGTTTCCATGCCAGTTAAGCCATTTACTGAGAGATAAGATAGTTACTCTTATATAGCTGCGATAATAATGTTCATGCCATAGAACTATTTACAGAGTTAAAGATAATATTTTAAAAACATATGGGGCATGTTCAAAAGGAAATAATAAGACCCTAATTGGTAAGATAGAATGGTACCTTTGGATTCCACGCCTCTGATGTGTTTAATAAAACCCATTGACACAGAGCTTCTGCAAGCCATGTTGTGTTGTTTCTTTTTCGTATAAGGGGACATAGCAAGGGACAGAGGCTTATGTCCATTTATATATATTGTCTTCTGTAACCCCTCTCTTCACGGCAATACCATCTCCAAGCCTCTTTCCTTAAATCTTCATTAATCATCACCTTCATTGTGGTTAGACAAGGCTGGCTTCCTGTCCCTATATGTATAAAACTGAACCTAATTAAAAATGTGATTCTTGGGGGAAAAAAATCATGTTCTAAAGAGCCTGATGGAAAATATGATTTGACATGTGAGAAAAATATGACCCCTGTCAGAAAAGATGAATTGAAGGGAAAGCTGAAAGAGGGAATAACTCTTAATTAAATCTCTTTCTTATTCTATTTTGTTTATCCTTTTTCTTTACCTTTCATTTTCTCTCTTTAGAGGGAGAATTTATATTCATGTACAAGGAAACATTCATGCCTCAATAGGAAAGGACGATTGCTCTGCTATAAGCTGGTTGGTAGAAAGAATATCTAAAACATTTTTGGTAAGGTCCCATGCACAACAATTTTATTTAGAAGTTATGTTATCTACTATTCTGGGGTTGCAAAAATAAATCTCAGTCCAAAGCTATAATTGCTGGTACCTACATCATATAGGGTCTCAAACATTGCTTCCAAAAAGTTCCATCCAGAAAGTGTGAAAAAGCTTAGTAGTGTGCCAATACCTTGGGTCTCATCATTTTGGGAAGAGAAAGCTACCAGTGGATCTTGAGTCCCATGCTTAATCATAAATGAAAGCCCAATTATATACAGCATGATTGAGCAGGCTACCATCTTGAATTCCTCTGTGGACTGATTTACATTGCCAGGCCTTTTTCTTTTTTTTTTCCTTATGTTGTGTGTTATTGTGCTTGGCAGGAGATTTTTATGTTGCATGTGCTTTGAAGACTTCACAAATACCATAGAATACGTAATGCATTTACAAAACTACCAACAATAAAAGCTGGCATAAGCTTTAAGAAATGTGATTCCCAAGACTTTTATATTTCTAATCATATGCAGAACAAACTGGTTTACTTAGCTTCCTTGGCATATGGGATGGAAATTCTCTAACAGTCCCTATGTAGCATTTTAAATTGGCTGTCCATTTTAAAGGGTAATAGCCCTTTTGCAGTAGAATTAAATGAATTAAATTGTTAGACTTGAGGATTCTAAGAATTCATGTATTTTCATATTCAGAGTTGCATCCCGAAGTGCTGATTTAAGCAAATATTTATTCCGCACCTACTGTGTGTTGGCAACGTTTCTGGTCATCAGGGAAATAACGACAGCTCCTTCAGTGGTGGTGCTCACAGCCTTTGGGGGAGCTAGCGACAAGCAGATGAGCAATCACAGTTAGTATTAGAAGAGCAGAAGACCAATGTGCCGTGGGGTCCTGTGGGAAGAAACACTCAATGACCCACACTTAGAAGAAACTGACAATTTTAGGGGTGGTTTGAAATTAGGTGGAAACAGTGATAGAAGAAAATGTGCCAAGCAAAGGAGAGAACGTATGGAGAAACAAGCCAATAATTTGCTTCTCTCCAAAATAAAAATATACTTTAGACAAATATTTGCTTTCAATATAAACAGTGAACTATGTACAAGCATCTATACAGGTAGCATGATCAGCTCATTCCCAGTACTTTTGATGAAAAGTTTATTAATATTAGAAACACATATCAACCAATAAATTATTGACTCTAGAGACTATATTTTAACATTTAAGACTATAACTTATCATTAAAATTGGCAATGCAGTATAAATATTATAGCCGCATAGTAGGTTGGTGGTGGTTGAATATTTAATGGGGAAAAGTGGAGAAAAGTTATATACTCTGTAGGAAAAAAAAAAAAAGACTAGTTTCATTCCAACTTGAGCAATTTCTGTTTTGATACCCTACAGACATGCTCCTCAGAAAGTTTTGAAGAAAGCCTACTTGCTAGAAATTCACATGAGGCAAAATAACATGTGAGTTATTAAAAGGCCTTTCAGCAAAACTGGGATTAATTTCCATATCCCTCAGGAGCCCATCTGTACTCCCTTGTCACACAGGTAGAGTTTTAGAGGGTGGGTTAAAAATTAAGATACCACAAAGTAAACTAAAAATAACTGAGCCATACTCAAATCACCTAGAGTTGTCTAGTGTATTTATTTTTTTTTTAATCAAAACAGGAAAAAAGAACAGGTATTTCCAAATTAGAAAATGCATACACTTACTGACTTCCCTGGTGGCTCAGATGGTAAAGCATCTGCCTACAATGCGGGAGACCTGGGTTCAATCCCTGGGTGGGGAAGATCTCCTGGAGAAGGAAATGGCAACCCACTCCAGTATTCTTGCCTGGAAAATCCCATGGACAGAGGAGCCTGTAGGCTACAGTCCATGGGGTCGCAAAGAGTCGGACATAACTGAGCAACTTCATATACAAACTTCATATATACACTTACTGTCAGAGACACCCAGTTGGACACAATAGACAGTGCATTCAAATACCCCGATGTCCAGTGGCCTCCACGATTCTTTTTGCATGATCTCTCACACTCCTGCCTGGGCTACCTCTTTGACTTCATTGCCCACCCCTTCTCCTCTTCCACCTTCTCTGGCTCAGTGACCTCCTTGCTGTGCAAACATGCCAAGCTGGCCCTTCTTCAGGACTTCTACATGACCTTTCTCTCTGTCAAAGTGCTTCCTCCACCCTCAAATCAATGGGCTTTTTCTTCTTTGAACCCTTTGATCAAGCAGCATCTTAGAAGAAGCCTTCCCTGGGCACCCGGTATAAAGAGCAGCCTCCACCCCTTGCCTTGCTGCCCTGCACCTCCTATCCTCCTCCTTACTCTGTTTTGTTTTCCATCATCACCCTTTTTGCCTGAAAGGCTGTGCGCTTATCTACCCTCTGTCTCTCCAAGCCCAGAACAAGCTTAGCAAGAATAGGGATTTTGCCTGTAATGTTTATTGCTCTGTTTCCCTGATCCTACAACACAACCCGGCATGGACACATTGTAGGTATGCAGTAAATGGTTGTTTGTTGGATGAAAAAGCGCTAACTGTTTTGAAGCAGGAGATACCTTTCCATATAAGTGTGTGTGTGTTCATGGGGTGTGTGTGTGTGTGTGTATACACACATAGTGTGACCTTACGCAGTCTGCAGTCCTATACATAAATGAAAGATGCTGTAGAAGTGATTAAATGGAAGGACCAAAAGGCAGACTCCTTTCTTTTGTTTCTCAATTAAATGTATGATTGTTTAGGAGCTTTTTGTTTGTCTTTACATACCAGACATTCTCTAATAAATATTAACAAATAACATGCTGGTTATAACATTATAGTCTGAACATTTCCCATTCCAACTATTTCTACTAAATAAAGCATGTCTACAGGCTTTGTATTATTATGCTTAAAGGCTGCCTTTATGTACAGTATCAGTGTATGGTAGGCATTGGAAAGCCACAGGCTATAAGCCAGTTAACCCTTTATTATAACAGTCATCCTATATTTATTGACTATCTCGTTATAAGGGGAAGAAACATATTTAGTTATCTTACTACAGGGTTGCTATGTAGGGAGACAATTTCTATCCTATTCCTATACTCACAGTAGAACCTGTTATGTTCTCTATTTTCCTTTATTTCACATACCAGAAGTTTATATTTTCCGCATTGTTGACTTTAAAAAGTTCCTCCCATTCAATTTTGAATTTTCCCAATTGGGATCACCATTGAACATTCTGAACCTAACTAGTAGCTTTTATAGTCTCATCAGGCTAAAGGATATCCACAGTAAACTCAAATAGAAAAACGAATTATTTTGCTCTCTAAGAAATTAAAGGGCCATCTGCACCTCAGCCGATGAACTACTGTGGACCTAATAATGTCTGTTAGGGACTGGAATATTCGTTTTGTGGAATTTGAATGAGCATGTTGCATTGCTACCCAATCCCATGCCTGAAAGTGTAAGAATATTTCTGGGACATCAGGGACGTTAGCCCAAATGGAGAACAGAAGGGCAGAGTGCAATGCTTTGGTTACTGGAGAGAAATGAGTAGAGGAAAAATGTCTTGTCATAGAATTTGCTGCTGTTTGTTTTCCTTTACATTTCTAGTAATATCTGTTTATGATCAAATATAAAGAAATACCTTAGACTGCCATCTTGTGTGGGAATTAAAACAACTGAGCATTGAAGTAGTATAAATAAACCTGTGAGCATTTTCTGTCTGTTCATTTCTGGCCAGTGAAACCTGGTTAATATGTTTAGTCATTTTGATTCTAAAGGTGGCCACCCCCTCCCCTTACTCTGTTCTCTGAACTGCTTGCAGTGTGTTTTCTTCCTAAGCATGGACAAATTATTATTATTTTTTATTATCAAACCAGTAGTAAGAGTCCTTATAATTGTGCATGTTCAAATGGAATTCTAATTCAATTTTAGCCTATCTTCCCCCATTCTGGAATATACTTCAAGAGTGGAACATGGAATTTCTTTCCAACTTTACAGAGTTCCAATCATGCAGTTCTCTTTTGCAAAATTTTCTCACTGACTTTGTCTAGCAAATGTCAAGATCTCCTTCAAGACTTTCTGTGACTTTGCTGTTCGTTTGGCTTCTAGTTTTGAATCTGGCTTTTTTGAGGCGGTCCTTTCTCTTTAGTTGTTTGTGGTGTACACGTGCACACTTTTTGATTATGACGTATAATTAGTTTCCATTGTCTGTGTGTGTGTCAGGGTCTCCCTCATTTTAAAGGTGAAACCTCTCTCTGACTATGCCCCAACCTCCATCAGGATTCTGAGAGACCGAAGCTGCCATCCAGGGCTCTTCCGATGGAAAGGTTTGCTATGGTTTCATCTAACCCCCTAGTCTCCACAGAGTATAATATTGTCATTGTTCCTCCAGAAAGAAGCCTCCACTAAGGTTTCCAGGTTTCCCATGTTATGGCAAAAACCAGCAGAGAAACCTTTGCAGTCAAGGGAGCAGAATAAAATTTATAAGCAGTTTGTTTGGGCAAAGGAGCCAGCTGCACACAGAGGGCTTGCTATTTAATTCAGAACAAAATCATAGCTGTCCTTATAATTACGTGACAAATCATCATTTCCGGATGCATTACCAAGTGCCTGCAGAGGCAGTCCTGGATTTAATTCCCCCCTACCTCCAGAACTGGGAATGAGTGAAGTGATGGCTAAAAAGGGTCATAGGGTTATACTCAGGAAGAAGAGGTGAGTCTGAGGAGGGCTGGCCAGATGAAGCCCAGTAAATTCAACGTACTGTTGTTTCACACCATGTGAAATCCACAAGCCTCCAGAAAACATCCTTCCTTTTCACTGAAAAGTGCAAATAACCCCAGGGCAACTTCTCAATGTCCAGGAAGCTGTACACACACAGCAGCCACAGAACTGACTGGCTGGCCACGATCTCCCAGGATCCTCAGAGGGATCCAGACACAGGCTGCTTAAAGTCACAAATAGGAGGGCAATGTGACACTCTTACTGCCCGGATGAGAGCGATATGCCTTTTTTTAAGGTGACTGTGATTGTTTTCATGACCCACACGGTTTCCTTGGCTTCCCTTAACTGTGGCACAGCTGAGAGAAGGAGATGTTCCCATCCAGGTGGGGTCAGAGGACTTGGTGAGCAGGGCATCTAAAACCACAGCCATTTTTCTGCCGAGGCTGCATCACTTGCCTCGCAGGCACTGACCCCCTTGGCCGACCATGGGGGCCTTCACTGCCCTGCGGTCTCTGGGTGGGTGGTGTCCTGAGAGATCAGGAAGCTGGCGGGCTGTTTGCCATTCCAGGAACAGTGTGTTTTAGCTCAATTAAACCTTAACATGTTATTTGACCTTATTTTTTTTAAACTGAGACTATGTCCTTTATGTACGTAGAAGGATTCAGAAGCATGAAGGGGTGTGGTCTTATTGGCATTATTATTTGTATTGTTAATATTGATTCTTGATCACGTATTACCTTCTCTCTCTTGGCAAATCATCTTATGTTAGTGGCTTCTTTGTGTTTATTTAGTTACTTTTTAAGCTTCTTTTTTGGATGAAAGAGTCTTTAAATTCTATAGTGCTTTACAATTTTCAAAAGTTTCACAGACATGATGTCATATAATCCCATAGTAACCCCCCTTTTTTAATCCTCTACCCTCTATTGCCCTTCCCCCTTCTATCTTGATTTCCCCAGAAAGTAAACAAGGACAGAAAGAAGAGACTCTCAGAACTACAAGGGACTCGGGTAAACAGTTGGCTCACTCTTGTCCTTCCTCACCCTCACCCCATTTTACAAATGAAACATCTGAGTGCCCAGGGCCCTGACATGGCTGGTTCTAAAGCTCAATCAACAGCAGGTTGGAGGCAGACAGAACTTAGACCTGGATCTTCCTTTTAACCCCACTGTCCTCTTCAGCTCTCTCTCTTTCAGTCCCTTCATGTTCAAAATGGCTGTATACGTAAAGGCTTATTTGTGGGGGTTTTGTGTTCTGAGGTTTAGACTAGAATGACTGCAGGTAGAGATTCTGCTCAGTCTGGGAGGAGGAAACCTGGAAGAGGAGGTGGGGATTCATCTGGGCCTCGCTGAATTTACTAGGTGCTCGGAAAGGAGGAGTGAGAGTTCACGCTGCTGGTCCTCAGTCCTCTGGCAAGATCACAGAACAGATGCTGGGGACCTTGCTTAGCCGTGCCATGACGACAGGGCTACACTTGGGTCCTCGGGATGCCCTGAGTCGATGAGACGGGGTTGAAGCCTGTCTGTGCTCTTGACTTTCATTAGAGTCTCTTCTGTGCCAGATGCAATGTAAAGAAAGGTTTGTTGTGATTCCTGAGTTGGCACTGTACTTTAGATTTAAATGGAAAACATAGCTTCAGATCTAAAGCCTGCTCTCCAAAGCATTTTTTTTAGATCCTGTTGATTTTATTTTTTTATTGGAGTATAGTTGCTTGACAGTGTTGTGTTGGTTTCTGCTGTATAGCGTCTCCGAAGCTTTTATAGCCCGAACCTATGTGTGCACACACTTTTTCTTTCCCCTGCCCCAGCACACCCCAGGATAAGAAAAATCAGAAGGGTCTGGCAGAGAGAGAGCTCTCAGGACATGCTCTTCCATAAGCGTTTTGCAATTTCCAGCAGGAGCTGCCGCAGTACGATGGGATATGTGGTTGGAAAAGCAGTTTGTTCTCTGCTAATGATGGCTGTGGATTCTGAAATGAAGCACAGCAGGTGGGACAGTGGTACTCAGTTTTCAAAATCTGTGCCCTAAAACGTGTTTGCTTAAACCTTGCCTCCACCACCCTTTCGGGGCCTCCACATCCATCAAAACCAGACCTCAGGAAAGGAATCCAAGGCTTCTATTTCTCACCGATGCTTTCACAATCACCACTATGACTCAAAGGTTGTCTGGAAAGTTCAGTAACCAAAAGTTTGCTCCTTCTCCCCAGAGCAACAAATTAAATCACTTCCAGTTCTTGGGCTGGGGGTGGGAACCAGCTTTGCCAAGGTATCAACAATACCTTTGAAGGGAACATGAGATCCCTATAGCCATAACTAACAGCATTATGTCATAAGGAATTCATTTTCTCGAAATGATACATGGGCCATGTGCTAATGTTCTTGTCTGTTTCTGAGTGAGAAAAGAGGAATTTGCATTTTCTGCACATTGGGAGATTTTCACCTTTGGGGGTTTAGTGTGTACAATGTTCTTAGATTGACTCTTTATATAATCTGGGCTTCCTGGGCAATGACCACTAGCCACCCCCCACCCCCAAGGAGAGCATGTGCATGATGTGGGCTTCTTGTAGTATTAACGAGATCTTTGGAAAATTATAAGGCAAAAGGTGGCCTTTCAAGCAGCTGATTGACCATTTATATATTCTTCTTTACCAATATGTTCAATGTGTGTGCTGTGTGTTAAGTTGCTTCAGTCACGTCTGACTCTTTGCGACCCCGTGGACTATAGCCCACCAGGCTCCTCTGTCCATGGAATTCTTCAGGTAAGAATACTGGAGTCAGTTGCCATGCCCTCCTCCAAGGGATCTTCCCCACCAAAGGATCAAACTCACGTCTCTTATGCCTTCTGCACTGACAGGCAGGTTCTTTACCACTAGTACCACCTGGGTATCCCCAATATGTTCAGTACCCTTTTTTTCCCCTCCTGTTTGTCAGTGATCACGTAAGTGTAGATAGAAGGGGTAATGAGCTTTGAGCTGTTATTGAGCCCTTCATTAGGTGGTGTATGAGGGTTGTTGTGTTATTTTAATGCTGGTGCTGAATGTATATTTCCTTTATTTTGTGAGTGTTGTTTTCTTCAAGAAGAAAGTATTCAGCACAGCGTTTAGGGTCCCTGAGTAGGAGGAACCCTCCAAGAGTCATGTCTTCAGGGGGAGATGCAGATGGCACAGTTTGTGAATTCAACAGACTTTACCAAGAAGCATCAGGGTCTTTAAAGCCAATGCATTATCTCGCCATGTAATTCAATCACCTGTTATTTTATTGCTCTGTTTGATTTGATTAAAACCTCAGCAACAAATCATTTGTATTATAAATTATACAACTTCCTATTTTTATTCCCATCACTTTTGATCCCTTTCGGCATGTCTCACTGGATAATTCAATTACAAGCTGTTTTAGAAAAATTGCAATTTAATCAATACGAGAAAGGACACATTTCTAAAGAAGACCAAATGACATAAAATACCATGAAAGTCTCTACATTGAAAAGTGTGTTTGGTGATATTTGAGGCTTGATTCTTTGGCATGCTGTGGTATCATCTTCGGTAGGTAGATGATACCCACCAGTTCCTCATTTTAAGAAGTGATGAATAAGGACATGATTAAAATGAACACAGTCCTGCTCACTGGTAGCCAATGAAGCTTGCTGAGAACCCCGGAGGCAATAAATGAAGCACCTGAACTGAAGAAGGGTGGAAGAGATGGATCATGAAATCAGGATCCATGATGGATGGATCATGATTTATAGCAGGAGAGCTTGTTCTTATATAAGAAGCAGCAGTTTTTTGGCCTGTAGTGTGTTTACTATGCTAGCAAGTGTTTTCGTTTTTGTCATACTCTAATTCAGTGCTCCCAAGCTTTAGAATCACCTGGGGGGTGTATCAGAATCACCTGGGGGGCTTGGCAGAACCCTCTCACTGGGGCACACATTCAGAAATCCGGATTCCTGCAAGTCTGGCATGTGGCTGGTGGAGCTTCCCGTTTATTTTCTGGCCACTGGTCCATCCAGCATGAGTTGAGTAGCACCACTCTATAAGAGATGAATTTTAACAAGTCTTCCATGTTTCTGTTACCCTCCCTCATTTCCGCTGTGGCAGAAAATGCTTCTGTAGGAAGTCAACAATACGAGCTTAACGCAAACCTAGGCTGAACCTTTTGGTCTTCTTTTCCATGTTAACTTGTGCTTCTTTGTCTATGCCATCTTTCCCACCATGGTAATTGTTCATCTTTGATCCAAACTGGTTGGATCCGTGAGCTTGTAACTAGCTTTTCCCGTCAAATGTGTAGAGCATCTTTTTTTCAGGGATGTCAGGGTAGTCTAGGACACACAGTGTTGTTTTCTTACCAGCACACAGAAGTGAGGAAATCCAGTCAACACCCTCGAAAAGTTTTGTAGGAATCCGCAATGTTCCCCGCTTTGATCTGAAGCGAGATGAGGCTGCCATTTGTCATGTATTTTACTTTAGACAGCCACTTCCAGATTTGTCGGATCAAAATATCTTATAAATGACTCAAATGTTATAACAAATGGTTCAAACCTCATGGCATTTGTGGAAAACAATTTAATGGGGTCCCTGAGCAGCTACAGGATAAAGAAATTTGAGTTATGAACTCTACCAGCATTTTGATGTGGGGTTTGCATTCCGGTGTGTCTCTGTGTGTGCAGAGGAGTATTTCTCTTTCTGTAGGAGAACTTATGTCTGGTTTCTTCTGGGACAAGGTCAGAAACAAACAGCCTGCACTTTCTGTAGTAGAGCAGGGATTCATTTCTCATATGTGTGAATCTATTTACATAGAGATTTAGATATTCCTATAGAATTACAAAAATGTCATCAGCCTTAAAGTACATCAAGTTTAGTGTCATTATTTTCCAGAAGAGAAAAATCCCGTGCTCTTTTTATGACCATATATTTTTGAAGTACTGTTTCCAAGTTTAGAAGGTTTTGAAAATTAACTTCAAGGTAGGTGGCTATGAAAAGGAAGTTGTTACTTCACCGTGTTTGTAATTTTGATTCTCTCTCTCCAGCATAATGGAGAAGGCAATGGCAACCCACTCCAGTACTCTTGCCTGGAGAATCCTGTGGACAGAGGAGCCTGGTGGGCTGCTGTCCATGGGGTTGCACAGAGTCAGACACGACTGAAGCGACTTAGCATGCATGCATGCATTGGAGAAGGAAATGGCAACCCACTCCAGTGTTCTTGCCTGGAGAATCCCAGGGACAGAGGAGCCTGATGGGCTGCTGTCTCTGTGGTCGCACAGAGTCGGACACGACTGAAGCGAGCTAGCAGCAGCAGCAGCTCTAGCACAAATAAGTTTTAGCTTGAATTAAGGGGCTTCCCTCGGGTCTCAGACAGTAAAGAGTCTGCCTGCAATGCGAGAGATCTGGGTTTGATCCCTGCTTTGGGAAGATCCCCTAGAGAAGGGAATAGCTCCTCACTCCAGTATTCTGGCCTGGAGAATTCCATGGACAGAGGAACCTGGAGGGCTACCATCCATGGGGTCCCAGAGAGTTGGACACAACTGAGTAAGAGAACGAAATGGGCAGAGAGGTGGCCTACCTAGCCATACTGCCTTTCTGTTGCGTGCCTGGTAGAGCTTCGAAAGCAAGAAATTGGGTCCCCTTCACCTACTGGTGAAAGTGTCATAGAGCATCCAGCCATGTATTGCCTAGACTAGGTACTTATGCTTGTCATTGAGTTTAACATGAAATTGATAAATATTTTTTCATATCAGTATTCATGAGCTAAGATCATGAGACATTGTTGTTGCTTAGTCACTAACTCATGTCTGGCTCTTTTGCAACCATGTGGACTCTAGCCCTCCAGGCTCCTCTGTCCATGGAATTTCCCAGGCAAGAAGACTGGAGTGGGTTGCCATTTCCTTCTCCAGAGAATCTTCTCAATCCAGGGATTGAACCCATGTCTCTTGCATTGCCAGACAAATTCTTTACCACTGTGTCACCTAGGAAGCCCTCATGAGACATTAGGATTGTTCAAATTCTAATGAATATCAAGCAAATGCCATACACTGAACTATCTGTGGTATCCTGCTTACCAGCATATGAGGGTTTTAGAAGGTGATCAAACTCACAACAACAACATCATAATATAAGGTGTTGTTATTTAAGTACTTATGTGCCAGGCACTGTACTTAGCCCTTGGCATGATCTATTCTTCCAGTTGTCACAACTGCCCTACAAATACAATAGGCATTGCTACTATAATTACATATGTTGTTAATGCTATCGTTATCCTCATTCTGTAAATGAAGAACTGCAGCTTAGGGAGGTCAAGTAACTTGCCCAAGTTCACGCAGCTAATAAGAAGTAAAACCAATATCAAAAACGAGGTCTTCATATCACTCCAACAGGTCCTGTTTTCACTAAACTCTGCTGCTTTCCAAGGGAGGAGGAAGGATTATATTCTTATGAATAAAGAGTGGAGTACAGATTGGAGCTGAATGGGCAAGTGGTTCTTTCCTTCTTGTCTCCTCCGAGTTGACTGACAAAGAAAATGCTCACGTTCTTGATTTTTACTGGACTTGTTATGAAAAGTCGCACGTTCTTTTTACTAGCCACAGTAAATGCTTTCCCCCCCCCACAGCAGAAAATAAGAAGGATTGGGGAGGAGGGGGTGGTTGGAACCAATTGGAGGGGAAATCCAACTTGCCCAAACTTGCTGAAACACATGTGTCCCAGGCAAGAGTAATTGTTTAACAATTCTTCATTCTAATAAATTCATATCCACAGGGGGGCAGTTTGAGATATGATTAGGTCACAAGTGAAATGAGTTTGCTGGTCTCAGTATAATCCCTGTTGCCTGGTGGTTCAGGCACACAGTTGCAGCCCAGTTTTATCCATGTCTGCATTATTGTCTGCTTCTACTCAGGAGATGCTCAGAATTGAATTAACAAGGGGCTTCAGGTCAGCAGGAAGTGTGCAGAGGTAACCTCCAGTAAAAGGAATAGTGCCTTGTCAACAGAGCTGCATGTGGACAGGGCTCCTTGTCCCTCACCTCTCTGTCTGCAGATCCAACCTCTTGTCCCTCCCAAGCAGATCAACAGGGCACTCTTCAAGTTTCCAGACTCTCTGCCGAGGGAGGTTATCCGAGTCATAAATAAGGGTCACGCCAGTCATACCTGCTTCACAATTAGATTGATTTGGAAACATGAAATTTACTGAGAATACTTTGATGCTGAAATTGGTTATGTCGTGTCCCTCAGTGAATATTCTCCCCTTAAAAAGCATAAGTAAATCGATTAGGATACAGAATCTCCCAAGGAGTTGAAAATAATTGATCTTACCTAATCTTATCAAGGAAGTTCACAAAATTTCACAAATTAACTTTGAAAATGTAACATGAAATAAAGAAATTATATCGCAGAATAGAACTCTGTCAAATGATGAAAAAACTCATTTTACCTTGTACTGGAAACTTGTAACTCTATCATGAGAACCTATCAGAATGAATTGATATACCTGTGATTATTTAATTATATGATTATTATAAAGTACTGGATAAATTATCCATTAAAGTCATTTTTAATCCAATTAAAATCATGACAGTTATAGCTGACTCAATTCAGTTTCCTAAATCATCTGTAAGAAATACTGTAGTGTATATTAAGTGCCCAGCAGTTATATCCTTTTGCACAGTATTTTAGAACCAGGGATGTTGAGGGCTAAAAGGAACTTCCTATTCAGTTCAATTCCATTTTATACAGAAGAAATTGAGGTTCAGAGATCATGACTTGCCCAAGATTACACAGTGAATCAGTGACAAAGACCCAGTCCTTTATTTTTAGTTTAGTTTTGGTTCCATCAGATCAGTTATTGTTGTATTTTTTTTAGCTGTAACATGTATGTTTCTGCACATGTGTACAGACACACACAGATAAAATGGCCACTGTCAGGCCAATCACATATCCCCAGTGTGAATCCAGGGCTTCGTGCAGTTCTCAATACTCTGGCTACAGCTTCATCTCATCCCCTTTCAGCTGGGAAAATATATGAAATGAAAATTAATCAGTGACATCACTATAAGGATTATTTTCAATAAGCAAATATTTATGCAAACAGATATATATGCATGTATATATTTCATGTTACATTTTCGAAATCATTCCCAGACCTTGGTACTAAAACTCTTATTGATAGCCATTATTAATGAGCCTTCAGTTAGATCAGGGTCACTAACCTACAGGCCTCTCCAGCCAAACCCAGCCTGCCTCTTGTTTTTGCAAATACGGTTTGTTGGAATGCAGCCATGCCCATTCATTGGGATATTTTACTTGCTGCTTTTATGTCACAGTACTGGAGCTGAGTGGCTGGATAGATAAGATAAATTATTGAACCTTAGATGTTTACTCTCTATCCTTTTACAGAAAGAGTTGGCTGATCCTGCATTAGACCATTCTCCCAACTCAAGGAATACACTGTCGTACTTTTTGTTTTGTTCTTTTGTTCTTAATCATTCAACTGCCCTGGACACCATTGTTTGTAAGTCCATCATTTGGAAACTTTCTCTGGATTTATTGCTCTCCATGGATTGCCTCCTGTCCTCCTTAATACTTGTACTGTCCCTTTTTCTCTCTCTGTTTTTAAACAGCTTTATACTTTATCCCCTAAACACTGGTATAGCACATTAAGAATGTTCTTATTTAGTAACTGACATACATGCATAACTGTGTGCTACATACAAAGAAAGCCGAATAATAATAGTAAGTTTAACACTATTTATGAAGCATGATAAAATATACATGCACATACACACGAAACTCCACATGGCACTTCTGCTGGGTCTGCTAAGTAGGTATTTATCAAGTCCATTTTACAGATAAGAAGACTGAGGTCAAGCACCATTATTCAAGATTGCACAGCTCATCATCACAGTTAGCAGCAACACTGGGATTTGATACAAGTCTTTCATCTCCAGAGCCTGTGTATTTAACTTTCCTCTGGTACTATGCGTAGAGTGAGATTGATATTAGGAGAATAAGAAAATCTTATTGTTAAATATTTCCTCTTTCCTTTCAAAGGGGTTCAAAGGATTGATTTTAAAAGATGTGAAAAGGAAAGATGTATTCTTTACTTGATCAGCTTTCATCCTGCCACAACTTAACTGAATTCAATAAGTAAAACCACTTCCTGAATCCCACCGCTTACTATATCCTTCCCATCCTCCCAGTGAAGATATACACTGTGGAACAAAGTATAGCCTCTTGGTTCTTTTCCCCTAGGAGAAGAAAATATGACTTGAGTATAGAGACTGATGCTCCAGATTACCTCAATTCATATCCCAGATCTAACACTTAACTAGCTGCATGTCCTTGGGCAAGTTATAAAACCTCTTTGAACTTCAATTTCCTTACTTTTAAAGTGGGGCTTATGATAATAAGCACCTCATAGAGTTATTGTGTGTATTAAATACACAATTGTGTCTTGTGTGTATTAAGTTATTGTGTGTATTAAATGCACCTAAATGTATTAAAGGTATACATGCAAAGCCCTTAGAATCCATCCTGGTATATAATGGGGTCGCAAAGAGTCGGACACGACTGAGCGACTGATCTGATCTGATCTGAATGATACTAGTTAAATATTATGAGGGTGGTTGTGATAATGATGATTAAACTAAGAATGCTTATGAAGAATCACTATAGAATCTTACTAATTGTCCCCTTCCTGTTTAGTTTCTGAGGCTTCAGCATAAAGAGGGCATAAGTAAACTGAGGTGGGGGGAATTTCTTCATTCTCTCAAATTACCCCTCTGCATTCTGTATCCAGGTCTCAATCTCTCAGCATGGAATGATTTCGTTTGCCATCTACCCGGGTAGGCTATGTTGAATAGAAAAGAAGTAGTGAATAAATATTAAGCACTTCTGACATCTTCGCTGGAGGAAATGCCTTTGCTTCTTGGATTATGTATTCCTTATTGACTTCCTGTGCTCACTGAAAGGACTTCCCTGGTGGCTCAGATGGTAAAGAATCTGCCTACAATGCAGGAGACAACCCCCAGTGGTTTGGGGAGAATAAACACAAACATGTGAATATTTATGATATTTGCCAACTTATAAATCAGGAAATTATATTTTACTAATCTTAATTGGATTTCTGATGGGTTCTTCCCTACTTGTCCTAAAGCAGAGGTCAACAACCTCTAGCAAACAGGCTGAGTTCAATTCCCAGAAATTCCCTCTGGTCTACTTCTAATTCACCAAAAGACTACTGAAATAACAGTTTGAAAATACATTACATTTGCATGGGGTGCTTCACAGTTTACAACTTGGCTTTCATGTGAATTATGCTGTTAGGCCCTTACAGCATCCCAGAGTTATGGAAGCTCTGAATTGGAGGGAGCTGCCTGTCCAGGGAGCTGTGGGTGGGGCTCCCCTTGGGTATCTGGCTGTTTTGTGCCCCAGGACCCTTACTTATGCTGTTGTTTCTGCCTCGATTGCCCTTCTCCCTCCCCCTGCTTTCTGATCTGTAAAGCTTCTTCGTGGGTTCAACTCAGACATTATTTCAGTTAGGAAAACTTCCCTGACAGCCTCCAAATCCTGCCCTCTTAGCTCATCACCCCTTCTTTGTGCTTTAATTATGCCCCAAAGACACCTAGGGCTCAAGTCCCTCACCATATTTCCACACTGAATCACCATTATGTCCTCATACATTTTCCCAAATAGCTCCCACCCCAGGCCTTACTGTGAGCAACTGTTACACAGAGAACTTACTTATTTTCCATTGATCTTTTCATTCCTAGCACATAACACAGCACCTAGTATACAGTAGGTGCTGAGTAAATGTGTAATGTTAGAGAAAGAACCCGATTCCAAGTTCTGGGCTCTCCCCAGCACATTCATCCCCAAGGCAATATATAGGTGCCCCCTGCCTGCCCCCGGCATTTGTTGAACATCCACCGTGTGCCAGACTGTAAAGTGAAACCAGCTGAAACAATTCCTGACTGATGGCAAAAAACGGTATCACTCACTTGGGGAGTCATAAATGAAATGGCTGAAGACTGCTTTCATGAAATGATATATCAAGTCCCAATTAAGTGCCCCGTATATTCAGTATACACATGGTAAGAGGGTGCAGGCCGCTCAGTCAACCAAGGAGGCTTGTTGTGATGAGAGGTTTCCCACTGGGCGGCTCATAAATTGATGCAGAGGCCCTGGAGGTAAACAGCCAGAGGGAAGGTAAATCATGGGGGAATGGAATTCAGTTCGTCCCGTAGGATGGCAAGGGTAAGGAGGATTTTCAATTTCAGGGTGAATAATTGAATTTGATATTAGAATCGGGGTGCTTATATAAGTGTGCGTGGAGATAACCCTGGAGTCTCACCTGCTGAGCCCTCGTCGTGCTGTTCCTTTGGGATCAAGCAAGACTCCCAGTCCAGAATGACAAGCGGAGAGCTCTGTGGACTCTGCCACGGCACCCATCACTCAGCAGCCCATCGCTTTTCCCTTTCCGCTCACACCCACAAGGTGTATACAGATGTCAAGGATTTTTGGTGTCACCATGCCTTCGCTAAAAATAAAATGTCCTCCACCTGGAATAAATTCTCCTTCCTCCTCACTTTGCATCTCTCCAGCTAACCCCTCCCTGTTTCTCTCAGCTGACATCAAGTCTCTGCCCAGCCTCGCCCCAACAAAGCTGGCAAGCCTTGATTTCTCACTCCTTTTGTGCCAGTTTCCCTTTCGATCTTTCTCATCAGACTTCTCAGCCTCGATCTCCCAGTCTGCCATCTCTGATCTCTCAGGCCCTCTCAGAGTTTTGTTAGCTCTCTTTCTTCCCTTTTCCTGTTCTCCAGTTTCCCTTGTATTTTTCCTGGGTCTCTGCCATGCCCGTGTACTTATTACACCTGAGCCTCAGCTGTCTACCTGCCAGAGATCCAGCAAGTAACCCAGGCCCTGCCAGCTTCCCTAGGCAGTGCCCATGGAGCAGAATGGCAGAGTGAAAGCTGGCATGGAAATTGAAGGCAGAGCCATCTGGGCATTTGTTCAGGCTTTACCACTTACTAGGTATGTAACACAGGACTACTAAACTCTCCCAACCTCAGGGAACTCATATGGAAAATGGAAATAAGAGTATAAACACACACTTTGTAAGGTTGATGGTGGATTAAGTGGGACATAAGATACTTGAAACGTAAGGACCTGAAAAATGGTAGCTTGGATTGAGACTCTCCCATACTTTATTTTCCTTGCAGCTGAACATATATCCATGTTCCTAAAGTCACTCCTTTTAGCAAACTATACATTTTAAAATAACTAACACCCACACGGTTGTATTTTGGGCTTTCCTAGTGGCTCAGATGGTAAAGAATCTGCCTGCAATGTGGGACACCTGGGTTCGATCCTTGGGTTGGGAAGATCCCCTGGAGGAGGGCACGGCGACCCACTCCAGTATTCTTGCCTGGAGAATCCCCATGGACAGAGGAGCCTGGCGGGCTACAGTCCGTGGGGTTGCAAAGAGTCAGACATGACTAAGTGACTAAGCATGCAGCAGAGTTGTATTTTATCCAAATAATGCCAGTGTTCCCCCTTGCACTGATCCAAAGTGGCTCCACGGAGCTTAACAAGTACCTTCTTGAGATAATCCGTTTTATAAGTTAGGAGCCACTCTCACCTCCATCTCAGGGTTCCTACCATCCCCTGATCACATCGAGACTCGAGAAGAGCAGAACAGTGGAGCCCCAGTGAGGTCTGAGGACTCACCAGCAATCTATTGTCTCTCCTTCTGGCATCTTCCCCCTCATTCTGATTGAATTCATTGGTTTGATCTGCTGAACCTGGAGGGGTTCTGGTGTAGTTACTTGATTCCATCTTTGACTTGCAGAAGAACTGGAGGAGATTGGATCAGGGCTGAAACTCACAGCTACCTCTATGGAAAAAAAAGGTCGTCTACCGTTGCCCTCAAGAATGAATGAGTGTTTCTTCTGGTTATATAGTTTCTGTGCCTCAGAGGGGGCTGCATTTCAGTGGTGGATAAGGTGACCCTTATGTATTGTTTATGCCAAGAAAGCACTTTGAGATGAAATGTGGTCCATTAATCTCAGATGTTGTGCGTGCCTCTCTGCCGTCTGAGTTTGGAGGTTTCGTTTAATCTGCTGAGGGAGGTTTGTTTTGTTTTTATAAATCTGTGATGAAATAAGAAGAATTCCACATTTACTGTGATTTATCTGTGGGAAGAAAAAAAGTGAAGCTGGAAATGTTTATCCTGAGGAGATTTGTGGAAAGTTCTGTGTGATGAGGTCGTTGAGAACGAAATGGGCAGGAAAGATGAGGAAGCGATAAGTGCCCTTTCGAATTTGTGAATTGAATCAAGTTTCAATTATGACAACAGTTAAACACAGTGATTTTTTTTTCTGTATTTTCAGCACTAAAAGCAGCACAATTATTTCTTTTGCAGTGTCCAGTGATCTCTAAAAATTTATCCATTTTCACTTAATGCCTCCAGAATGGGCAAGAAGAGTTACACACAGCCTGCAGCGTGCACTGAGATGGGCAGCCTCAGTGTGGCTATTGAGTGGGAGGGGTGGCATGGGGACCCTGCTGGGGAGGGGGCTGGCCCCACTGTACACGAGGAATCAATAAGCCAACGCCGGATGCTGCTAGATAGTCATTTACCCTTGACAAAACAAGCAATGATAATTGGATGATAATGTGGTAATTTACCTTTATACATTTTACCCTTGTTGGATTTTTTAGAGGTTATTGTTGTATCTGATACATTTTAGGGTGGAATCCCAGCTTTTGCCTGTGCAGGGACCAAAACCATCAGAAGTCTATTCTTTTTGCTACTGCTTTCTTCCAATAACAGGACCTTAGGAATTAGCACTTGCATTCTGTTTGTTTCTGAGAAGCCAGACAAGAGTTTTCCAGGAGCATTTCTATTCTAGGGAGATCTGTGGGGCACTTAACCTACGTTAGACCTAAGAGGTCCAAAGTTCTTCAGAAGACAAAGAATTTCTAGATACTTTTCCTTGAGGATGTGTCAAGGGCAATGCAGACAAAAGCCGGATGTCTGCTTTAACAGCTTGATAAGTATCTCAGGATATTCTGCGGGAATCGGCCCTGCTTCTACAAAGTCCTGTATCCCCATTCAGCACGATATGGCTGAATATGTGTGTGCTACGTGTGACAACGATGAAGACTTATCTTTGCCCTGAGGGCTGAACACTGTAACGTTCAAACGATAGGCTTGATAGAAGTGACGATTTGGAGAGATGATCTGCTTAAAAAAAAAAAAAAAGACACATTAGAAATGTATAAGAATTAATAAATGTGGCTCTCTGTTTATCTGAGTTTTCTAAGTTCGAAAGGCATTTCTATTCGTGGCGTCAGAATCCCTTGTAAAAGTGAAGTAAATCATTCTGGTATTGACCATTTTTTTCATGTTGTTCTATTGAGACATCTTCCCAACTGAGTTTCTTATTGAATTGTATTTCTATAAGGGTATTGTAGGTTAGCAGCACATTTTTATGGTACACAAAAGATGTGCCTTCTGAATTTCCAATGCCTTGCATATTGTTCCCCACAGAAGAAACATCTCAGAAATGCTAAATAAATCAAAACAGGAACATTTGGCTCTTGACTTGCTGCTTGTGCTTCTTTTTTTCCCCTCTCGGTTTACATTGGCTGGAATATCCATTACGATCCATCTTACCTATTTGATTAATCTGTAATAAATTCGGCCCTTTGGAAATCTCTTGCTGCGTTTCTAGCCGGGTTACTCTTGTAGAGGGTTTATTTAATATGTGTCTCTGTGTACCTATATGAATGAAAATTTAATATGGTTTAGAAGCCTTTAAAAACATACACGCACAGAGTGTTTGCTCTGAATTAAGTGCTCATATTTGACATAGCCTTGTGGTAAAACTCCATAAGTGAATGGACAGACAAAATGATTTAGAGGAGAATTTCTTTAGAAATTTATGTGACGCATGATATCATTTCAGGGGATGAAATATCATCATATTTCAGATGACCACTAAATGTAATTATAAATGCTGGGTTGGATCCTTATTTCCTGTCTTTAAGTTTTTTGATTTTTTTTCTTCTTCTGATGGCTTTTATTATTTGAAGTGCTGTAGCCACATTGCAGGGTTCACCTTCAATTTGATGCAGTCATGTAGCTCCATCCCTGTGGGTGAGAAATGTTCCTCTCCAAATAACTATAGCAGCATGGCAGGAAGAGTTTGAGACAAGCTCCTCTGTATTATAGCAAGATAATAAAAACACCTCTACTCTTTACTATACCGTGCACTGAGGAGGGCATAGCAAATTCGTCTTCAGCTCTTGGAAATAAGATCAAGGTGGGAAGTGATATCCCCCAGTTTCCAGGCAAAGACATTTAGGCCCAGAAAAGCACATTTGAAAAAAATATGTTAATTGTCTTTTGTAGCAAAACTGAAGCAAAATACGACCTTAGCCATTTGCTGCTGTTGTTGTTTTTAATTACACTGTGTATCCCATCCTGTCCCTTTGCTTATATTCATCACCACTGTGTATGTCAGGAAAGCCATGGAATGTGATTTTCCCACATGTATATGTTTTGTACTTGCTGAAATCAACAATGAATGAATGTTGCTTGCTGAGTACAAGAATGAAAGAGAGAGTAATTCGTACATCCTCCTTTCTTATAGCTTATCTGAATGTTTTATATCCATATGTGATATGGAATTGTCTAGTACTTGTGTTTACTAATTATGTCTGATAAGTCTTCCTTAACTTTGCCTCCTTCTTAGAAGGTCTGTTATAAGCATGAACCATGTGGCAATTCAGTTCCACCCATAGTCTGAGCCACACTACTCAGAATATTCAAGCAATAATGTAACCAAAGATCCTGTGCTCAGAGTTATTTATAATCTAGTAGGAGAGATAAGGCAAAGACAAGTCAAGACCAACAAAGAAAAAGATGGATCCTGTGTTTTAGTGATTCAGAGGAGGAAGAAGATCCCTGTGCAAACTCAGAAATGCTTCTTGAATGGATCTAGATAGTCTGGTATAATTATGATAACCACAGCGGGGAAGGAAGAGAGAAAGAGAAAACAGCATGACTCAAGGCATAGGGACTAAACACCGTGTGGGTAGTTACAGAAAATAGAAAGTAATTTGACTTAGATCTGGTATTACATGGCTGTCAGGAAAGAGGCAACCTGGGACATTATAAGAAGATCCTGGGCACAGAGAGACCAATGAATTAAGCTTGTTACAGAGAAAGCAGATCAGTGCCTGCCATTGATCCATGATGGGTCTGCTCCATGGGCTGGGGCCACAACAGACCTACACTCTGAAGCAAGAGAAAGAGATTGTGGAGGACCTTGAACACCAGGGTAACAAATGCTATTATGTCCCCACAAAACAGATCCTAGTACTAGGCCCAAAATAGCCAACAATGACTCTAACTGCCTTTAATCAAATGTACCCTGTAATTCAGACAGAATGCTGGAAGCTTTATTTATGTTACCTTCTCACTTTTTTTTTTTTTTCTTCTTACCTAATAGTTCTCAGGTTAAATGCCCCTTCCTCTGAAAGGCCTGATCTTTCCATACCACTGAAGCTGCCACCCTCTCCAAGGAAGGCCCCCTTACTTTCTACAGTTGCGCCCTATACTTTTCCTTTGTAGCATTTAATATAAGTTTTGATTGTGTATGTGTTTGTTTGTAAATGGGTTTTTCTGTCTCCTCCTGAAGCCCATGAGGGCAGGGACCAGATCTGTTTTGGTCACCTTCCTTTCCCAGGACCTGTATCAAGTCTCTCTATATAGGAGGCACTCAAAATTGGTTACATGTTAATAGTCATAAAAGTTTAATAAAGTAGGTACCTTGATCTTCATTAAAAAAAAAAAAGCATAAATAAAATGACATTCAAAGAATTCCTTGCCTCAATTAGCCAGTAACTGGCAAAACCAGTCTGCATGACTGGTTCAAGCCCAGTCTTCATGACTCCAAATTCATGGTTCTATCCTTGATATACCATGATTCCTCTTTTATTAATAGGAAGATGAAATCCATATGAGTTTTATAGGAATGTCCTTAATTAGTATCATATACTGGGTGACTTAAAGGACAGAAATGTATTGTCTCCATTCTGGAGAGAGATTTTACCTTCTCTCCAGGGTCTAGAGATATAGACATCTAGTTTTGGCAGTTTGAGATCAAGGCTTTGACAGGGTTTGGTTCCTCTCAAAGGGTGAACAAGAGTCTGTTCAGCGCCTGTCTTAGCTTCTGGTGGTTTGCACAGGCATCTTCTTCCTCCTCTGAATCACCCTTTGGTTCCTCTCAAAGGGTGAACAAGAGTCTGTTCAGTGCCTGTCCTAGCTTCTGGTGGTTTTCAGCAATCTTGGGCATCCCTTTGCTTCTAGATACATAAGCACCATTTCTGCCACAGGTCGCATGACATTCCCATTGTGTGTGTGTGTCTGTGTCCCAATTTTCCCTTTTCTTCGGGACACCAGTCATATGGCCTCACCTAATAGCTTCATCTTAACTTCATCATCTGCAACAACCCTATTTCCAGATAAGGTCATATTCTGAGGTGATAGTGGTTAGGAGTTAAATATATGAATTTGTGGAGGTTAGGGTTCAACCCATAATGCTCTCTTTTTATCTAATCACTGAATACTCTGTAAAAGGTATTTATAATTGTTTTTGCATTAAATATACTACTGTTCCTAACATAGGGAAAAAGTTCTGAGAAGAAGGATTCAATATCCTAGTTTTGTTTTTAAAGTTCAAGTCAGTCAGCTTTTACAAAAATTATGAGAATCACAAAGATTATGTGATCAAGAGTCCAGAACGTGCATGTTTTATAATTTTGCAACTTAGCATGGAAGCAGTTATGTAACTAAGTAGGAATATTTAGAATCATTGTGCCATATCATAATTACTACACTACATTTATATCTTGAAATTTTTACTTTACATAAAAGAGTAGTTCTTAGTAAGCATTAGGAATTCTTAGTAATAATACCCCTGCAATCAGAAGGTTGAAGTTTAGCTTGTATTAATTTAGTTCCTATCTCCTATAGTGCTAAACTCTATAGAGAAGGTACATTTGAGATTCATATTTTTCTGTGAACTGTTTTCTGTATGATGTGTTTTTGAATCATCCAAAGAATTTATCCTATCACATTCATGACCTTCTGAAGTCTAGGGACAGGCAGCTGTCCATCTTCATCCGGAAAGGAGGAGCTTCAGGTATTCATAGAGCATTATAAGGGCTTTCCTGGTGGCTCAGATGGCAAAGAATCTGCCTGCAATGCAGGAGACTCTGGTTTGATCCTTGGGTCTGGAAGATCCCCTGGAAGAGGGAATGGCTACCTGCTCCAGTATTCTTGCCTGGAGAATTCCATGGACAGAGGAACCTGGTAGGCTACAGTCTATGGGATTGCAGAAAATCAGACATGACAGCAATTAATGTAACAAATGGGCATATAAAGCCCACTAATTGAGGGAGGTTGTTTCTAAAAAATCTCTAACCAAATTATTGACCAGTAACACATAAGCATGCCTGGGTTTTTAGTGTAATCTTGAAGTTAGGGGTAAGATTCAGAAGCCTAGAATCATCTCTTGTGTGTTTTTTCTAAGCTACCAGACTAATAGTGAGAGGGAGAAATGAGAGATCACAAAAGAGAAAATGGGGAAACAAACCATGACAAAAAGAAATGAGAAGAGACAAAGACGAAATGGAGAGACAGGCAACTTGGGGAAAATAAAGGGAGAAACACAAGATGAAATGTAAAAATAGAAAAATACCTGAAAAGATTTAAAAGGATTAAAATAATTGTTGATGAGTGATAAGCACAGTTGGACATAATTTTCCATGTTGTTACCCTACCAACAGTTCAGCTTTAGAATTCAACTGGGATGCATGTTGCTTTACTCATGTAATAGATAGAAGTGATTTTCTTTCATCTGTACTTTAGCTGAAGTTGAAGGTACTGATGATCTTGGCCAGGAATTAGCAGTAGATAAAACTTGCAATATACCAAAGTTATTTGTGTAGCTAAAAAGAAAACCCTATGAAATTTTTCTTTTTTCCCTTTTCCTATAAAATATAGGAATATCATATAAAATATCTTTTATGTCACAGATTCTGCAACTTTTTTCTAAGAAAAAACCAACTTATTGGACAGATTTCTTGAAAGTAATTGAAATAAGGTCTGGCTGTAACTACAGTATGGGGCTTCCCTAGTAGCCCAGTGGTAAAGAATTTACTGCTAATGCAGGAGACTTGAGTTAGATCCCTGGGTCAGGAAGATCCCTGGAGGAGGAAATGGCAACCCATTCCAGTATTCTTGCCTAGGAAATCCCATGGATAGAGGAGCCTGGCAGGCTACAGTCCATAGGGTAGCAAAGAATCAGACAGGACTTAGCGACTAAACAATAGCAGCTGCTGTAACTCTTGTAACAGTAACTCTTGTAAGAGACTTTTTAGCATGTGTCCTGAGTTCTTCCAAGCTGATCCCATAGAGTAATGAAAGAAGTCATTGGTGAATTAAACATCTTGTTAGTCATGGGGAGGGAATTAGTGAATAAGGTTCTCTTAGTACTCTTGCCTGGAAAATCCCATGGACGGAGGAGCCTGGTAGGCTGCAGTCCATGGGGTCACTAAGAGTCAGACACGACTGAGCGACTTTACTTTCACTTTTCACTTTCATTCATTGGAGAAGGAAATGGCAACCCAGTCCAGTGTTCTTGCCTGGAGAATCCCAGGGACGGGGGAGCCTGGTGGGCTGCCGTCTCTGGGATCGCACAGAGTCGGACACAACTGAAGCGATTTAGCAGCAGCAGCAGGGTTCAGTAGACGGAGAGGTGACAATGAGATCAAGAGAAAAAAATCAAACTAGTGGTTACTGAGTATATACTAAGGCATCCTGCAAAGGCAATGCAAGTAAAGCTTCATTTTAGAGACTCAGTAATTTAGTACCTCTCACCAAAGGGATCCAGGTCAGAATTTAGTTTTGGCAGAGCAAGGTGAATTGTTTGGAATGAAGAGAAGTAACGAAAGTGGTACATCGTTAAGGCCAGACAATGATAATCTCATTGGGTTC
Source organism: Bubalus bubalis (assembly GCF_019923935.1). Lineage (NCBI taxonomy): Eukaryota > Metazoa > Chordata > Mammalia > Artiodactyla > Bovidae > Bubalus > Bubalus bubalis. The sequence continues at coordinate 26,457,055 of NC_059176.1, read as the reverse complement.
CCCAGTCCTTCAGTCCATATTATATCCACAGAGTTATTCATTTGAGACTAATGTTTGTTCATTTTTGTTATGAAAGCAGGGTCCTTCCAGACCTTCCACTCATCCAGTGAGTGTTGAGCACCTACTCTATATAGTAAGGACTGCAGAAGGACAAACAGATGCTATAGCTGACCTTAGGAAACTGATAGAACCCCCATTCCTTAAATTCCCATGCTCAGTGGAGCAGCACCTTTTTAGTTATATGTGGAAATACAGGCAAGGCTCCTTAACCATCTCAGTGGGCTGCCGGCTGCTAGGCAGCGTTCCCTCTTCCCCTTTCATGACTTTCCTCTTCTTTATCCACCCCTCTTCTTTCCTCGTAGCCAAGGTATATAAAAGACATGAGTCACTGTTAGGAGTTGTATCCCCTGCATGGGCAGAGTGTGGAAATGACCCTTTCAAGCCCTGACCTGAAACCTGCAACCACGTACCTGTGCCATCAGTCAGAGCCTGAACCCACAGCTGGGCTTCTTATCATAGAAGAGACTGCTGCCTTGCCTCGTGTGGCTGTGGGATTTGCATATGAATGCCCCACCTCCAACAGGTCCCTGTAACTAAATAAGTCTAGATGTTCTCTTTGTCTCAGAAGTGTGGTTATTTTACTCAGCATGATCAATTTCCTCTGGAAGAAGTGCCATTTCTTTGCGCCTGTGAGTTGATGTGCACACGCACAGCACACACTCACTATGGGTCACTGGAAACCAACAAAACAATTTGAATAAATGTGTTGAGATAACAGATGCATGGTCACTTCTCATGTGAAAAATCAAGATTTATGTATGAAATGGAGAGAATGGATCCACAGAATTCTGTCTTCCTATACATTTATTAACTGGTTTCCAAGAAACAGGTAGAGAGGACCAAGGGAAACTTGTGTTTGGGATGTGGGACTGTATTTCCTAGCTTGACAAGTATTTGGTGGTTCCTTTTAAACATTGCTGGGTTCTAAGGGACTTAGAATTGATGCTTTTGAACTGTGATATTGGAGAAGACTCTTGAGAGTTCCTTGGACTGCAAGGAGATCAAACCAGTCAATCCTAAAGGAAATCAGTCCTGAATATTCATTGGAAGGACTGATACTGAAGCTGAAACTCCAATACTTTGGCCACATGATGCAAAGAACTGACTCATTGGAAAAGACCCTGAAGCTGGGAAAGATTGAAGGCGGGGGGGAGAAGGGGACAACAGAGGATGAGATGGTTGGATGGCATCACCGATGCAATGGACAGGAGTTTGAGTAAACTATTGGAGTTGGTGAAGGACAGACAAGCCTGGCATGCTGCAGTCCATGGGGTCACAAAGAGTCAGACACAACTGAGCGACTGAACTGAACTGAAGGGGCTTGCAGATACTGGGCCTGATCTACCTGTGAGAAGGTGGCAAAAAAAAATTGGGGGCTATACAGAAACCACAAGGAACCTAGGAAAACTGCATCTTTCCTAAATATTAGGAAAGCCAACTTCCTGGCCCTAAAATCTGTCCCAGCTTTTCATTAGTAAACAGTTTCTTTTTTTTTTTTTGATCCCCAAGTGTTGTCTTCAGTAGGATTTTTTCCCTTCAAGGAAATTTGAAAAGCCTTATGCTATGCTCTGGGAATAAGAAGAACAAGACACCACCCCTTCCTTAAGGGCACAGACAGTCTTATGGGAAATATAGGAACATTAATAAATAATTATGCAGAGGTTGACAAATGCAACAATAGACTGTGACCAGTGGGAACATAAGAGAGGGGAGGGAGTGGAAGACCTAATGTGTCTGCAAGTTTGGAGGATGCCAAGTGGACAAAGCTCCTTGTTCAGAGGAAGCCCTCTGAGAAATGTCACGCCTCTCTTGGCAGTATGCATCTGACCCTGGCCTCTTCCTAGTGACTACTGGACCAGGCTGTGGGAAAGTTATTTACTCAGTGGACTGGCAAGGGAGGTAGTAGGTGACAAGAGCTATGTGTCTGATAGCAGTTTCATGAACAACTACCATGGAGCCCATGTAGTGATTGATGTCATTGGAAAACCAGTCCAGAGTCTAAACTTCTGATACAGCAACAAGTGATAGTTGTTGAGGGCCATGTGCCTTACTGAATAGTGGCCACAAGTCACATCATTGATTTGTCTCAACAGCCTTGTAGGGATACCAAAGAATCTGAAGGTCAGAGTCAGTAAAGTTTTCTTTGAGGTTTTTCCAAGTCAGAGAGCTGAGAGGAGGCAGCCTACGTTCAAATCCAGAGCTGCCTGACTTCAGGTTTCTCGTTCTGCCTGTTTGCTCACATCTCCACCTGGAACAACACAACTACACAGGGTAAATTATGAATACTTCAGGATATAAGTGAGATGTTTTTTTTGGAATGATGGATGACTCTGAAGGTACTTCAGTGGCCATGGTCCTCCCTGTTTGCTCCAGCCACTATGGTGTCATGACAATCACCTGCTCATGTTAAGAAAATTGTACTGTTCTCATGGCAGCTTAATTTACTGAAGGTGCTTTGAGTGTCTTAACATTTTCTCCAACTTCCTTTATCTTCCCCAAGGAAGGAAGAAGGCCAGAGATGTCTTCAGAGTACTAAAACTAGCCTATATTTATTGAGAACATGCCTCAGGGGTATTTTAGACAAAATAAGCTCATATTAGTGGATTTTTCATGAGCGAAATCTAGGTTAAGAAGATTTGTGGGCTAGTCTGTATAGACTGATATTAACTTTTCCATTAAGTAAAGCAGACTGAATTACTATTTCAGAATTCGATGATGGATGAAGCAGCTTTGCAAAGGTGACACTGTCCTCTGTTTGTAGTGGTGGCGTTATCAACGGCTTTACATTTGTGATGTGAGTCATGGGCATCCTAAATAGGAGAAAGATTTGTGCGTGTTGTGTGTGTGTGTGTTTTTCTTCCTCAAAGAATGTTAGCTGTGGATGAAATCCAAAGGAAGCTGTAAATCAAAATTGAATTCTAAGCTAAGACCAGGGACCACAGTGAACACCCTGGGAAGATTGGTCTAGAACAGAAAACAAAGACCTTGTCAGCTCTGTGAAGCTTTAGCTTCTGAACAAGAGACAGAGAACACAGCCGTTACTACATTGGGGTGTAAGATATTATTCCATTGTCTTAGGAATCACCAAGTGGCAGCATGTTCTATTAACATATTTAACTAATATGAAAGTTGCGACTGAAAGTTCAAAAACTATGTGTTGAAGAACAGATTATAGGGATGCGCCGGGCATCTGTCCCATTCTGTGAACAGGCCTTGGAACAGATGTCTCGAATTTCTTCAAATCCAGAACATGCTGTCCAATTTTTTTTTTTTTTTTAGTGGTAAACATACTTTTTTTTCTTTTTGTCACCGCTCACCAAAGTATTATATTTAATGCATAAAATATGTAAATTCTTAAAGCATCGTTTTGCTCTTTAGTGAGTTTAGATATTACAAAACGGTTTAATTATAAAAACAGACAGACCTAGTCCTGGGACCTGTGCAGCTAGAAATAAATGTGCAATCAAAACTGCAATTACCTGCAGAATTTAGTGTAAACAGATCAGCAATCACATAACAAACACAGGCTAGTTTGCATTCTGATATGAATACAGTTAGATCCAAAGCAATTTTCCTTTATTTATCTTAGCTGCTCAGCATAAATAAAGCAAGGGCATTGAAGCAATTAGCATAATTAGAGTATCGTGGTCAGGCCCTGTGTGATTTCAAGAGACGTTTCACTTTAGAATTCTTTTTCCCATACAAGAGTTTCCCTGAGCCACTAAAATATCGCTTTGGGCATTTTTGTATTTCAAATTTGCAAGTTGTCAGTTTGAAAAACCCTTGACACATGGATGTGAAAGCATCTCACAGACAGCCACAGAAGGTATACCCTCAGCTTTTCATTACTAAGAAGCTGGGGAATTTCCTTTTTCAGCTCTTTCTCCTACTTGACGTTTAACCCTAGAAATGTCAGTCTTAATTATTTCCATTGCCTTTAAATTGGGTCCAAGGGTTAAAGACAACTTGTTCAAAAAAAAAAAAAAAAAAAAAAGAAGGGGAGCGTGGAGGAAGAAGAGGTTGTATCATGGTAGTAACTGAACTGTTACTAAAAGAGCAAAGACTCTGCAACCAGCTAGCTTCTGGTGATCTGACATTTAGCAGCTCCAAATAAGGTGGCGGTCAGGGTGGGGTGAAGGACTGCCCGTGGTCTCTTGCAGGATGCTCGAAAAACATGGGGAGTATTCTCTACATAGAAGAATGTTAGCTCTAACCAGTAGATGATGATGAAATTGGTTCAGTAAACACACAAACATAAGAGGGTGTTTTCTGCTTTTTTATTTTTTATTATTCTTTCATACATGTAAAGGCACTTGAGAAAGAGTACCTTTTATTAATAGTTGGAAGGAAGAAGGGGCTAGCCTTGGACCATTCTGTATGTAAAAGAAGTCAATCCATCCATTGAAGGATGTTTGAATCTTAAAATAGGTTATACTTTCATTTTTTTTAATTAAAAAAATAACATATAGTAAAACTATCTTTTTGTGTGCATTTCCATGAGTTTTAACATGTTGAAATTTATGTAACTATCATCACAAAAAAATGCCCTCGCACCCTGCCTGTTTATCAGACTCCTGCTTTACTCCAAACTCACTGGTTTGTTCTCCTTCGCTGTATTTCTATCTTCATGACAATGACATATAAATGGAATCGTACCGTCTGTAACCTTTTGAGACTGCTTTCTTTCACATAGCATAATGCACTTGATGTTTATATCAGCAAGTCATTCTTTGTATTGTTAAGTAGATTCCATTGTATAGTTGCACCACAGTTCATACATTGTCCCACTGAAGGGCATTTGGGTCGATCCCATTTTTTGGCATTGATGAATAGAGGTGTTATAAACATGCAGGCACAGGGTTTTGTTTGAACGTATATTGTCATTTTTCCAGGGTAAATATGTAGGAGTAGGATTTCACAGTCATATGGTAAGCATGTATTTAACTTTTAAGAAACAACCAAACTGTTTCCCAGAATGGCAGTAGCATTTTGCGTTTCTGCCAACAGTGTGTGTAGCTCAGTATCTTTGTCAGCACTTGGGATTGTCAGTAATTTTTTTTTTAATTTTAGTTACGTCTAATAGGTATGTAGTGGTAGCTCATGGTTTTAATTTGCATTTTGCTGATGGCTAGTGACCTTTGGCTGTGTTTATAAGTGAAGTATTGACTACTCTTCCTATATTAACTGGGCCATTTGTTGTGTTCTCTGTCTTAATTTATCTTTGCAAGTGTTAGAAAAATCTCAGTTATGTATCCAGTTCTCGACTTTTGTTCAGGCAAGGTCATTCAGAGTCTCAGTTATAGCCAATACACATCATGACTAAAATTCAATTCAGATCAAAATTCCAGGCTAAAAGGATTAATAAAGAAATCATTGTAGAATAAGTCAACTCCATTATTGAATTTCCAATCTTTTTATCTTTTAAAAAGTTTATTTCCTTTTTCGAGAAAACCTCTGACCCAGTCTCAATTCCTTTTTCCTTTGGTCTCTCTCTCTTGCCTCTGTTCCAGCCATAGTCAACTTTTCTATTAACTGTGGGTTGAATGTTCTCTGCCTTGCAGGAAAATGTACAGCCTCTTTCAGGTTCTCCCAGAGCTGCTGTGACATGAGTTTGAGGAAGGAAGCGTCAGTGAATAGAAGACAAAACAAATTCTTGGGATGGGGCAGATTGCTCTGGGAGACTGCTCTATGTCATTTCATTTAACCCTGTGAGGACAGGTGTTGGCTCTGATCCATAAATAAAAGACCCAGAGGGAAAAAAGGACTTGCCCGAGTTTATAGGGTTCATAAATGGCTGAACCCAGGCCTTGAACTCAGGCCTCTCCAGTTCTGGAGGTTATCTATTTCTTAGTAATTCTTGCAAATTCTTAGTAATCAGAAATCTAAAGTAAATAAAGTAATTGCATAGATCCTGTTAGTCTCTACTACAATCAGCCCTGAGTGAAAAGTGAAAGTGAAGTTGCTCAGTCGTGTCCAACTCCTAGAGACCCCATGGACTGCAGCCTACCAGGCTCCTCCGTCCATGGGATTTTCCAGGCAAGAGTACTGGAGTGGGGTGCCATTGCCTTCTCTGGGGAATAATATATAGAAGTGGTATTATTCTGTTTCTACCCTTTGAAAACTTCTTTTGCTATAGTGTAGCAAGCCTTTCGTTCCTAAAAACAGTCATAAACTAAGATTTACTCATTCTGTCTCAGGAAAAGAAGTAGTCTTCCCCTGTCTAAGTGGCTTCCCAAATTTTGTTGGTCCATAGTCCTTGAAACCCATGCTTACACTTTAAAACAGACTTTAAAAATAATACCAAGTTATTTAAAATATCAGATTGTACAAGGGGTATGTTTTCTTGCAAAACCTCAGAAATGCATTAAGTGTTTCTTAAAGTGTTTCATAAACAGTGTTTCTTAATTCTTTAATTCAAGAGTTAAGGAACTAAACATAATAAATACAACTGTAAACATAAGAATGAATAGAAGAAAAATTTTTATTTTCTCATGGTGGAGACGGGCTTCCTAAGGAAAGAAACCCAGGAATCATAAAAGACTGCAGAGGGGATTACTTTAAAAATGTGAATTATATATAATGAAAGATAGCACAAATAAAGTTAACAGACAAATTAGAGGCTCATAGGAAATATTTCAACACACAAAAACAAAGCATCAATATCCAAACTATATAAAGAGGCCCAACAGTTCATGGAGAAGACCAGTGTTCCGTTAGAACATAGTTGAAGGCTATGAATGAGAATGCCACCAAATAAACATAGAAAAGCACTTACAGGTTTTGCTTTTGAGATTGTCTAAGACTGATAATATCAAGTGTTGGTGGAAATATGGGGTAAGTGACACTCTCTTTTACTATTAATGAGACTGCATAATTCGAATACCTTTTTGTAAACACTTTGGCCGAAAAAAAAGGCAATTTGGCAACTTCTGTTAGAATTAATCAAGTAGTCCCATTTTAAAAAATATTAAATTATAGAAATCTTAAAGAATCCATTGCAGTATTGCATATAATTGTCCCATACTCTTGAAACCACCTTCAAACGGGGAAATGGTTAGATGTATTATAGTACATTATACCATCTACTGACATGAAATGTTGGCCAAGACATATTGTTAGATTCAAAATCAAATTATAGACTTTTATTCTGTACATTGATACATATATGTATGCACATACATATATGCTATATGTACGTGTGTACACATATATGAGCACAATATGTATGTATACATGTGCGTATATGTATATATAAGTGTATATGTATATTTCAGATCCTACCATCTCAATAAGATTAAAATTCAATAAGAGAGTGAAAATACTGGTTCCCATTCTTCTCTTATATTATTCTGTTTTCACCTTCAGTGGGACTTCATGCGGAACTTTTTAAACCACTAGGTATCTATGAATTAAGAGACGAGCTCTTTGTTCTTAAGTAAATTTTGCATGGTATTCTGCCCCATATAATAATGCATATTATTCTTTTAAACAGCTATACTCTTTACCTTAATGTTACCAAATCTCCTCACTCAGCTAGAGTGACGAGAACATTTGTTTATTTCATTACATTCACTGTCATAATCGAATATAAAATCTGCAGGGAGAAGTAATGGTGTGCTTGTTAACTATTATTGACCCAGTATAACCAAATGAGTAAGAACATTTGCAGATTTCTGCTGTGTGTGGTACTTACTGTTTCACAAAGCAATAGAAAATATTCCTTATATCAGTACTTTTTCTGTATTCAAACTGTGACCTGCATCAGCCAAAGTGACCTTGAGAAACAGTTAAAAACTAACTGCAGAATGGGCCCAATTTGAGTACTGTCCTGGAGCCCATCTTGAAAATGCTGAACAGTGTATTTCTTTATATTGGGAGTCAGACTTCTGTGGCCAGTCTGTTTAATAACACAATCAGTAGGAGCTGGTATTGTAGAAATATGTAGAGAAGTCAGGAATGTGACTGGAATACAGTTTTGAGTGGACAAGTATTTCCAAACCATGGTTTTACCTATCACTTTTCAGGTAAGAAGTCCACAAGGGAAAATAACCGAGAAAGTGTCTGCTGCCTCTTGAATATGTAGAGTTGAAATCTTTAAGTTCTTTTTTGGAAACCTCCATGTGGTGATTTAATTTCCTTATAGTAGTAATCTAGTACTTTTTTTTTTCTTTCTGAAAATAAACAAGTAAGTCAAAAATGGCCAGAATTTCCACCATGACCATGTAGTGTGCACTCTCTAAGGATTTTGTGGGTGCTTGGCTGTAAACTCTGGAGCACGCTCTGAGCAGGGACTCCCATGGGCACAGCAGGCAGAGGAACCTTGCCATGCCACTGCGTTTGGGTGGAGCCACCTCAACTCTGAGAAAGTCCTCTTTCCAGGACAGGTACTGTGGCTTTTCTGAAGCCATGAGACAGAATGCTTGTCATAAGATGAGCGCATAGCAAGGAGTAACAAAAATAGCATTTAATATTCTTCTCACAAGATTCAATGAAAGATTTTGAAAAGAACTAAAAACCAGAGTAAAACATTATTCCATATGCTTTGTCATTATGAAAAGATACTGTCTAAGTCTTTATGGTATAGTTAGCAAAGCCAAGTGAAACATTTACTCAAATTCTATAATGGGAACTATGTATATGAGATGATACATATATATACATACATACACATATAATCTATATATCTATAGATTATATATGTACACACACATGCATATACACAGACAGACAGAAATTAAATTAGCACTTACTTACTGAAAAAAATCTGGATAAAGACCTCTTCATGATTTTGAAATCTCTCTTTTTGCTATAATTCTAGTGCAGCATCCTTTGACATATGCCTTTCTAGATGGGCTCAAAGTTTATTTGACTAAAGATTAATATGAAGTTTAGTGTTATAAGAGGCAGTAAAAGGAACAGTTGAGTAAGACTGCTACTAGGTGAGACACAGAGCAGACACAAGGCCAGCAAACCTTTTGGTTGAATAGCTTCCGTATCAGTCTACAGAGTAGAGTAACTAGAAAGGTGTCTTATGAAAATGTACGTGTAAAGACTTTAAATTTCATGAGGAAAAACAGGTTATTTCTGTCTGGTTCATACTATCTTTGGTCCCTCACACCTAGGTCAGTTAAGCAACATGGTAGTTGTTTAATACATATTTAATAAATTAATCAATTAATTAACATGTCTAGATAAATTAATAAAATTTATCTCTGGATTACAGGTGATTTGTAGTCCCTAATTTTGCTTATTTGCACACTAATTTTTCTATATTGAAGATGAATTGCTCTTAACGTTGAAAGAAGATTGCATTTTGCCATTATTGAAAGGCCCCTGGAACACACTTAAATTTTTCCACTCTATTAATTAAAACAAAATTCTGTCTTTCATTCACAAAAATCTGCTTCTTCAGGGCATATGTGTGTTAGTTGCTTAGTCGTGTCTGATTCTTTGTGACCCCATGGACTTTAGCCCACCAGGCTCCTCCGTCCATGTGATTTCCCAGGCAAGAATACTTGGAGGGGGTTGCTATTACCTTCTCCAGAGGATCTTCCCAACCCAGGGATCGAACCCAGGTCTCCTGCATTGCAGGCAGGTTCTTTACCATCTGAGCCACCAGGGAAACCATATAGCCTGGGGCTATTTTCCTATCAGAGTTAATAAGTCTGGGGATCCACCCATGCTCCCCTGCCCTGTCCTCGTCCTGTGACTGAGAATATGTGTTCATAGGCCAATGGTCAGGGTTAGGGACACCGAACACTCTTCTTTGGCTGCAGAACACAGTGAAAGTGCTCATCTGAGGCCTCAGGCTCCTGACCTTGGCCCTGTTACACAGCTTCTTTGAAGCAGCTGAGCTAAGCCTCAGTCGTGCTAATGAGTTCATCATTAGACCTGAGATGAGCAGGATTGTGACCTGATCTTGGTCATGGTCCATGGCAGTTGTGGAACGTTAAGATCCCCTGAGAGAAATTTGGTTCATAAACATGTAAAGTGAGGGTCGGGATGCACCTCTATTGAGGCCATAATAATATTAAATGCCTATTTGTAATTTTAAAAAAAGATCCCCATTGATAGGCTCAACACTGCTACAATTATTATTTATTAAAAACTTTTGTTTAAAATATTATTAAAATATCTCTATTTTATATATGGAATATGGTAATAATCATAAAGAGTAGAGGAATGGAGTCATAACTTAGGAGAGCATAGAGTGCTAGACTGTATTTTTCCCAATGAAATGCAGAGATACAGAAATATTATCATGATTTGTGTTATAACACTGGAGTCAGAACTAATACTGAGGACTGTTTTCTCACCTTGATCCATGGGCTTTAGCTATGCACTTCCCATCAGCACTAATAGAAGATTCAAGGCTAAGCGCCAAGGATAAAACTGAGACTATAATGCAAGCTTTGGATGCTGTCTGTTTGGAAACTGGTTCTCATTGTTATTTTATGTGCTTTGAGGGTTCCTGCTGTTACACTTTTAAAATTCTACTTTCAGATATGGTAAAAAGATAAGATTTCAGAGTAAATAAAAGATGGAGCCTAATTTTTTCTATTGTTTCCAATAGAATTAAATAGTGATTTCGAATTCTACCTGAAAGATGGACCCAAAAGTTCGGCTAAAAGATATTGCATATGTGTGGCTCACACAGTATCTAGAAAATTCAGTTATCCAACTATCTGAAAAAGAAATTGGTGGACATTTGCCTGACTGACTATCCAATTACCAGTCTATTTTTTTCCTGAGCTGCTTTAATACATCAGTGGTATTGCTGTATTATGAAAAACAACGAAAGCCCTAGAACTATTTCACATGGTCATAATGAGCATGAATTGGAAATTAATATATATGATAGAAATAGTGAGTAAATATGATGGTGTGTATCTTCTCCCTCCACATACACAGTGTTTCCATACCCCAGAAGAAAAATTTAATCTTCTATGGCTAAAATACATGAAATTTATTTCTTCTGCTTGCTTATGATCAATAAATGAGTAGATTTTGTCTGCTTTAATACTTCTGTCCTTTGTTTAATCATTTGTATATTTAACTGATGGTAGCTGCCCTAATTTAGAGCACATTAGAATGTGCCGGCCACTTCACTTTTGAGGATAAAAATTAAACAAATCAGTGTTTCACTCTGACATGCTCAAATAGACAAAAGTTCCTAGGGTGTATTATTGTTAATAGTAAGGTGGTAAATAGAGATTTTAACACAGGCATAAACATTCAATAGGCCAATTGAGAGGATGGCTGGTTCATAGATGAATGGGCATTAATTGGAATCGCAGTTTCCTTATATGTGAACCGAAGCCTCTTTGAATATTAAATCTATATGCTGGTAAGGTCATCAGTCTTACTTTAAAGTCTCACTCTGGGGGAGAGCATCATAGGTGATGATGAAGATGCTAAATGAGCAATGCAGCTGAGAGAGGGACGCATAAAGTAACACCCAACTTTGATCCCATCTATGAGCAGATCCTTCTCAGTCAGACGGAGTAATTCATGGAGTCACTAACTCCTCAGTCAATTACACCCACTCCCAGAAGTCCACTGTGAAGGCACTGCTGTCCAGAGAGGAGGAACCCACTTGATATTGGACAGGAAAAACAGTGACCTCAAGAGTGAATCAAGATGCCCATGCCAAGCAGGTGGAAACATAGGTGTGCAAAGGCTGTAGCCACAGAGCACAGTGCTGGGGCTCCACGTTAGCAGTGGGAGTCTTGAGCTGGCTGGTTAGCTGCAGCCAGGTGTTTAGCAAAGTTTTCAGCTTCCCTCAGTTCAGTTCAGTTCAGTCCAGTCACTCAGCTGTGTCTGACTCTTTGCGACCCCATAGACTTCAGCACACCAGGCCTCCCTGTCCATCACCAACTCCCAGGGTTTGCCTAAACTCATGTCCATTGAGTCGGTGATGCCATCCAACCATCTCATCCTCTGTCGTCCCCTTCTCCTCCTGCCTTCAATCTTTCCCAGCATCAGGGTCTTTTCCAATGAGTCAGCTCTTCGCATCAGGTAGCCAAAGTATTGGAGTTTCAGCTTCAACATCAGTCCTAAAAATGAACACTCAGGATTGATCTCTTTTAGGATGGACTGGTTGATCTCCTTGCTGTCCAAGGAACTCTCAGGAGTCTTCTCCAACACCACAGTTCAAACGCATCAGTTCTTCAGTGCTCAGCTTTCTTTATAGTCCAACTCTCACATCCATACATGACTACTGGAAAAACCATAGCCTTGACTAGATGGACCTTTGTTGGTAAAGTAATGTCTCTACTTTTTAATATGCTGTCTAGGTTGGCCATAAATTTCCTTCCAAGGAGTAAGTGTCTTTTAATTTCATGGCTGCAGTCACCATCTGCAGTGATTTTGCAGCCCAAAAAAACAAAGTCTGTCACTGTTTCCACTGTTTCCCCATCTATTTGCCTTGAAGTGATGGGACCAGATGCCATGATCTTAGTTTTCTGAATGTTGAGCTTTAAGACAGCTTTTTCACTCTCCTCTTTCACTTTCATCAAGAGGCTCTTTAGTTCTTCACTTTATGCTGTAAGGGTGCTGTCATCTGCATATCTAAGGTTATTGATATTTCTCCCAGCAATCTTGATTCCAGCTTGTGCTTCATCCAGCCCAGCATTTCTCATGATGTACTCTGCATATAAGTTAAATAAACAGGGTGACAATATACAGCCTTGACGTACTCCTTTTCCTATTTGGAACCAGTCTGTTGTTCCATGTCCAGTTCTAACTGTTGCTTCCTGACCTGCATACAGATTTCTCAAGAGACAGGTCAAGTGGTCTGGTATTCCCATTCCCTGGGTCACGACAAACTTCAGGTTGTGATGACATGGGCCATAAGCCTGTCAGACCAGTTTTTATTTGAACACCAGGAAATGAATGAAAGTGAAAGTCTCTCAGTCATGTCTGACTCTGTGACTCCATGGACTATACAGTCCGTGGAATTCTCCAGGTCAGAATACTTGAGTGGGTAGCCTTTCCCTTCTCCAGGGGATCTTCCAAACCCAGGGATCAAATCCAGGTATCCTGCATTGCAGGTGGATTCTTTACCAGCTAAGCCACAAGAGAAGCCCAAGAATACTGGAGTGGGTAGCCTATCCTTCTCCAGGGGATCTTCCCGACCCAGGAGCTGAACTGGGGTCTCTTGCATTGCAGGCGGATTCTTAACCAACTGAGCTATGTGGGAAGGAAATGAACGGATGGGTCTTTTTGTGTGTCAGTTTGAATAGCCAAAAATACTCCTGTATTTAGGTAGTGTCGTCAGTGCTAACTGGTCATCTTTATCCTACTCAGTGCTTCCTATACGGTCCCTAGATATTAGGCCCAAGAGAGAGTGACAGCCCCAGGATCCAGAAGGACCAGATAGTTAAAATCCACAAATGCAGAATAATATCAGCAAATGTTAATATAATAATGTTAGCATTCAAATAATATAAAATCAAAAGGATCTCGAGAATCTCACTTTGCTCAGAGGAATATGGCTCGAGTCAGGCCTCCTTGTCCCTGCTCAGTTGTGTTGTTAGCCTGTACACGCATGCCTGCTAAGTCACTTCAGTCGTGTCTGACTCTGTGCAACCCTATGGATTGCAGCCAGCCGGGTTCCTCTGTCCATGGGATTCTCCAGGCAAGAATACTGGCGTGGGTTGCCATGCCCTCCTTCAGGAAGGCCCAAACCAAAAGCTAATATAAAGCCCCAACATTCCTGCACTCAGCATTTTACAAATCTCTTTGGAATGGAGGAGTAAATAATTCCTTAAACAGTTTGGCTCTTCCAGTCTTCTGTCTTGGACAGCTGTCAACAGGAACCCCCAGTCATCTAGTATTAAAATCTCCTGTCACAGAGGGACCTGTCACCTAAGCCCTTGACATAGGACCTTTGAGAATTATTTTTACTTCTATTCTTAGCAAGCACTGACAACTATCTGGAAAAGATGGTACACCTAGGAGAATGGAACCCTATTACTCCTAAATACAGCCTCTGGTTATTTACTTGATAAAATTCTTTTCTTGAGAAACATCAGTTGCAAAGCATTCCCTTATAATGCATTCTTAAGATAATTTAGTACTACCCACCTTAACAATTGTGAGAAATAATATTTTTTCTTGAAAAACTCAGTTACCCACCCCAACACTCGATAATTTTTAGACGTGGCGGATCAATTCATATAATTTCTGTGACAAAGCATTAGTGATCTTATCTTTCTTAAGAGCTGTTTACTGTTTGCCTTATGTGGGCAACCTTAAGCATCACCTCGTCAACTCTAAAGCTGTGTGTACCCCGCAGAGGGAGGGAGGCAACAGAGTATACGAGTGCTCAGGGAGACGTGGGCGAGGGAAGAGATGGTGCTGGAGAGACCTCTTCCCTTCCCCTGGCTGTCTCCAGCTTCCTCCTGCATGTTCCCTACACTGCTCTCTGCGCAGGCTGACCCACCCGGAACCAGAGGACCCAAGCCTGCTGCCCTGTCGGATCCACTTTGCACTGAAGGAAGAGGATGTTTGGATCCATAGAGGGGGGAAGCAGAAGACAGGGGTCGAGGGCAAGATTTTTTTGATCACCACGGAAATTGGAGAGAGAGGAACCTGAACTCGAGAGGGAGGTGATGCGGTCTCCAAGAAGGCAATTAAGTCGACAAGGGGTGTGGGAATTAGGGATCAAACCTGTAAGGCGAACAGGTTGAGTGGTCTCAGACAAGATACAGTGAACCCTAGTGCCTCATTTTCCTTCTCTCAAGCACAGGCAGTGTTACAATTAATTAATCTGGCAGGGTGTTTAGAGATCTACCCTTGAGAAACTTAAGCAGGGTACTTGCAGGGTTTGCCTAGCTGTCATTCTTGTTTCTAGAAAAAAGGAAACTTTCCTAATATTTTTACCAGTCCCCCAAACCCCCGTACCCAAAAGTAACAAAGAAGTCAAAGTAAACTATTGGCTTTATCCGCTAAGTATTTACACTCACTTGATTCAAACCTTGCCTTGCATCAGCCTTCCCGCTGAGCACAAGTTCTGTGTTTCTGTCATTAACATTCTCCTCTGGTCTGAGTTTCCGGTGATCTTATCCTAAGCTTATTGTTATTTCTGAATATTATGCAGGGCTGATGATGGCACTGTCTTGGCATTTGTCTTTCTTTGGTTGATTGGTTGTTAGGATGTTCTTTGTGCCTGGTTATAATGCTTTCCTGTAGCAACTCCCCTGAAGTTCTCAAACCCCCTCCCCAAATCTGACCTTTTGGCGCAGCAAGTCTGCTGCTTCTGAGACTGCGTGCCAGCCCAGCCTCACTCTGCCCTCACCACTTTACAACTTCTTTCCTTCTTTTTGGCAGAACAAAAATGTCCAAGTTCTGTATGTTTGCTTATAAATACACGACTCGGCTGTGTTCCCATCCTTTGTGTCAACAGGAAAATTCCCTTGTTCCATGTTTAGCTTGAATAATTACCAAACTGTTTATGATTAGAATGTGAGGATGTGACCTCACAGCAATTTTTTCATTTCCTTTCTCTGTATTTAATACATTTCAGAAACTGAAAATACCAAATCTGTTCTCTCTCTCTCTTTTTCTTTTTTTGATGCTTATCAGTAATGGAAACATTGCAAAACAATCAGCCCAATACCTATGCTTTGTTCATTTATTGCCTTCTCTGAAGATAAATTGACTGTACTCAACTCTCTTCAGCATTTTTCTTCACCTAGATATTATTGCCTTGTGCAGCCACCCCAAGGTGACTGTTATCACTTAATTAAATCCTTGCACGCTGGGAAGAAAAAACAACATTGTTCCTTCATAACCCCAAGGAGCCTATTTTTAAGCCACTAAGCCTTTTCCCTGTTTTATTAACTTATTCCTGGCTACAACAAGACATACTTTTGTTGATGAGCACAATGTTGTATTAGCTTTTTATTTTCTGGGTAAACTTATCTATTCTCTGGGAAGAGGGAAAAAAAGAATGGACATTACCAGAGAAGAGAAAAAAATGGGGTCTGCTCAACCTCCCTGATTCTAATACAGTTCTCTGTAAACACCAAGCTAGAAACTAGGAGCAGGGGGATTCGGCGAAGGGAATGAGAAAATAAAATGTAAACATAAAATGGAAACAAGACAAAAAGTAAAATGACGTGTCTGTCTGCTGGGGCAGATGCCAGCTGGAGGACACCACTGTCAAGCTCAGGGAGCCAGGCATGCAAGTTCCATAGTGTGTTTTGGTTTTTATTTTTTCTGAATAGAGAAGATCTATTGGTGCTTCCCTCTGTTGCTGTCCAGAGTAACATCACTTTATTAACCTCCAGCTTAATGTGTTTATCTTTTTCCTATTCAGGATTCCTTCTTTACCTTATAGTATTGGACCCCCATTATCAACCAGTTCTCTACTCATGTATGTTTCTGGGCATCAAAGAAATACCACTGGGGTATGTTTAGAAGTGCATGCGATGGTGTGTGTGTGCACACAGGTTAACAATGGGATGGCAGTTCTAATGCAGTACTTGATACCAAAAAGTTCACTTGCAGCAATGGAGTGATTTGTTCATGCATAGTAAACAATGCACCTTTTAGTTTGTTTCTAGTCCATTAAACCATGGACCAGAAAATGGCTTTATCACTTCTAAAATGTGGACCCAAGGAAGCATATGTGTTTATTCATGATGTTAAATCATTTTACCGCACGCTGTGTTCACCAACAGAGTAAATGCCGCTTAAAGCTGTAATATTGGCAAGAGCGGTTAATGCTGTGACAAGCTGGGGTTGGATAGAGACCTGGTTCTTAAATAGTTGGATAATTAAGCTATCTGAGCAATGGCTGATCATTGCCCACAGGTTACATATTTCTCAGCTCCACACACAGGACACACGATTGTGAGCACTGGCTCCCTCCCTCACATGTGCAGGGGGTGTTCAGCAGCTCAGTGGCCCCGTATCTGAAGGGGGAAAAGAATAAACACCTCCAGGATAATATGAGAATGAGCCCAATGAATGCCTGTGAAATTTAACAAAAGGGCCCCCTGTCCAGACACCAGGGCTTGTCTCTTACTTGGCACATGTGAACCTCCAGCACTTATTTACATGGAGTGACTGAAAATCTCCATGCGTTACTTCTTGGGTTAAGGTCAGGTCTGCTGCAGCTGCCTTCTTGCCAGCCACATGGGTCCCTGTGGCTATGTGTATTTCAGCATGCCCAATGGAGTGCACTGGTTTAGCTTTCTTCTTCTGCAGTTAATTTTTTTTCCTTTGTAATAGCATTATAAATATCTCACTGAGGCAGTGTAGAGCCCTGGTAGACAGTGCCCTTTGTAGCACTGAACTGTGCTACACTTTGACCTTCACCCTGAACTGTGCTTGTCTGAAGCATGTGCTTGGTGTCATGATGAAGTGGGTGGGGAGGTGTATAATATTTGGTTTCAAGTTCTGATTTTGTTGTTCGGAAACTCTTTGTGGCTTTCTCCTGATAACCTTAGAACACAACCTAGAATCGTCATTGAGTATTTGTCTGTCTGTCTCGTTCTTACACACACATATTCATTCACCACCATCCCGACCTCCCCAAGTTCAGGCAGGGTCATTCTTAAGCTGTCTTTCTAGGCAATGTATACCTGGTCTTCCAGAATGTCCAATCAAGAGGCAGCCCAGATGTTCTCAACCACCATTTTTGTTCCTAATAGTGTCAGGGAATGCTTCCTTTCCCACCCAGATTTTGCATTTGCCCTTCACAAACAGAAAGACTGCCAGCCTTTGCGGAGGACCCTCACCCAAGCTCACAGCACCCCCAGGGCTCCTCCAGGCTGAATAATCCCGTCTGTTTAGCCATTCCGTAAAAAGTCTTATGTTTCAATTATCTAATCATTTTTTCAGCTTCTCTTTGAGCCCTTTCTTGATTCCTCTTTCAGTAAAGCATCTAACCCCAGAACTGACTGTATTGAAGATCTAAACAGTGCAGAATTCTTTAAAAATTTCTCGAAATATAGTTGATTACAATCTTGTGTTCATATCTGCTGTACAGGAAAGTGATCCAGTTACACATATATGTACATTCACTTTCCTATTCTCTTCCATTGTGGTTTATCACAGGATACTGAATATAGTTCCCTGTGCTATACAGTAGAACCTTGTCACTTATAAACAGTGCTGAATTTTTAAAAGATAGAATTTAAAAAATCAGTGTTAGTGGCTCTCATTGGTAGGCATTTAACATAAAAATAGTGAGTTGATTACTTGCCCCATATAAAAGAACTGGTGCACACACACACACACACACACACAATGGGAGGGAGGTGTTGGCACAGCCCTGGAGAGCAGGAGACACTCTCTAGGACACTGTGACCTCTGCTTGCTGAGCACAGGTAGCCAGCAGCCTTGAAGTCTCTCATATACCTGAGAGGATGGGTGTTATTTGAAGGTAAACAGAACTCGGGCAAAAATCGTCAAGTGGATGAAAGACTTCAACACTGGGCATTTTTTATTCTCTTTCTCTGCCCCTCTTCCACGTGCCCTCCTGTCTGTACATTGACGAATGTGCACGCCAGTGCTGTGTACTTACAGGTAAAGCACGTTGCCGACAGAGAACGTCAATAGGAAATGCTTTCCTCCTTCCTTCATCTTGTTTCACACTCGCTCCATTCTCATCTGGAACACAGAATCTGAGGAAGCTTAGAGACAGTTTTCTCTCTAGCCCATATCCACTTCCATCTGCTTCCAGTTATACTTGAAGAGGAAGTGGTGGAAGCAATCCCGAATTAGTATAAAACATTAGTATATTCAATAGTAACGTACAAATAAAAAATGTTACTGTTAATATCCTCACTGATTCAATACCTAGAACTTTATCCATTCTTGCTTTAAATTCTTATAGATTTTTCTGTCAGGGTGTTCAGGGCTGGAGCATTGGGATGACCCTAAGGATGGGATGGGGAGGGAGTGGGGAGGGAGGGTCAGGATAGGGAACACATGTACACCCATGGCTGATTGATGTGAATGTATGGCAAAAACCACCACAATATTATAGTAATTAGCCTCCAATTAAAATAAAGAAAAAAAAAAAAAAGATTTTTCTATCAGTCTCTTACCCTTTAGCCTGGATGAGTATTTGAATACAATTTGCTTTCCTGGGACTATTAGATGTCTATTTCCAATACTGTTTGGTTTTAGGAGAGTTGCTTTTTCTGTATATTGCCAGTATTTTAATGCACGTACACTATTTGAGTTAAAAAAGGAAGAGTTGCCTAGGAATCAACCTAAAACATTGCCCCTGTGGAATGAGATCTGCCCAGTAGATTATGATTTACTGAAGTGTGGCTTAACCCATGTCTGACAGACTGTCAAGTGTTGCTATATTCTCTTGGTTGGCTGAGGTCACAATCAGAGAAGACAACAACCATCTCCTTGCCCCAGTTCTGCTCTGGACATGAACCTGAGCACCATTTCTCTGCCCTCTGCCCCTGGGAACTCAGATCTATAGGAGAGCCAATGGTAGCAATTGGTTACCAAAAAGGTAAACATCTGTGCCATGAAAAAAGTGGTCCAAGTCTACAGACTTGGAAAAAAACTATATAAATTACATGCAGAGTACATCATACAAAATGCTGGAATGGATGAAGTACAAGCTGAAATCAAGATTGCTGGGAGAAATATCAATAACCTCAGATATGCAGATGACAGCACCCTTATGGCAGAAAGTAAAGAGGAACTGAAGAGCCTCTTGATGAAAGTGAAAGAGGAGAGTGAAAAAGTTGGCTTAAAGCTCAACATTCAGAAAACTAAGATCATGGCATCCAGTCCCATCACTTCATGGGAAATAGATAGGGAAACAATGGAAACAATGACAGACTTTCTTTTCTTGGGCTCCAAAATCACTGCAGATGGTGACTGCAGCCATGAAATTAAAAGATGCTTGCTCCTTGGAATAAAAGCTATGACCAACCTAGCCAGCATACTAAAATGCAGAGACATTACTTTGCCAACAAAGGTCCATCTAATCAAAGCTATGGTTTTTCCAGTTGTTATGTATGGATGTGAGAGTTGGACCATAAAGAAAGCTGAGCATTTCAAAAGCATCAAGAATTGATGCTTTTGAACTGTGGTGTTGGAGAAGATTCTTGAGAGTCCCTTGGACAGCAAGGAGATAAAACCAGTCCATCCTAAAGGAAATCAGTCCTGAGTATTCATTGGAAGGACTGATGCTGAAGCTGAAACTCCAATACTTTGGCCACCTGATATGAAGAACTGACTCATTGGAAAAGACCCTGATGCTGGGAAAGATTGAAGATGGGAGGAGAAGGAGATGACAGAGGATGAGATGGTTAGATGGCATTACCGACTCGATGGACATGAGTTTGAGCAAACTCAGGGAGTTGGTGATGGACAGGGAAGCCTGACATGCTGAAGTCCATGGGGTTGCAAAGAGTCGGACATGACTGAGTGACTGAACTGAACTGAAGTCCACAGAGTCAATATATAGAACACAGGGTGAGTTTGTGTTCCTGTCATACAGCTCCCACTTACTAACTAAATGATTGCAGTTTCCTCATCTCAAACAGGGATGATGATAGTGTATACAGGCATAACTTATTTTATTGCGCTTTGCTACATTTGCACTTTAAAAATACTGTGCTTTTTTACAAATCAGACATTTCTGTCAACTCTTCATCTAGCAAGTCTACTGGTGCCATTTTTCCAATAGTATTTGCTCACTTGGTGTCTCTATGTCAAATTCTGATAATTCTTGCAATATGTCACACTTTATCATTCTGTTTATTACCGTGATCTGTGATCAATGATCTTCCATGTTAGTATTGTAATTGTTGTCAGGCACCAAGAACTGTGCCCACCTAAGATGGCAAGTGTAATTGATAAATTTTGTGTGTTCTGACTGTTGTTTAGTCACTGAGCTGTGTCTGACTCTTTTGTGACCCCACAGACTGTAGCCCTCCAGGCTCCTCTGTCCATGGGATTTCCCAGGCAAGAATACTAGAGTGGGATGTCATTTCCTTCTCCAGTGTCTGACTACCCTACCAGCCACCATTCTTCATCTCTCCCCCTCTTCTCAGGCCTCCCTATTCCCTAAGACACAATATTGAAATTAAGCCAGTTAATAACCCTACAATTGCCTCTTAAGTGTTCAGGTGAAAGGAAGAGTTGCATATCTCTCATTTTAAATCAAAAACTAGAAATGATGAAGCTCAGTGAATAAGGCATGTTGTAAGCCAAGATAGGCTGAAAGCTAGGCCTCTTGTGCCAAACAGTTAGTCAAGTTCTGAATGAAAAGCAAAAGTTCTTGAAAGAAAACAAAGTTCTGTTCCAGTGAACCCATGAACGATTAAGAAAACAAAAGAGCCTGATTGCTGATCTGGAGACAGTGTTAGTGGCCTGGATAGATCAAACCAACCACAACATCACCTTAAGCCAAAGCCTAATCTAGAGCAAGCCTTAACTCTTTTCATTTCTTTGAAGGCTGAGGGAGGTGAGGAAGCTACAGAAGATAAATTTGATGCTAACCATGATTGGTTCATGAGGTTTAAGAAATCAAGCCATCTACATGAAATAAAAACAAACGGTAAAGCAGCAAGTGTCGATGTAGAAGCTACACCAAGTTATCCAGAAAGTCTAGCTAAGATCATAAATGAAGATGGATACACTAAACAACAAATTTTCAGTGTAGACAAAACAACCTTCTATTGAAAGAAGATGCTATGTAGAACTTTCATAGCTAAAGAAGAGAAGTCAAAGCCTGGTTTCAAAGCTTCAAGGACAGGCTGATTCTCTTGTTAAGGGCTAGTGCAGCTGGTTGGAGAAGGCAATGGCACCCCACTCCAGTACTCTTGCCTGGAAAATCCCATGGACGGAGGAGCCTGGTGGGCTGCAGTCCATGGGGTCGCAAAGAGTCGGACACGACTGAGCGACTTCACTTTCACTTTTCACTTTCATGCATTGGAGAAGGAAATGGCAACCCACTCCAGGGTTCTTGCCTGGAGAATCCAAGGGACAGGGGAGCCTGGTGGGCTGCTGTCTATGGGGTTGCACAGAGTCAGACATGACTGAAGTGACTTAGCAGCAGCAGCAGTGCAGCTGGTATTAACATCAATGCTCATTTACCATCATGAAAATCCTAGGGTCCTTAAGCATTATGCCAAATGTACTCTGCATGTACTTTGTAAATGCAACAACACAGCCTGGATGGCAATACATCTGTTTACAATATGATTTAAAGAATGTTTTAAGCCCACTGTTCAAACCTGCAGGCATGTGAAGTTGCTTCAGTCATGTCTGACTCTTTGCAACCCTACAAACTGTAGCCCACCAGGCTTCTCTGTCCATGGGATTCTCCAGGCAAGAATACTGGAGTAGGTTGCTATGTCCTCCTCCAGGAAATCTTCTCAACCCAGGGTTTGAACCCGCATCTCTTATGTCTCCTGCTTTGACAGGCGAGTTCTTTACCACTAGTGCTACCTGGGAAGCCCCTGTTGAAGCCTACTGCTGAGAAAAAAAGATTGCTTTCAAAATGTTACTGCTCATTGACAATGCACCTGGTCACCCATGAACTCTAATGGAGATGTGCAACAAGATGCATGTTGTTTTCATGGCTGCTAACATAATGTATATTCTGCAGCCCATAGATCAAAGGATCATTTCAACTTTCAAGTGTTAGTACTTAAATATGTTCTCTAAGGCTATAGTTGCCATACATAGTGATTCCTCTGATGGATCTGGGCAAAGGCCTTGAAAACCTGAAAATTCCATTAAGAATATTTGTGGTTCATGGGAAGAGGTCAAGATAGCAATGTTAACAGGAGTTTGGAAAAAAGTTGATTCCAGCTCTTATGGATGACTTTGAGGGTTTAAGATTTCAGTGGAGGAAATAACTGCAGATGAGGTTGGAAATAGTATGAGAACTAGAATTTGAAGTGGAGCCTACAGATGTGACTGAATTATTGCAATCTCATGATAAAATTTCATCTAATGAGCTTCTTCTTATGGATGAACAAAGAAAATGGTTTCTTGACATGGAATCCACTCCTGCTGAAAATGCTGTGAAGATTGTTGAAATAACAACAAAGGATTTAAAATATTACCTAAATTTAGTTGATTAAGCAACAATAGATTTTGAGAGAATTAACTCTAACATTGAAGTTCTAGGATGGGTAAAATACTATGAAATGGCATTATATGCTACAGAGAAATAATTCATGAAAGAAAGAGTCAATCCATATGGCAGACTTTCTTGTATTTTAAGAAATTGCCATGATCACCCCAGCCTTCAGCAACCACCACTATGATCAGCCATCAGCATCAAGGCAAGACCTTCCTCCAGCAAAAAGATTATGAATGGCTGAAGGTTCAGATAATGGTTAGCATTTTTTCACAATATTTTTAGTGAAGATATATACATTGTAAAGACATAAAGCTATTTCACACTTAACAGTCTATCAGTTCAGTTCAGTTGCTCAGTCGTGTCCGACTCTTTGCGACTCCATGAATTGCAGCACGCCAGGCCTCCCTGTCCATCACCATCTCCCAGAGTTCACTCAGACTCATGTCCATCGAGTCAGTGATGCCATCCAGCCATCTCATCCTCTGTCGTCCCCTTCTCCTCCTGCCCCCAATCCCTCCCAGCATCAGTCTTTTCCAATGAACTAACTCTTTGCATGAGGTGGCCAAAGTACTGGAGTTTCAGCTTCAGCATCCTTCCTTCCAAAGAAATCCCAAGGCTGATCTCCTTCAGAATGGACAGGTTGGATCTCCTTGCACTCCCAGGGACTCTCAGGAGTCTTCTCCAACACCACAGTTCAAAAGCATCCATTCTTCGGTGCTCAGCTTTCTTCACAGTCTGTAGTATATTATGAACATAACTTTTATTTGCAACCAAAACTTTTGTGACTCAATTTATTGCAACTGAGTCACAAATTTGCTGCAGCAGTCTGGAACTGAACTCACAGTATCTCTGAGCAGTGCTTGTACATCAGAGTTAGAAAGTTGAGAGAATTGAACTGGGTTAGTTAATGTAAAGTTCTTCTCCCAGGGTCCAAAACAGAGACGGCTTCAATCAGCATGGTGTACATATAATATCACACACACACACACACACACACACACACACAGATCTATCCTTAATAGCTCTCATTTTTAAATAACCATGCTTATTAAGGTAAAATTATTTTTTCCTGTTTTTACATTTTTTTCTTTCTAATCTTGTTTTTGACATTACAATCTTATCCAAGTCTCCCACTCTATATTTCCTTAATGTGTTTCTTTCTGATAACTTCTATAACAGTCTTTCTCCCTTACAAATATCCTGTCCCCAAATTACATTATTAAAGTTCTGTAGAAGAATGTTTACAACCAGGATCGAATCTTATTTCAGCCATGGATATTGAGTCCTCTTCTTGCTTGTCTAACTTATTTAGTTTTCCTGCCTTTAGTATATTAGCCCTCTTTTTCCAAGTGTACCTTTCTCTTTATATCAGGTAAAAACCACTCTTATTAGCAGATACTTTCTAAATCAGCATCTGAAGTCAAATAATAACCACTGTGGGCACCATTTATTAAATGCCTATTGTATGGTAGCACTTACACACACATTAACTCTAATCATCTTCACACCTCTACTGAGTAGAATAAATAATATGCAGATATTATTCTTTATATTTTCATGTGAGAATGAAGTTGCAAGTTCAGAGTTCCCACTCAGATCTGCTTAATTGCAGAGCTCATGTGTTCTCTTCTATTGTACCATGATGCTTCTCAAAGACTTTGGGGTATGTTCATTTCAAGCTTGGATGTAAAACCTTTTCAGCTGTGGCCACACAAACTCTTTAGCTTCCTAGAGGGAATTGAGGAGACATGGCTATAATTGTCCCATCTTCTCTACCATTGACCCCAACCTAAGAGTCCCTCTGGACCTGACCAGGGACTTTCTAACAGAGCCATGCCTCTCATGTTGAGGGCAACCGGAAGATGAGATTAAGAGAGGCTTCTCCATAGTGCCAGGTCTTTAAGTCATGAGCTACGGTTTTGGCACGATAGCCCCCTCACTGGGCATTTTTCTAGAACATAAGCAGGTCCCTCCCTGCTGAAATCTATGGAATGTGCTCCTTAGCAGTGATCTAGGTGCCCTGGGCTTAGAAAGAGTGCATCTACCTGAAACATCTTTTCTTCCTTCATCAGCCCTCTTCTTTGGGGGGTTCCTATAAAGTCCTCTAACTCTGAAAGTCTCCTCATTCACACCTCTTAACACCCCTCTGGCTCAGACACCCTCACCTCCTTTCTGATGCCTTTCCTGGGACTTGGATGACACCCATATTGCTTTTTCAGTGAGGACCCTGGAGAGACCCTAGAGAGAGATGTAAAAGGATCTGTTCTCTTTAAACCACTTCAGCTGCTTACTATGTCAACTCAACTGAGCAGAAAAGTGGTGGGAAGGGTCCTAATACGTATGCCCACATATGCCAAAACAGATGGCATCTCTCCACATCTGAGTGTGTAAGGCTATATGTTCTCTTGTATCATTTATTCATACTTTCTAATACATCGAAAGAGGGTATTAGTAATGTATTTCCTTCAAAAAGTTGCTGGATAGCTTGCTATATCCACCATTCTCTAGAGTGTGTCCCTGGATACCAAAGTATTTCAGCCTTAAAGAAGCAAAAGTAAATGATTTGCAGCAAAACCCATAGATTTTACTCTTTGTAGCAAACCTTTGGGGATAAGGATTTTTATCCTGCTCAAAATGAAAGTTTCATGTCATGTCATGTTATTGAAAATTTTAATTGAGATAACATAGTCCAGGGCATTAAGGAAGCCCAATATAAGGAAGAATTGCGTTTTGGAAATGAGTAGAAGAATTTCTTTTGTTCATTGCCTATGAGGGTATGTTACTCATAGCTTGCTGAGATTATGGAAAAGAGCTGGGCTCACTGAGATAGTGTTAGCTATTTACTGTTACACTGTCTTGGTCTCACAAGTGGGATTCAGGATGTTGAAAACTGTGGAGACCCACACTGACATAAAGGACGTTAGTCCTGCCTGGTAGGTCATGCCTGTGTGCTTTTAGGCCATATCCATTAGGCCATGTCTGTGTGCTTCTTAGGAAATGGCAAAATAATGTTGGCTATACACTTTCATGCCTGCTTTGGCAGAAAAGAACCAAGAAAGGGATGAAACTCTGGTGGAGAGGAGCAACACATGTCTTAAGCAAGTGTGATCTCTTATAATGAGAATAAAAGCAACATTCAGAAAATGATAAAGGCTTAAGGTTGTGTTTATGAAACCCTTAATATATTTTTTATTTGCTTTGGGATAAAAGTCTTCCATTAGGACACAGAGGCCAATTTGAGTCTTTAGGGGCTTAGTCCTTTAGGGGAACTCACTCTCTAGACCATGAAGTGTTAAAGTGGAAATTAAAGTAGGTCATCCTATTACGAAGGAGAAGCCCCCAAGCAAGACAATAAAACAAATCTCACTTGTTGGAAAAGGTCAAGGCTAAAGTGAACAAATCTCATTGAGACAGAAAGAATCTATTCCCACTATTCAATCACATAAAATTTGCACCAGCCTATGCAAATTTAGAGCCATTCTTGGTTTCACAGTTTGTCAGTAATCACTATTCATCCATGAGTCAGATATATAAATGTTTCCATAGTTGTTTTACTGCCCAGAGGAGTTTCACATATAAGCACATTCAGAACAGGATCACTGGGAACAGTGGCCAAGAAGCATGGTACATATAGGTCACCATCCCTGTGACCATCAACATCTCTTGCACTAAATGATGAATGCAGAATCCAAACCAAAAGATAAAAGGTGAAGAGATAAATAAAAGGAAATAAGAGAACAGAGGAAAAACTGTAAAGGGAGCTGAAATAAAAAGAAGAAGTGGATTCAAAGTCATTGATCCCAAACCTGAACACTGGTTTCTAGGGTAATGCCAGGTAACTTTTTACAGCCTCACTTTTTTCAGGCTACTGGAGGTTGGTGCTTACTTACACTCTAAGTTATGTTTAAGGAAGGGTTGTAATGAGGATTCATTTTTCTTTCTTAAATTGTTAGGAAGTTTTTTATTAAAAGTTATTTCTGCAAGCTTATGTGACGGGATGTGGTAGATACATGTAGAAATGTCCTAATTGGAAAGTGGCTCATATTATAGTCTTGGGATTCTAGACAGCTAAGAAAAATAGCATCCTAGTAATGAAAATAATACTTGTTCACATACCCAGCCTTAAAAGAAACCAGGCAGAGGGCCAAGTGAAAAATCAGACTTGAAATTTAATTGATACGCTTGTTGCACTGTGGTTGGCACTTTAGGTGCCTTTGACATTGAAGGTTGAGAAAGACTACGTAAGAGGTGACAGTTGTGGCTGAAGATATTATAGGGCTGTATGGTTGCAGCCACTATAAATTCCATAGACTAAATAGAATTTTAATAAGTCCAATAATCATTGAGAGGTAGACTGTCATTCATCAAATGCATTGAATGGTGGAATATATGCATTTTCAAATTATTTTTGTTCTAACCTATCTTTAGCTATTTAAGTCAAAAATGTGAGTAAATGGATCATTGTGCACATTAGAATTAGACTGAGACTATTGATTCAAGGTTTCTAGTGAATGAATTATCAATATGGCCAACTGCAAATTTCTTTTGGAATTGCTGCAAATTGGCACATCAGTGCCTTTGACTAGATCATGCATAACGTAGGTTATTGTTACAGTGAATCCCTGCAGGATGTATAACATTATGGCTATTATATAACTTCAATAAAGCACATGGCTCTGAGTCACTGAGAACACTTTGTCCAGTGATTCCTCAGGTGTGTGAGTTGATACAGCCTCTACAGCTAAAGTAGATAAGTGGTGTTCTGTAGCCACCCATGGCAAATAGCCCCAGACAAGATCCACAGTCACTTAGACCTGCCTAGCAGGCTGATGCTGTGTGCTGCTTAGGAAAAAGCAGACCAGCAAAGTCTGCCTCTCTTTGACAGGTGTCTAGGATGTCAGTTACTGGCCTCCAACTTCACTAAGCAACCTAAGAAGGGGATGATCCTGGGCGATGATAGCATTCCAGAATGGGGTGGGGTGGGGTGGGGGTTGGGGAGGAAGGAAAAGAATGTCTGGGCCAAAACTTCTTACATTTCCTTTTGCCCTGGGAAATTTATAGGGTGTGTGCGTGTGTGTGTGTGTGTGTGTGTGTGTGTGTGTATGTTTATATGTATATATATGCATTTTTATTTCCATGAAGCAATCCAGCCCTGTTTGGTAACTATAAGAGCGTATTTGAGCACCTTTAGAGCTATCAGGATAGCCAAGTAAGTGTCTAGGCATCTCAAATTTATAGAACAGTCTTTTCCTGACAAAATTGACCATTTATTGACAATTCATGTATTGCATCTAATTTTCTCTTTAACACTCATGATGAATACACTAGTAAAACCTTAAGACAAAACAGAATCATACCTTTTGAATATTTTTTTAAACAAAGTTGGGCTTGCATTTTAAAGGAAAAAACTCACAGTGATTCTTTGACTTATCGAATAGTGAAAACAAGAAAATAGTTGGGTCTGTCCTTTTTGCTGCCTCCGAGGTGGGTCAGAAAGGCGTGAGATGGTAAGCCCGGTCGTTTCCACAGTTTCATCCTTCACCTTCTTCAAATCACTGTACCATGTCTGATTTCACATTCAAGCTAGTCACTTTAGGTTTTCTCTTTGCATTTCCATTAGCTATACTTCTCTACAGACAACTTCAGTCCCACGATGCCTATTAAATCTCACTGAGATCTTGGGTAAAGCATCTTTTGATCCTGGAAATTCAAGTAATAAATTAGCCAGTTACTTTTCAGTGATGGCACTGAATTTTCTTCTAGTCACGATAGTCATTGAAGGAGATTGGAAAGAGGAAGAAAACTCCAATCTCAGTCTTCGTGAAAAAAATTTCACTTTGGAAAGTCAGAGGAAAATGCCAGAATTTAATTTTCTTCTTTAGTAATGTCTTTATCCCCCAAAATTACAGACACCAAAAAGTTCACCCTCCAGCCCAGTCCTTTCATCCTGTTTCTGAATTGGACCACAGTAGAAGCCAAGATATGTAGCCAAGAACCACTGCTTTTAATAGTCTGAATTTGGTCTGTTGCTGAATGCACACCTAGCAAATTTAGTGCTGGCAAATTTCACACTCAGTCCTTCTGCTTTGAAGGATATCATCTAGAGATTCTCTGAAGGAGATTTCATATGACATTAGTTGTTATGCTTGGAGATATGCAAATATGTTAGCAAACAACAAAAATCCACAGCCCCTTTTGCTTCATGTGTGTTAAGTAGGCATGTGGGGATAAACGCAGCAGCATTTCCTTAGACCTCTGAACAGGATGAGAGCTCTGTGGACAAGCGTGTAGGCTGGTCTTTCTCACTCAGACCCACCGGCCGACTGTGAAATGAAAAGAGAAGGTCGGCAAAGCAGCCGAAAGCTGTAGCAGGTGGTACACCAAGTTGTTTATCCCAAGATCATTCGGGACCAGGTTTCTAATTCTATCAGAGTAATTGATTTTCCCATAAATGTGCATCTCTACCTTCTATGGAGCTAAGGCAATGAAGTCGTGTAATCCTCTAAGCATTTGAAATGTACAGAAAACCAATATAAAGGTATCAATGCTGTAAATAGAAGATACGGAATAGGTGCAATTACTTGAAAAGATCTCCAAAACAATCCTAATAAGCATTGTCGATTTCTGGGACTAAATGCTACCATTAGCAGTCCATCATATTTATGGCTTTATGTGGATCTAGTGAAAATTAATTGTTAATTACATGAGTGATATATGAAATAAACAGCAGAGACTCGAGTTATAGTGATTTCCTGAAATTAACACTGAGGACTTTCAGGGCCCAACCATTTTCCCCGAATGTCTAAACTACTATCTTAGTTCAGGTTACCATAACAAAATACCATAGAGTGGGTGGCTTAGATAACAGAAATTTATTTTCTCATGGTTCTGGAGTCTAAAGGTCCAAGATCAAGGTGCTAGCATGGTCAGATTCTGGTGAGGACTCCACTCCTGACTTGCAGATGGCTGCCTTCTGACTGTGTGCTCTCAGGGCCTTTTCTAGGTGCATGCATATGGGGACTGTTCTCTCTCTCTCTCATAAGACTACCAGTCCTATTGGATTAGGGCCCATATGACCTCCTTTAACCTTAATTACCTCTTAAAACAACCCAGTCCCCAAATATGGTCGCATTGGAATTTAGGGCTTCAACATGTGACTGAATTTGGGAGGGGGTGTGTAATCCAGTTAATCCATGGTGACCATATTTGTCACAGTTAAGCTCTTTTCATTACAAATTTGTTAATACCCTTTCCTTAGATCAATAAATGTTCCCTAAAATGAAACTCATATGTGAATGCGACAGCTAAATATCTGAGGTCTCTAAATGGGTCTTTTAATATGCTTAGTTCGTTATAGGTTTCTTCAGTCTTTGTTACTACCTCTGACACAAACTCCTTACCTAAAGCAATACATGTACAAAGTTTTTGTTTTTTATTTTGAAAACCCTGTTCTTTAAAGTTACCCAGTGTCCAGTAAACAGTCCAGTTCATGTCATAATCAGCCGTAACAGAAACACCAGTATGGGTCTACCTTCCATCTTCAAGGATGTATCATTTAAGCAAACACGACTGGAAAATAAATTTCTATAAAGTCAATCTTATTTTCACACTAACTTCTATGTAAAATAGTATATGTGTGTGTGTGTGTGTGTGTGTGTGTGTATATATATATATATATATATATATATATATAACCAGAGAGAGAAAGGAAAAAATCCTTAGTCTAAATGGAAACTTTGGAACCAGAAATGGGGTGAGTGTACCGGCACGCTGCATGACTTGCTACTGTGTGTTCTCAAGTCCCATCCTGGCAGTAGCCTGTTAAGAGGTGTAGTTCTAGCAATTATTGATTAACTGGGGTCCCTTCTTTATTTCTAGGCATTAGCCTCTTCCTCTAAGACATGAGAATTTCCTTGAGGTCTGTAGTCTCTAGTTTGTTCAGCTCAGTCACTCAGTCGGGTCCAGCTCTTTGCGACCCCATGAACTGCAGCACGACAGGCTTCCCTGTCCATCACCAACTCCCAGAGCTTGCTCAAGCTCATGTGCATCGAGTCGGTGATACCATCCAACCATCGCATCCTCTGTCATCCCCTTCTCCTGCCTTCAATCTTTCCCAGCATTAGGGTCTTTTCCAATGAGTCAGTTCTTCACATCAGGTGGCCAAAGTATGGGAGCGTCAGCATCAGTCCTTCCAATGAATATTCAAGACTGATTTCCTCTTGATTGGACATTTACAAATTCTAGGAAGATAAACATATGAGCTATTGGTTATGTTAATTAACCAGGTAAGAGGAATCCTTTTACAATGTATATGTATACCCAATCATCACAATACATGCTTTAAATATTTTGCAATTTCATGTGTCAATTACGTCTCAGCAAAGCTTTAAAAATGCAAATTCCATCAATCCATGCCTTTTCCAACCCATAAACAGGATATTAGAGGTGTGAAGCTTGGTAATATCAGACAAGAGTCCCCACCATGTATGGAGAGTGTCCTGTCACTTTGCCTTGTGACTTTTTGTTTTATAAAGTGAATTCCCACTTTTCTCATTTTCTTCATCTTGGATCCCACAGATGAATTTTGTTTAAGAAAGTAACTCTTGAGTTGCTCTTTGTTCAGCTAGTATAGGCCTGGTGCATAAGAAGCCCTCAACAGGTGTTTTCTGAATGCATAACACTGAAGCAGTGGGGACATGACAATCACTTATGTGGAAAGAAATGCTGGAGGAAGCATAGACTCCTAGCAACTGTGATGGGTGTGAAACAAGTAAAATCCCCAGCAGGTATCCCAGTGGCAGGAGGAAAAGGAGGTTCCTTTCGTCTTACACCTACCACATTTTCTTGTGTGATATTGGGCCGTGTACTTGATTTCCCTGAGATGCATTTCCTTATCTGTAATATAGGATTAAATAATGCCCAGCTCAAAATTTGTTCTAAATAATTTCCCTAACAAGTGTTAGTTTCCTTCCATTCCCTCTCCTCTAAGGTGAATATTTGAGTGAACTGAGCATTGTTTAAAGCATCTAGCTGCTCAGATGGTAAAGAATCTGCCTGCAGTGCAGGAGACCCAGGTTCGATCCCTGGGTTGAGAAGATTACCTGGAGAAAGAAACAGCACCCTATTCCAGTATCCTTGCCTAGATAATTCCATGGACAGAGGAGCCAGGCGGGCTACAAAGACACAACTGAGTGACTAACACTCACTTTTTTTCCTAATATGCGATGATAATATATATGATTTATAATAGTATGTGTGTGTGCTTAGTCACTCAGTCATGTCTGACTTTTGAAACCCCATGAACTGCAGCCCACCAGGCTCTTCTGTCCATGGGATTTCCCAGGCAAGAATACTGGAGTGGGTAGCCATTCCCTTATCCAGGGCATCATCCTCACCCAGGGATCAAACCTAGTCTCCTGCATTGCAGGTGGATTCTTTCCTGTCTTAGCCACCAGGGAAGCCCATATAATAGTATATTTCATATATATTGCTGTATATCATATATGTGAGAGTATTATGACCATTCCCTAGAGTCGCCTGTGATCTACAGGATGCCCAGTGAACAATTATTCGGTTCTGTTCTTTTTTTGTGTGCTCTTTTGTATAACACAGACCATTTGAAGGACACCTGGAGCCAAGTTTCATGTGTAGCCAAAGCAAAGCAGTGGCATTGTTAGACCTTTCAGGACCAGTACAACGGAGTGCTGATGTTACCCTGCTGACCTGGGAACTCCTCCCTTAATTTGAAAGAGAATTCTGAATTCAAGAAAAAAGATGCACAATAAGGAATTACCTCCTAGGTTCTGAAGAGCCTATGTTTCAGTAAACTAATGCACCACATGCAAGATAGGTGATGTTTTAATGTTCCAGTGAATATGTGTGCCTTAGGATAATTAGTGGGAATCCTCTCCCTGAGGCAGAAGGAGCTTGTGAGCAGCACATGGTCACTTCTGCCTCAGGTAGAGTCCCGGTCCCCTGGGAGAAGCCACAGATAATGTGAGGTCTGCGTATTGTCCCCCCTGGCTCAGAGACACCGGCACGTGTGCCTCCACCAAATGCCGCACCCTGTCTTTATAGCAGAGCCTGCTGTCCATTTGGCTGGATGTTCAAATCAAGACATCCACCTCCCTCAAGGCTGGATGTAAGGTTTGAACTAGCATCCCAGAGAAAAAAAGGTCAGCACTTTGATACACAGCTTCCATGAAATGGAATTTTAATAAGCAGAAGCAAAACCTGATCTCCTTGCTCAGAAAGCCAATGTCTTTGTTCTTTTCATGTCATAACATTTCACTAGCTCAACATCTCCCCTTTTATTCTGGTACTTCTCCTCTAAGAACTGAAGAGAGGCCGCCTGTGTC
The DNA here is from genome assembly GCF_019923935.1 of Bubalus bubalis. NCBI lineage: Eukaryota > Metazoa > Chordata > Mammalia > Artiodactyla > Bovidae > Bubalus > Bubalus bubalis. The sequence goes on along the minus strand of NC_059176.1, from coordinate 26,423,551 downwards.
TCTCGGCAGTGTTTTCTCACCTAAGATGTGTGGATTTGTGTGTTTAAGGAAACTCTTAGGAAAGATGTCTTGCGGTGTCAAGGTTTGTTGTTCTGGAGTTCTGTTTTAGAGGGAAAATAGTCAAATTTCACCAAATTAATCCAATTCGCTGTTGTGATTGGGGAACATGTGGCTTTGGGTACGTGATCATCATATAAAGCTCTTCTATCATCCTTCACATTATTGACTCATTGCCGGTGGGGGCACAAAGGAAAAGATGCAGGAGCCAGAAAGCGCAGAGAGATTTCTGAGAGTTAAAATAAAAATCCACACCTTTGATGTGTGCTTTTCTCCACTTCGAGAAAATATACTCAAGAGTCTTTCTAAAAATAAGGCGTTTGTTTCCACAGCACTTGATGGTTAAAACTCAGATTGCAAAGGCAAAATTTGGGGAACTTTGTCTTCCCCATAAACAGATACATGTGGGCGCTTCTGGACATCTATCTTCCCAGGCTCTCCTCGAGGTTGCCGGGAGTCTGCATGCGTGTGCGTGAACAGACCAGTATCAGCTCCTGAGTGCAGTCAGAGGGCAGCATGGCACTTTAATGAGCTCGATCAAAGTGTTATTGTGTCCAAAGGCCAAAAAATGTAAGAAACACTTCTAACTCTTTTATCTGCTGCCAAAACAGAGTGGAAGGAGAAGTAGTGGAGCCCCGTCCTCAGTCTCCAGACCGTGCTTCTTTTGTGCTTCTTCACTCTTTCACGATGATGGAGATGTGGTTTAAGAGCAGACTCGCGTATTCCCAGCGCTCACCCATTGCTCAGGTCGCAGAAGTGATTTTCTCACACAGCCTCTCCTTGTTAACAGCAGAGTCATCGTAGGAGTTGTAAAATGCTACAGCTAGTCTCTACTGGCTGGCAAGCTTTGTGCTCACGTTCATGTTCTGCTCTTGTCCTAACAGAATTATATCAGAACAGTGAAAAATGCTGGGTTTGGAGGGAACGCTGTATGTCCGAGACCGTACTTTATCACGGGTGGGTTAACCAAAGCCTGAAGTAGAAGAACATCACAGATGCACGGCGCATCGGACATGAAGCACATGCTTGCATTTAAATCACGTATATCTTACTTTTTTACTGATGTAATTGTGAAATATGTTCTTTTTGCATTCATAATTAGGGGGTGGAACAGATGGTGAAGGCTTAGTTTAAAATAATCTGTCATTAAAATAACCTAGCCTACTGGTAATTCTTCACTCTAACTGGAGATAGGTCATAGGGAAAGAGTTCGGGGTGATTTTTTTTTTTCCTCTTCTACATTGGAATGTTATAGAAAGAACCACTCATTTCAGAGTAGTCTTGTACGTGAGAATTGCCTCTGTAAGAGCACTGTAGTAAGATTTCACTCTGAAATTTGGTTGCAGGGAAATATGCAGGGGATAAAAAAAGAAAGCAGACACAAAACAACTTTGACAAATATAAATCCATTTAGCACAATGCATTAAACATTAGTATACCTTCAATCATGAAGCTATAGTTAGTTTTATACCCTGCAAGGAAATAGCCTCATCATTTGACAAATACGGTTAGAGGCACTCGGCTTTTGGGGTTAAGAAACTGCACCTTACACTTTATATGTTACTCTGATGTCAGGGGATATAAATTATAATTACAGGCATTATTATTCAGAGACGCTATGGCTCCTGACTTGTGTATCCAAGCCTCGCTGCAGCATGCGTACCTCATAGACTTACTGGGATGTGACAAAGGAAATCTCTCATCAGCCCTGTCGAGATGCCTAAGAACTGGTTTTAGTAGTGAGAAAACTGTCTTGATGAATCAGATACTTGCATGCCTTGAAAACGTCTGTTTTACTGTTTCTTCTAAGATTTTGTTCTCCATCTGCTTTGAGGAAAGCAGATAGATTTCAGCGTGGCTTTGTAATAAATCTTCTCAAGGAGGAACTAGCATTAACATTTGTGTTGGTTCTTTTTCATCTTAATCCAACCTTAGTTAATAATCAGAAAATTCTACATACTGAGTAAGAAGATGTAATTAACCCCTTGACCCCAGAATCTTAATTGGCGCCTGTTGAAAACAGTGGGCAGTTTAAAAAAAAAAAAAAAAATTAAAAGGTAGCCTGCAGTGATTGAAACAGCTCTATATAGTAGCTTTCTTGATTCAAAATTTTTTAAATTTCCACTGAACTTTCAGATTAATCATATCTGGTTCCCAAGACTAATTGAATGTTTCCTCCTTCCTCCCACCCTTTAAAATTAAGACATCCACATTAAACCAATATTGATGCTACTCTTAAAACTTTTCTAAGCAGCAAAATACAGCTAACTATAGACAGGGATGACCCTGAAGCAGAGGGTAATGGCCATGTGAAGAGGGACCTTGCCAACCTGCTGAGACTGGGTTTCATATCCCATTCTTTATTTGAAATATAATTATACCCGAGTTATTGATTTTATCTCATACTATAGATACAGTTGACTCAGATGATAGGCATGAAAGTGAAAAATATGGTTAACTAACCTGTTTTGTTTACCTCTGTAGTGGCAAACAACTAATCTGACTAGTTGTTTCCCCCCAACCAAATTGGCTGTTATTTTTAATTGAATTGACTGGATGCTTTGTGTCATGTAGACATAGCCTCATTTTAATCTCACCAGGAAATTGGAACATGTGTCGAAGCCTCTGTTTTTGCCAAACAAAACTGGCCAGTTCTTAGATCGCCGCTGCTTAATAGCATCAGATGTTTAGCCTCCAGATATTCCTTTTCCCTGCCACGGTGCCCAAACCTCCTTTAGTATTTTAGCAAGTATATTGAGATAGGAACATACTTTAAAAAACATAATCCCTTTCAGTGAGAAAGCAAAAGATGTGTGTCAGTGACAAATGAATAGCACTGAGTATTTTGGAAGACTATGAAAGGATCCAGTCTAACTCTGATCTTCCGAATGTCAGGAGATATCCCAGACTATGTGAGACATCTGTGGCATCAGAATCTGCAAATAATCTAACAGCTCCATAAACAGAACTCTTGGAGGAAATAACTGCCCTTCCTCTTAGTCATTCTAATGTGTGTGATGTGAGGGAAAGAGCTTTGGGCTTGGAGCTAGAACTGGATTTCCTAAGTCTTATTTGAGCAGTTGTTAGATGCTGGCTAAAGATAAGTAAGATGTCTCCCTGCTGTTGAGAAATTCAGTCTCTTTGGGAGTTGGATAATTCTACTAGGGTGATGGGGCTTCCCAGATGGTGCTAGTGGGTGAAGAATCCACCTGATAATGCAGGAGACACAGGAGACGCGGGTTTGATCCCTGGGTTAGAAAGATCCCCTGGAGAAGGAAATGGCAACCCACTCGAGTATTCTTGCCTGGAGAGTCCCATGGACAGAGGAGCTTAGCAAAATACAGTGCAGAGGGTGCAGAGAGTCGGACACAATTCAGCAAGCTTGTGTGCACACGTGTGCGCGCGTGCGCACACACACACATACACACACACACACACACAGACACACACACCCCAGGATGATACAATGTCATCAATGCTTTGTTAGTACTATGGGAAGTGGTGTATTTAATCCTGGCTCTACCATTAGCTGGCTGTGGTTTTACCCAGCCACTTAACCTGTCTGTGCCAGGTTTTCCTCACCTGAAAAATGAGAGTTTAGACTACAAGGGGTCATCTCTGTGCCATTAATCCTTTCTTCTGCTCTCATTCTTTTGATTGTCACTGGTTCCCACAGAAGATATCTTCTGTCTCTCTCTGTGTCCCACTGATGTGACAGTGGCATTTTAGGGTTTGAGAAAATGGCTTACACAACTCCCTGTGATTATATTCTAGACCACGGCTCTTAGGTTGAATAGAAAAAACCTAATTTGGCCCTTCTCTCCCTGGAGAAGTTCAAAAGAGGCAGTCCTAATCCTCATGAATCATCCTTAGGAGACACCTGGCTTGAGGTGAAGACGTTGAGATGCTCCCCAAACTTCTACAAAGGAAACATCCATTTTTGCACTTTTGGTTCAAAGTAAGCGTCCACTGTATCACACTGGAAGCTTGAAAGTTTGGCTCTCATGAGGCTCGAGAAGGCTTGGCAGTTTTGTCAAATATCAGGAGTCCAGTTCTCTTAGACATTGTTTTGTTTTCTGTCCCCTAGATGCTTCCAGGGAGATATTACAGAGCAAAGGTGACCTCTTGGGGAAGTGACTTATGAATTCTTTTTTGTCATTCCACTCCCTATTCATCTCCTCCAAATGGTAGGATTCTATCATTGGAACAAATCATTCAAAAACAAGGAATGATTTTTAAGAAGTTATAGGCTGCCTCAATACAAATATGTTAATTTCAGAAATGCTGTCCAATTTATCTTTTCATAAATGTCCTTGTATCAAGTAGAAAATCTTTATTTTTAGTGGAAGGCAAGGCAGTGTGATTGAATCCGACAATCTGAGTTTGAATCCTAACTTCATCGTTTACTAAGGTCAGGCATGTTGGCTAACTTCACTAAGCCTCAATTTCCTTGTATGTAAAATGTGGATAATAACATAATTACTTAAAATGCTACTTGTAAAAATTAAAAGAGACAATGCCACCTACTTAGTATATAATAAATGTGAGCTATTATTATTGTGCTATCTTGACCAGAATCTTGTCTATTATGTAATTTGCTTTTATGTGGTGCAGTACAATGTGACTTTTGAATCGAATTTTTGGATTGTTTTTAGAACCCACTTGTTTTCACCCAATTGTTTTCAGAGGAGGAGGTTGGGTACTTCTCATAGTTTCTGATCAGTGGGGCTGTGAAAAGGAATCAGGAAGCATGGAATCAAATTTCATATACACACACATATTCCCATAATGATACCTACACATATTTATATACATATATTCAATATAAAATTCCAAAAAAGTTCAGTATTTTAAGAGACTGAAATTATCACCGAGATTTAAGGCCGTGTATTTTTCTACCTGAATTTTACATACTTCTTCCACCTTTCTGTATTTAAAAATTATGTCATTAGTTTAATGTTGCCACATACCTTGTTCCCAATGAGGATTCCCTGTATTTCCAAACTCACAGCCTTTGTAAATATCACTAATCATTAAAACTTCTTTTCCTAGGCAAGCAGTACTTGTGCAACCCACTTGATTAAAAATAAATAAAACAAAACACAAGATGTGAGGATGATGGAACATATAAAATGCACTTGGATTGCAAGAATTTGGAACAAATTTTTTTTTAAATTTTATTTTATTTTTAAACTTTACATAACTGTATTAGTTTTGCCAAATATCAAAATGAATCCGCCACAGGTATACATGTGTTCCCCATCCTGAACCCTCCTCCCTCCTCCCTCCCCATTCCATCCCTCTGGGTCGTCCCAGTGCACCAGCCCCAAGCATCCAGTATCGTGCATCGAACCTGGACTGGCAACTCGTTTCATACATGATATTTTACAAGTTTCAATGCCATTCTCCCAAATCTTCCCACCCTCTCCCTCTCTCACAGAGTCCATAAGACTGTTCTATACATCAGTGTCTCTTTTGCTATTCTCAATTTGAGTGATATCTTTCAGTTGGGAGTCCATGATAATTTACACCATTCATCAAACTGAAAATGCAGCCCTCTTTTGAAAAGTAGACTAACATTTCAGGAGCTGCATATAATATGCAGTATTCTTCTTTTCTCCCCCTTTTTTTCTTTTCTTTCCATTTCAGGAGTTGTAATAGAAACTAGATCTATCGCAATAAAGCTTTAATATAGAGTTTTGCAAAAAAAAGGATTACAATTTATGAAGCTTCAGCCTGTAAACATTTATTCATAATATATTGACTTTTACTATTTGTTCTAATACAATAGGCACTGGGATTGAGGAGAGAATAATCCTTTATTAATTAGCAAATTATTGACGTCCATAGGAGCATAAGTGGTGATTTTACTTGTTTTTTATACAAGAACTCTTTTTTTCTCTTGTTCCATTACAGCTTTCATTCCTGCTTAGGTATTTCATAACTGTGCTGATTTAATCTTAGTAACTACTGAATCCAAAAATATAAAGGCAACATCTCAGAAAGTCAACATGGCCTGATTTTATACATAAATGCAATGCATCTTGATTAAATGACAGAGACATAAGGAATTGCCTGAAATAGGGGAAAGCTAGCTTGTGGTCTTAATTCAGACCTTTCATTTGTTCATGTATAATGCGGTAGTTAAAGATCTTAGACTTCTGTTAAACATGAAGGAAAAGTGATCTTAAATTTGGTTATATGTTGCTTTGTATTAGATGCCTTATTAACGAAATCTCCATCACATATACTTACTAACCTTTTTTTTTTCCTGCAGTCCCTGGATGGCTTTGTATTTGCACTAAATCAAGAAGGAAAATTTTTGTACATTTCTGAAACAGTCTCCATCTACCTAGGCCTCTCACAAGTAAGTAAAACCATTTTAGATTCTTGACCGCAATTGTGAAGGCTCCTTCAGCCTCATGCCTGTCCTTCTTCTTCAACAGATATTCTGTTTGGAGTGAATTATCCAGGTTTTTTTTAATGGCTCTCCCTGACTCTGCTCACAGAGTCATTGAGAAAGCTGTATGTCAGTCCAGAACGTTTGGCATCAACTTGTGCTCAAAACTTGAGTCCCCCGTCCCTGCCCCTAAGGATCATTATTAATTTATTGAGAACAAATGAAGTTTCTTCCCTTGGTTGTTTTGAACTTTGAAACCTCTGTGCTCGGTAGGAGAGGGACATACTAATGGTGCTTCCCTTGTGTCCTATTACTGGCTGTTTATGGAGGACCCTGCACTGTCCTGGGAGCTGACACGGTGACAGGGAGTCATCTGGAGTCAAGAAATGCTGAAAGAGACCATTAAAATGTGTTGTGGGGAGGAACGGTTCCTGCAAGTAGGCACTTTGCTGCCTTTGCAAATGCTTCCTTATGCAGAAAGACGATTTCATAAAATAAGATAATCTTTTGTTATTTGCCATTTAATTACCCACACGTGTCTGTCAGAGGTGAAAAGCGGGGCAGGGAGTGGGGGGAAGACAGAGGCACATGGGGGCAGGGGATGAAAGCCCTAGACATGCGTTCTTGATAGTCCCCCTGGAACACAAAAATTTGACTTTTGTTCAATTCCCAGACACAGGCTGCCACTACAGAATGCCAAAATACCCTGAAGAAAAGTTTGCAGTTCCACTAATTATCCAGATGTTTTCTCCATTCAAATGCTGAACATCTGGGTATCCGTGCCCATACAGGTGATTGGCTGAGGCTGACCCTTTTCATCTGGTGGTTTGGCACGAGAAAAACGCAGTTCCATGGGAGGGATTTTGTATGTATGTGATGATCTGCCAAGTTGGATAATCTACTTCTCATTCAGTTGCTCCTTTGAGCTAAAGATGGAGATGAGATCTGCCTCTCTCCTCTTAGGCAAGACTCACCCCAGACTCATTGCTTCTGAAAGTTGGCACTGCTGTAAGGAGGCAGCATGGCTGGAACATTTTGGCTGTTAGTGAGTTTGCCGGGTAATAGCTAAATCAAGAAAGGCATTGGGAAATAATAAAGAGAGATCGTTGGCATTTGAGGAGGGTTGGGGGAGGAGGAGAAACCCTGCCAAATTTAATTATTTACTTTTGAGAATCCAAGCCCGGGGTGGGGCGGCGGGCATTAACTCTTGCTTGAAGGATGTGCAAGCTATTGGCTGTAGTGTATCCAGCAATTCTGTTTTATGGGGACTTGAGCAAACCAAATGATAGAAACTGGGCTATTGTCAACTCAATATTAGTATTCTTGTGTCTCATGGAAATCTCTGGTTTTCTAATGGCGCTTAATAGACTTGAAGCCTTGTCTTAATCTGTTTGAGACCTAGTATTGGGAATCACCAAGGTTGAAATTGGTGTGCCACCATATTAACACTGTAGAGACCTGGGAAAGCCACTGTTTGTTCTGCAGTGCCCGTATTCATATATTTTGTGCAGGCTATCCAACAAAGTTTAATAAGCCAGTGAAGAGGAAGGATGAATAATTAGTTTAAGCAGGTAAATGCTAATTAGGGAACTCCTGAAAAGCATCCATTATATACTAGCTCAAAACACATTTTACAGCCCTGGTTAGTGGTGTAATCCAAATTCTGTCAAGGCAACTGCATTTTCTGTAATTGAGATGTGTATGTTTGCTTTGCATAACAGATGGCTCTGTATGCTTAGACTGATAGCTAGGAAAATAATAATTGCATTATTCTGGCCAAAAGAATATTAGCTCTTGGGTTTTGGCCATTTCAGTCAGTCCTCCTGCCAGCACAGCATATGCACATATATGGATTGGATTTTCAAGGAAATTGATGCATCTGGAATAGTGTGGCCATCTGAAATATCATCTGTTCAAGAAAAATTTGGCTTTAACCCTGTGCTGGTTTCTCCTTAAAAGCAAGAGATTCCACTGCTTCTCTACTATCACATTAAGTCAATCTTTCCCTATAATCTGAGGCAAATCATTGAGGCTTCCATAGGAATAAAACAGCTACGCAGGCATGGTATGGTAGCTGGCAACTTCTGTACAGTTTTCCCCTGCCTCTGCATGGGATGGGTTATAAAGTAAGTGTGCATCAATAGTCAGTGTCTTGGCTCACCCGAGGGCAGATGCTGGCCACCGTGGGCTGTGGCCCTGTGTGGAAGTTGTGTTTTGTGTCACCCCAAAGAGTCCAATGTGAAGCTAGACAAACGTGGTGTGGACAGAAGTGTTCATTTGAGGGCATTATGCAACTGAAATGATGAAGGGTAGATCACTCCTAAGTGATTTTGCATATACCAATGCACATATTTGGAGTTCAAAACAAATTCAGAATTCCAGAAGTTAGTTCTGGGTTAACATGGAAATAATCTGATAAGAGCATAGTGTGTTTTTAAATGCCCAAAGAATAAGGGGGACACTCTGTGCTAAAACTTTGGGAAAGATTTTCCAATCCAATTAATGTTCTCAGTCCTAAAAGAGTAATTGGGTTTCCTGAGACATAACCCTTCCCAAGTTTCTTTCATGCCCTCTTTCAGTTGTGGAGTATGGAGTGCTCACGGGCGACATCCTATGTAAAGTATATGAAAAGTTATTCAATTAAGTACATCCTTAATCTTTTAAACACACACACGCACACCCTTAGTTAAATGCAAACCACTCTGTTCATATCCTACAACTTTGACTCAGTGATTTTTCCATCAAATTCCTGACAGTGATAAGGAATCTATATAGTTATGTTCCCTCCTTTCTTTTTTAAGCAGTATTATTAAATCAAGACCGTGTGTATCATCAGATATGTACCCAGTGAAACTGCTGAGGAATATTGTGAACATGCCAGTTTGTTAGAGCATAGCTGTGTCTGCATTTGTAACTCTCAAGACGTATCTTCCTCAGTTTTATTTTCTTTGAACATGTAAATAAATATGGTGGCTTTAAAATGGCTTATGTTCTCAAGAAAGAATTGGGATTCTTTTTTGGCTCATGAGAGAACTAAGCAGAGAAACTTCTAGCAAGCTCAGTTGTGTAGCATGAATATAGAGACAGCCAGAGCAGGTTTTTCTCCCCCACTCCATTGAGGGTAACTCCAGGTGTCCAGGATGTGTGTTTGCCACTTACTGCCTTTAGGGTGTTTTCGTATCATCTTGATGATGGGAATGAAGTGATCTATGCTATGATGATGTCCAAACATCTTCAGCAGACCTTTGACTTTGCCAGAGATAATCATTTAATTTAACCAAGATATGGTTTCAGATTGTAGAAAATGCATTGTTGACTTGCATCCCTAGGTGTAAAGATTCCCAGGTACTCACTACGCAGCGTTACCTTAAAGGAAGATCCCCAGATATCGTTGCTGAGTTTGGCTTGCATGGAGATTAAATGACTTCTTATGCCTGCTGATGGTGTCTGGAGCTGCTAAAGACAATTCTGCTCCTTACATAAAATGGAATAGGCAAAAGTGAAAGCAAAGAAAGAAAACAGAGTCATTTCCCTAATACTGAAAATGCAGCAATGATGGGTAGCCCACTTTTATGGAACCTCTTCCAACATGTAAGGGGCTTAATCACCAAAGAATCCAAAAGACTTTATATGATAAATAAAAAGCATTTCTACTTCAATATAGGAGTGGAAATTAAAGTTTATAGAAATATTTATTTGTTGATTTAAACCCTCCTCTTCTAAAAAAGAAATAGCTTACATAAACATATACAATAAAAAGTAGTGGCAAACTAGAACTAGGGTCTAGGGAAAAGAAAGATAAACATAAGTAATCTGTTACTGCATAGTAAGAGAACAGAATAAAGGTTTATTAGAAGGGATATAAATGAGCTGATAAAGTATCAAATTTACCTATGAGCTTCCTGGCAACCAAATCAAGAAGGGAAATATAGCCAATTATAGCCAACAATCAAAAATAAGGAAGTATTACTTCTTAAGGAAAAGAAAGTTTTTTGGTAACTGAAATATTAAAATAAACCTCAAATACAATTTCTGTGGGAGCTAATATGTGGATTATGACATATCAGTTTGCTTCCACTGGAATCCACATTCAGAATAAGGCTATAATGACCCATAAAACTAAGGGGAGCACACATATTACAAATCACATAAGGAAGAAGAAGATACTGCTCCCCTCAGATCATTTTGAGAATGATGTTCTGACATCCAGTACTTACAATGGCATTGACTAGCTTGATGTTTTATGTGCTTTTAAATCAGCTTTTCTTAATCCATATTCAAATACTGCATTTTCTTTTAAATGCTGATGAGAAAGTCAAATTTTTATTTGCCAGAGGCAGAGGACTTGGGCCTCAGTTAACCAGAGGATAAAAGTGGACCCTTCTGAAAACATTTTATCTTGAAAATGGGTTAAAAGATGATGATTCTGATGCACCTATGCCAGAAAAATGTTTTCAACTTAACAGAATTCTGTTTAAAGCATAATGGGTCCTAGAGCAGATGGGAAGTTAACAGATATTTCCACTGTGATATCATAAGGAAATATACTATAACCAGCTAAGCCCTCTCTTAAAATATACTCTTATCACCTGCCCATGGCCTCCAATGCCCAGCTTGCAGATGAGTCATTTTTTTTCTTCTCACCACATCCCCATTCTGGCAGAAGATACCTCCGTGCCATTGCAAGCCAGCTAGAAGGAAGCTGCAAACAAGGTCATGCATTGGCTTGGTTCAAGGCAGCTTGTTGAAAGAGGTAGGGTGGCTGCAGCTGTAAGAGCTAATGGAGCTGAAAGGAAAAAGGTATAGATGGTCATTTAAAATTTTGTCTTTTTTTTTTAAGCCATGCAGATATAGTTACCATAAACTCCTTTCCCATCCTGTTGTTCATCTCCATATTTTAGATTTCTCTGCATTTGTTATATAGAATGGCAAATAAAAGTACAGCTCTAGCACACGAGTACAAGGTCAAATAAATGACAGAGCTCAGTCTATTTGTGAAGCTATTCTGAAAGGGAACCATGGTGCCAAATGTGGTTTATTTGAATAATAAAGAAGAATTAGATTCCCCTGATAACTTGGCTGAGGGCCAATAAATCACTGGAGGTTAAAGATGCTTTGCAACCGCCATGTCTTTCTTTTGCTTTTCCGAAGTGCAAGCCTCAACTCTCCCATTCTGTGTTTTTCAATACAAATCACTTGAGGTTAGCATGTGGTTAATATTCTCACTTCCATGCTTATAAAAGATTTTATATATATATATATATGTGTGTGTATATATATACACACACACATATATTTCTTTAGCAGGGTGAAAAAAAGAAGACATTAGCTTACACATTATTACTCTTGTTAGGCATCATCACATCCTAGATAGGTAGACTATAAAGGCAAAACAGGTGTTCTTTCAACACAGCAGAGGCCTTATAATAATGGAGCCAAGTGTTAGCACTTTTTCAATCTGTGTGTGAAATTGATGCAACGCTAGGGTAACCAGTGTTCCTTCAATCAACAAATACAACTCTCCAAATATTGCTTGGTGCCCCCTTTTAAAGTCAGTCAAGTAAAATAATAATAATAAAGTAAGTCAAGTAGGCATATCTTAATTTAAAAAAAAAGATACATAATTTTCTACAGCTTGTGTTTTGTCATTTTTGTTGGTTTTTAACCTCAGTAAGTCTGCATTTTTCTCCTGTACTAATCGTAAAAAGTTCATCACTTCTTGTGCAACAAAGAGAAATGCCCTTTTGAATGTGGAAGCTCAGAGGGTTTAGAGACTATTGAGAAAATATAAGTATCAAAATAATTCAGAAACAGGACAAGGCGCAGTGGCACATTATCAATTTACAACATTTAAATTGATAAATGCTTGGTAGTGAAGGCCTACAAGGGCACTTTGAAAAGCAAATAGCGACCTGGTGAAGAAATTGATTTCCCCCCCCGAAAATGACTGCATGATGCATCATTTGACTGCATGCTGTCCGAGTGCTTGACAGAGATAATCTCAGCAATCCCACGGGCGACCTTATCGTTCTCACCAGGGCAACTTTGTCTACGTTCTGACTTTGTGCATGTCAAGGTTCCTCCCGGCAGGATCCTTGGGGGAAAAAGTTCCTCTGTTCGATCCAGATATTGAACTGCTCCCTCTTCCCCATTTTCCTCTCCCACCCCCCTGCACCCTCCCAAATAGGCAAACACGCCTCTTTATTTCATCCATAATTATGAATGAGCTGGGCGGAAGACCACAGCAGCTCTGCGCACCGGATCTTTGTGGAAACCCTTATTACCATTTAGTTCACAGAGTTCTAGGTGATAACCTGTATTAGCAGGGATCATATTATCAGAAAGGGTAGAAAAATTCCCTCCTGTTCTTCTATATAGTATATGGCAGTTCTTAGCAAAATGGAAAAAGCCAGCCAGTTTCTTTCAGCCTTGTACTTGCAAGGAATTTTTTTTTTTCTCTGCCCTACAATCTTTACACAGAAAGCTTCTGAAACTGTTTGACTCCATACCATATAGTTTCTGATAGTGTTGTTCCCTCACCATCCAGTAATTCTAAGTATTTCTCTTGTAACTTTAAAATGATGTAATATCGACATAAGGCCCCAAGAGTACGTCACCGTGGGCTCTTGGGCTTTGAACTGGCATGGCAGCGCCTGTGGAAGAAATCTGATAGAACCCACGAGGCTTCCTCAGGACCAGTAGTGTTTGGGAAATATTTTTCTGCTGGAGAGGGATAATTGATGATTCCTTTATGTTTAAAATATTTCTATTGGTATATATGGATGTGGATGTGTGTGCCTTTCTGTTTATTATCAGTTATCTTCCTGCCACCACAGCTTGTCCCCAATCATCACAGTTCTCGATTAGCCACTTCTTGAAAGCAGCAAAAACCCTGTCCAGGGTTGGCACCCTGAAGCTCCGGTCCCCACCGGCTCTGACACCCTCCGTTCACCCGATCCAACCCCTTTTACCTCCTTCTTTCATCCACAACATTAATTCTGAGCGAACAAGACGGGCTTCCTTGCTTTTGACAAGATTTGCTGCAGTCTCATGCGACAAAAACCCAACACTCATTCCAGATTCAGAAAGTAGGATTTATAACAGCATTTTAATTTAATGTTGGATGTCGAACATATAAAGAGATCACAGTAGTACTAGAGCTGAAAATTGATGCCTTTTTTATTAGTGTCCTCTCAGAAGTGGGTGAGACGCTGTTTGTGCAATGGAGCACAGAGCAGCACAGTCAGATGAATGAGGATATGCTATCTGCAAGGAATCATATTTCAAGCCACTGTCGGCCTCTATTGATGTGCGCAGAGTTGAAAGGTTATGCTAGTAAATGCCATCCGAATTTCCAGCATTAGAAATCGGTGGAATAATCTGCTGGCTGTCACTTCATGCTCAGCCTAAATGCACTGCATGGGAATGTTTTACTTATTTTAACTCCAAATTAATTTCTTATTACTGGTGCATGGCTTTCTCTCTTCCATGCTTTCATCGGTTCCCAAATGGGACTGATTTTTAACCGGCCTTCAGAGTAAACCAAAATCCCTGAAAGAAAATGAAAGAAATTTGCATCATCATACATGAGAATTATCTTCTTTTTACTTATGCCTTTGAACATGTTTTTTACCAGGCATTGAGGCTAAAACACAGAATGTCACTATGCAAAAAGGGCTTTTCTAGTTAGGCTGAATCACAGAATCACAAGACAATGAAAGATAGACTTGCTGTTTTCAAATGTATAATTTGAAGACCTTTTACGTTGCTTCTTAATTTCTGGAGTTAGTATGATCAAGAGAAAAAAAGAAAGTGTAACATCTTCATTTTATGGGATCAAGAAATCTAAAGTCAGGAAAAAAATACTTTTTGAGACACTAGCTTGCTTTATTTGTGTGGATAAAATGGTTTTCTTTTTTCATATTTATTTAAGTAGAGCACTAAACAAAAGTAAGATGGAGAAGAAAATTTAGTCATCATTCTAAGTCCGTAATTTATTCATTTTTAAATAATGAAACGGTGTTTTTCTGAATTAATCTATGTATTATTCATGCAGGCATTGGCAATGTAATGTCCCCAGTTTTCCGGAGAGCAGTGTACATTTCTTTGCCTGACAAGCAGTATTTTCTATATGGTATTAATTTAATGGCTTATTTTATTATGCAAAGTTGGAAAGTAAAGATAATTTCTGTCTATAATGTGGTGCTTATACAGGCAATATATGCAAAATAATGCCTCTTAAACCTAAGCCTTCCTCGGTTAGCCTGGTCCCTAGGAGAGTGATGAGTGAGGGCAAACTGCTCATATGAAGAATTAGAAATAACTTGACCTCCTGGGAAGAAGGTCATAAAATCGTTAAATTCAAGTGAAATCCAAATTTCATTTCTACACACACACATTCAATCTATATTGGGTTTTAGCTCTTACATAAGAAGGCATGGTTTTCATAGCAAGAATAACATGGCAACAATTTCAGTGATCATTTCACTTGGAATATAATAAGGAAATCAACTAGGATTTTGCATGAGTTCTAGAACCAGGCTGATAACCTGAAAACTGGTGCTGACTTTAGACAACAAATGCCATGTGGCTTTTTATCCTTTTTACTCCCTCTGCCCCCTTTGGATGACAGTCCAGAGATGTAATCTCTTTCCTAAAGAGTCATTTTTAAAGAGACTGATAGCAGTTGTTCCAATGATTCAGAGCATCTTTTGATGTGTATTCGTATAAATAGATGTCTGTTCACATGCCTCTATATGTAGATAAATGTATAAAATTGGTTTCTTTCTGATTTGGTTTTTATGCCTACTGTACTTTTATCTACAGATATAAATAACTTCCAAAATGATTCACTGAAAGAGCAAACCAGGTTTTCCTTTGGGTATCTCCTCCCCCTTTCGGCCTCCTATAACTGCAAACTTAACCACATTCAATAATAAGACAAAAACTTCCTCTGACGCTGTTAATTTTTAATGTACTGGCAGATTAAATCTATTACTTTCAATATCTATGCAGACTTTTTTTGAAAGCAAAAGGATGTACGCACAAAGAAGTTTTCCCTGGGAAAGAAAAAAGTGGTTTGAGATTGGCAGTTTTTAGGGCAAGCCAGGGCCCCTGGCGGGGCTTCCCTGGTAGCTCAGCTGGTAAAGAATCCGCCTGCAATGCAGGAAACCCTGGTTCAATTCCTGGGTGGGGAAGATCCCCTGGAGAAGGGACAGGCTACCCACTCCAGTATTCTTGGGCTTCCCTGGTTGTTCAGTCAGTAAAGAATCCACCTGCAATGTGGGAGACCTGAGTTCAATCCCTGGGTTGTGAAGATCACCTGAAGGGGAGGGCATGGCAACCCACTCCAATATTCTTGCCTGGAGAATCTCCATGGACAGAGGAGCCTGGTGGGCTACAGTCCATGGGTCCCAAAGGGTCGGACACAACTTAGCGAACAAACAACAATGGGCCCTTGGCAGAGGTGACAGAGATCACCTACGTGCCAAGTGTAGCATTTTGGTAGACTCAGAGGTTTGTCAGTAACAGCATTTGGATATCAGGTAAAGAATCATATATTGCATTTAGCTTTTTTCCTAGGTTTTACAGAAGCAAGTTTTGTATCAAGCAGTTGCCTTCCTTTTGGCCTCTCTCCCCAATAGGAACCTTACTTTGGAACCACAGGTAATCCCTTTTATAATGCTTTGCCATGAAAACAATAGAAAATTGCCTTCCAATGAGGAAAAAGCTAAGCAGATACATAAGGGATGGTTTCACAAGTTTTAATGTAATTCTATAGCCTGTCTTGACTTTCAGATGTTTGTTACTATTGTACTTTATTAGCTGCTTAGGTCTGATTAACTGAAGCCCCTAATTGTTAAGCTTGATACTCTTAGGAGCTTAAAATTGCATAAAATGTGCTTGGCTATATATAGCAGAGATAGCGAGGAATGTTTCCAGAAAGCCGGCATCGTAGCATTAGTTAGGATCTGGTCCTTTCCTATGAAATGTACAGGTTGGCTTTGTCTTAAGAAATGTTGAGGCTAGCCAAATCACAAAATGACTATATAAAGATTATTTGTATTACAAAGTGTTCCTTTAAGTGGTGAGTTCCACTCTTGCTTTTAAGTATCTATGAAGAAAATCATTGTCTGCTTGATGAATCAAAGTGGGGGGGCCAGTGAAGGAAGGGGAGAGAGGCACAAAAAGTGTTCAGAGGTATTCTGTTGTCAAATCAATCAGAAATGACTGTGTGGAACATGAGATTCTGTTGGCAGACAACTTTTTAGGAGCAAGCAGGGCTCACCGCTCCTAGTAAGCGTGGGGATCTTCTCGCCTCCGTTGCCAAGTGTAAGGGAAATGTCGTTTGCAACCTGGTCATACTGTTCATTCTAGTGTCCAGGGTCATGTCAAAGCACTTGCAGTGGAAGTTAGGCGTGCCTGTGATGTTCTGTCTGCATATCTGCATCGGGAAGATCTCCTGGAGAAGGAAATGGCAACCCACTCCAGTACGCATGCCTGGAAATTCCCATGGACAGAGGAACCTGGTAGGCTACAGTCCATGGCGTCGCAAAGAGTCAGAAAAGACTGAGCGACTTCACTTTCACTTTCACACATTCCCTTAGGACAGAAGATGCAAATTTGAGGAAAATAAGAGGTAAGAGTGGGAACCAATTCTCTGAAATTATAAAAAAGAAAAAAACATAATTTTTCCAGTTCATTGATTAGAATTGACATCCCAGAGTTTGCAAAGAGTGAGAAAGGACCGTGCCGTTTCACTACATCTCCAAACCTTTTCAGCTGAGCAGACAAGTAAATCATACATTGACTGGGACTCATTCAGCTCTTTAGTAAAAAAACCCTGCAACTTTGGATGTTAACATACATCGAAATTAGAAGAGTTGAACGGAAGATATTTCTAAAATGTCACAACTGCTCCGTGGCACTCGATGATATGTTTATCCATTCATTATCGCTGAGAACACCTGGGGCGGTGCTCAGGAAATCAGATAGTGCCTTTTAAAATAATTATAAAAGAGGCATAGATTAGCAAGCTGAGGGGAAAATAGACAATCCTGAATCATGATGTTACTAATTTTGATCTGTTTGGGGGCATAAGCTTCCAAGTCACAACAGTGTAATAACTGACTGCCACTGTCAGCAGCTCTGAGGAGAAGGAATGCCAAGCAGGACTGTTTCTGAAAAGCAAATGTTCTCCTGGAGGTGAAATCCCAGCATTGGCTTTCTGTTTATAACATTAAGACACGCCACTGGTGGTGTTTGCCATTGTTGGTTTCTGGCTTGTGTGCTAAGTCGCTTCAATCGTATCTGACTCTTTGTGGCCACATGGACTGTAGCCCACCAGGCTCCTCTGACCATGGGGATTCTCTAGGCAGGAATACTGGAGTGTGGTTTGCCACGCCCTTCTCCAGGAACCTTCCCCATTTAGGGATCAAACCTGGGTCTCCCACATTACAGGTGGATTCTTTACCTCTGAACCAGGGAAGCCCTGGTTCCTGGTGTGGCCTGCCTTTTATCTATTAGACGTTTCTGCCTTTGGAGAAGCAGGAGAAGGCCCTCTGGACTAAGGTCCTGGAAACCTGGTTCTGGTCTTGTCTCTGCTTCTGACCAGGCGAGGGACCTTCGAAAAGCCTGGATCTTAATTTTCCTTAAAATTAAGGAAGCAGAGGGGCAATTTCTCAGGCTCCTTCTTCTTTAAAAAAAAATGTACTCTCTGAAATTCATTCAGCACTGGGCGTTTCATCCTCAGCACCAGGGTAGGGGGTGGGGAAGGGGAGCCCAGCAGAAGAAGTAGGCTATTTTATTTTTAACCTTCAAAGGAATTTAGTTGAGCAGATGCTACCCTGAACTAGTCAGAGTAGAAAAGAAATGATATGGCTTTTAAAGGGCACATCTAGCATATCTACTGGGGTAAAGTAATTCTGGCAATGCTTCAAAGGATATAACTTTTGATGGTAAAGTAGGTAGGCTATGGAATGAAATCACATATGGCAGGCTGTCAAAGTCTCCTACACTTTCAGTACATTTATATAAGTGCAAATGGAAGCTGCTTAGATGGAGTCCCGAGCAATTTCCTGCTAAGACTGCTTTCAGATTATCTGATATTATTTGACTAAATTATCTCTGTAGAAGCTGAGGACAACTTTTATGATCAAATATTTTGAAATTAGTTTTCCTCGTTGGCAGATTATCTGAAATATGAATTGCTCTCGTTTGAGCACTTGAAATTGAAAGGCTTTGGTAATAGCAGTTATATAAAAACAAGGGTACTGAAGTGCTGTATATCATGCTGAAGGGGATATGTTTATAGGTCAGTGATGTCAATAACTGTAGTTCTCCCAGATACCTCACTGTTACCCTTTCATTCTGGGCTGATGCAAAGGACAGACTGACTTTCTCTTCTACATGCATGTTTCATTTTTTAAAACCAATTCAGATTTTATTGACTCTAGACATTTAAACATAATCAATTCATATTTATTACATATCCCAGATGTAGGGTGTCTAAGAGTGTAAAAAGTACAAATACACTGAAAATTTGTGTAGAGTCTTAAACAATTATGTGGTATTAATATATATATATATGATTGATTTGTGTGCTCTTGATGCCTTCTTTGTGACATATTACTGTCCCTCTGGACCTTTTTTATTCATGTATATAGCCTCACAGTGAACCAGAATTATAACTAACATTTATTAAGCCCTTCTTTTGTGCCAGGCATGGTTCTTGGCACTTCACTACCATTAAACTTTATAAAGTTTATAACCATTTTATAGATATGAAAACTGAGGCTCAGTGAGGTTAAATAACTTGCCCAAAGCATTACAGCTAGAAAGTGACAGGACTAGCATTTAAACCTATCCCAATTTACTCTGAAGTGCTCAATGTTAACTATTATTATTATTGCTAGCTGCCTCTGGGAAGTTGTAGTACTTAACAAGTAGAATTATTGAGGGTTTATGAATGAAGAGAAGCTGAGATTTGGAGCAATTAACCGTCCTGCTCAGAACCATAAAACAGTTATTCTCACAATGCTAGTGTCTATAAATGAACTTCTGAAAGCATCAGTAAAGTTACCTAGATATATTCAAAAACTCTGATATTCAACATTATTAGAAATACTCCAAAATTCAGTAGCAGAGCCCAGTAATAAATATAAGGGTCTAAAACCAGAATACCTATGGTATTTCCTTCACATTTGGTATATATTCATGCATGCCAGCATTCAACCAATACTGAGTGACCCACCTGTCCAAATTAAAATAAACTGAAGCTATTAATAACTAAGGCATAGTTTCTGTCCTCAATGACCCAGTTCCATAGACATGGTAACCAAGCTACAGTGACCTGTGCATTGTAGGCCTCGGATATTTCAATGAATAATGAATGTCACATATTCCAATACAAAGATGCACTATAAACCACAGGAATAGAGAATGTGGATAACTAGTTGCCTAGAGAAGTTTACAAAGGATTTACTAAAGAAACGGTGTTCGGTTCAGGTGTTCATGGGCATTTCCCATCTGGAAAAGGAAAAGGTGATATTCCAGGCAAAGGGAGGAATATCTACAAGGTCATTTCTTATGGCAAGAGGTGAGTCTGGAGAGTGAGGACTGGACTGACCATAAAGAATGCTAGAGGAAGCAAAGAAAAGGACTTGCTTTTCTAGACCCTGGGAAACCATCAAAAGTTTTAAACGGAAAAGTGAAACAGTAGATCTGTGCTTCAGGAAAAAAAATGTTCTGGCAAAAAAATTTGGAAGATACTGAATAGATGGCAGTCTTCCAGTTAAAAGGCAGATAGATAGCTTAGGAAAGAGACTTTTTAAAAAGAATTATAATAGAACACATCAGTGGAAATAAAGAGAAAGGGGGATGGTTTTGAGAAGTCTCTTCTGGGTAAGATAAGTGCCTTGATGACTGATCAAATGTAGTGGAAAACAAAGAGGAAATGCATTTTTACAACTTAGTTCCAATCTAGATGTGAGACATTTGAGAAATTTGTGGAACATCATTGAACAGGCTCCAGAGCTCAAGGGAGAGGTTGGGTTCAGAGTTACAGGTAGGGAGGTGGTTAGCATATAGATTGTACCAGGGCCCAAAGGAGGCAGATAAGATTATTGAGGATCTTGAATTTGCAGTTCAAGGAGAAAGTGGGGGCTGTTGAGAAGATCCCAGTTTATTGGCAGGTCAAGGATGAGATGAAAGCATATAAGATGAAACACAAATGATCAGAAAGCAACCTGGAGAAGCTCCTCCTCTAGGAGAACCATGGACGCTGCCATTAGAAAAGTCAAGAAAGCTTTTTCAAAAAGGATGTGATCAAGTGTCCTAAAGTTATAATATTACAAGGCATCCATCAGTTAGAAGATGACCAATGATTTGAGTATCATCAGGAGCATCATTTTGGCTGAAGCCAAAATGCAGTGGGCTGTTGAGTGAGCGGTACCAATATATTTGGTGAGTATTAGCCTCTCTGCCAGGAAATTCAAGGGTAAGAAGGTGCAGAGGGTGCAAAGTAGTTTGAAGGAGAGCTGGGCTCAATAGGTCTCACTTCTAAGTTTGCTGTTGTTGTTCAGTCGCTCAGTCGCATCCAACTGTTTTTGACCCCCGGACTGCAACATGTCAGGTTTCTCTGCCTTCACCATCTCCCAGAGTTTGCTCAAACCCATGCCCATTGCATTGGTGATACCATCCAACCATCTAGTCCTCTGTCATCCCCTTTTCCTCCTGCCTTCCATCTTTCAGCATCAGGGTCTTTTCCAATGAGTCAGCTCTTTGCATCAGGTGGCCTGAGTATTGGAGCTTCAGATGACGTTAACATTAGGTTGATAAGTTGCATGCAGAGAAAGATACATTGAAGATTCTAGAGAGGGAAAATCTTTGGACCCAGGTCTGAATAGGGTAAGCTTAGTATAAAGAGTGTGAACCTGGGAAATAAATAGGATTATATCTAGCTCTTCTGCTGGAGAGAAGTTGAGAAATGGACTTTGAATATGGAATTGGAGAAGGGGAGAAATAAGTTTTGAAGGAATTTCTAGAGGCATGGCCTGAAGACAGTAATAGAGCTACTTTTGCTGGGATTGATCAGAATTGGTTCATCCACATAAGGGTGCAACTGACAGAGATACAATATAGCAGTGATACCAAGGGTAAGGCAAGATCAAAGATGGAAATACCAGTTACAGGCTAAGGCCAGGGTAAGTCCCTTTCCTGCCAAACCTGATGGAGGTGCCACCCATGAGACAAAAGGACATTCTAGGGGGAGCAGTGGCTTCAACCATGAGGCAAGGCCCAGTATAATCAAATAGTACCATTTGATGTACCTTGTTAGTCATCCGAATGAGGCCTGCTGCCTGTGATCTTTCCACTGTTGCTCTATGATCGCTTCTACTACAAAGATTGCCGAGTCTAAATTTCAGAAATTGTATTCATTGGTTCCCCTATTAACATCTGGTAATCCATAAAGAGAGGGAAACAAGTGGAGAAAATATTTCCTGTAATACTTTTAACTTTGAAATCCCATCTTTGCTTCTTTTTCTGCTCCTCTTAAATCACATATAAGGACTTCATATGATGGATGATTTTGCAGGTCTCTCTTTGCATTTGTGGGTTTTCTAGTTGTCTTAAACATTCCTGCTAAATACTGAGGTGCCCACATTCCTTTTCTGCTCTTCTGTCTCTCCATACAGTTAGTACATAATTGGTAAAAGGAATATTTTTGTGGAATTACAATGCCTGAGAACGTGACAGTCCTTCAGTAAGCTCTTAGTAAGGGAAGTGATTTGTTTTGTTTATTTGGAGTTTATTTTATGGTTAAAAAAAAAAAAAAAAAACCTTTTCAACCTATTTCTAATTGTTCGTGTTAACTAATTGTAAAATAGAAAACTAATAATTATAACTAGACATATCTGCCATAATGATGATTTGGTTCATGGCAAAGCAGGTGATACGGATTACATAGATTTATATAGATTATGTAAATTCAAGATCTTGAGACCGTGTCTCAATACTGCTTCTTGTCTCTTGAGAAAAGACTGGAAGGAAAGGAAAAAGGAGAGGGAGGAAGAAAGAGAGAGAAAGCTAAGAATAAAAGTGTAATTTTTAGCCTTCTTCTCCTCCCTTCACCCTGTACCCTGACTTTCTCATCCCCTCTCCCCCAACCCTGAGACCCCTCAACCCTTGGGTCTCTGAATACAAACCTGTGGCAAACTGGCATTTTACAAATATTTAAATGGAATGTGTAAAGTAAGGCATGATATATGCCCACTTGCAAAGTGGGCCCATTAAATGAAACAAATGCCACCAAGTCTGTTTCCAGCTGAGGTTGTAATGTGCGGGACAGTCATGAGCGCCAGATTCCCTTTGTATCCGCTGTCATAAACCACACAGTTTTTAGTGCCATATGAATTTGTAGAGCTGATTGTTTTATTATATTTGAGTGTAAATTTTTCATCCCTTTCCGTTCCGCCACCATTCTCAGAGAATACAGGTTTTGTGCTGATACGATGTTTCCTAGCTCTGGGCATGGCCTGGCCCGACTACTGACTGTAATTTACTTTTTGGTGTCTGTCGCCTTGAGCTTGCCTTCTGACTAGCTTGTTGAATGATGTGCTAATCCATTATATTTTTCAGACAAGTGTATCGACCAGTATAAACAGACTGGAGGGCACAAACCTAAATGAAAGCTATACTTCCCTGAATCATTTAAAAAGCTCCAGCTTGGTGGCAGTGCACAATAACTGAGCTTTTTAAGTAAGAGAGAGAGAGAGAGAG
Organism: Bubalus bubalis; assembly: GCF_019923935.1. Classification (NCBI taxonomy): domain Eukaryota; kingdom Metazoa; phylum Chordata; class Mammalia; order Artiodactyla; family Bovidae; genus Bubalus; species Bubalus bubalis. The sequence goes on along the minus strand of NC_059176.1, from coordinate 26,400,315 downwards.
ATCTCAATAAATAAAACAAAAAATTGAAATATCCCTGCCTGTGGGGACTTAGTCCAGGTTTCAGATGTTCCTGTATTTTTGTTAACACAATGATCAGAAAAGGCTACTTTAGAATGCCCTCTTCTAATACAAATCTAGAGTAAAACCCAGCATTTAGCATCTCCTGTCCCGGGTGAGGCTGTCTCACCTGCTCTTCAATCCTGGGTGTCTTTCACTTGAAGCCACCCACATACCTTATTGTAACACGTTTATACACATAAAGAGCAGACGGCAGGCACTCAGAGGAATTTCAGCAGAAAAGTTAAGCCTTAGGTCAGCCCCGTTTTGAATCTTTCCCATTGTCAGAAATGTGGGAATGGATGGCCGAAAGGGTTGGGCAAAATACATTTATTTCATATTAATCTTCCTTTTAAAAAAGACTGTCAGGCAAACCAAGCCCTTCGATTTGCATGACCAAAGTCATGAGGTAAAGATTTACCTGTCACAATGTGAATAAAGGTACAGTAGCTGCTGAAACTTTTGGTCTATACCCTCAAATTTAGCCTGACACCCAGTCACATTGTAGAAACGGTGTTCTTCACCTCAAATTACAGCAGAGCCAGAGGGAAGCCATTCCCTGATGACACACAGGGGCTCAGTCTGCTTCCTCACCTCTTTGACACCTATTACTTTTACAAGTAGTTCTACCAGGGAATTACTCAGATCTCTTCATATGGCCGAGGTAAAAACATACAAGTCCATTTTTCCCAAATCTCTTGCTCAGCTTCTTGAGGTTTGCAGGGCAGAATGTATATTTCTCACATCTGCTTTATCCGCCCAGTCGGCAGAGAGATGGAGCGGTTTCAGAGTACCTCCCCACACCTCTCACCGGATGGTCACAGTTGTCTCGGAAGGCAGTGTATAAGGGGTTTACACCCACTTGACAAATGCAGACACTAAAATTACGCATCGTGAATAACCCAGGTCACAGAGCCAGTGAGTGGTAAACCAGGACTCTCCTTCTTGACTCCATTTCTCCCATCCACTTCCTTCCTTGGGGTCCGCAGCCTGTGCTGAGACCTTCATTCTCCTGCTAGAGAGAGGGAGGGAGAAACAGTGACATATCCCCTCTGTCTTGACTGACACAGCCAACGCTGTCTTTCTACCAATAACACGGTCCCCAAACAGCTTCACTCCTTTTGGGGATAAAATTTTAGTTGCTCAGTCAGGTCTGACTCTTTGTGACCCCATGGACTATACCCCACCAGGCTCCTCTGTCTATGAGATTTTCCAGGCAAGAATACTGGAATGGGTTGCTATTCCCTTCTCCAGGGGAACTTCCCAACCCAGGGATCAAACATGGCTCTCCTGCATTGCAGGCAGATTCTTACATTGTTGGACAAGAATGCTTGTGGAGACCCTGAGCCAGGGTCCTTATGACAGCTTAAAATGCCAGGCCTTCATATGGGTGGACCTGTGTAAAGAGAATTGGGGAATAAATCCTTCCCTTGGTTCCAATGACAAGTAAAATGGCCCCTTGTGTCCACATGCAACCCTTCTTCGACCTCGGGTGCAGTGTCTCTCAGCATCGTGCCAATTTTAAACATACCACATGGAGTCCAACAAAGGCATGACAAACATGCCAACAAAGGTCCATCTAGTCAAGGCTATGGTTTTCCCAGTGGTCATGTATGGATGTGAGAGTTGGGCTATAAAGAAAGCTGAGCGCCAAAGAATTGATGCTTTTGAACTGTGGTGTGGGAGAAGACTCTTGAGGGTCCCTTGGACTGCAAGGAAATCAAACCAATCCATCCTAAAGGAAATCAGTCCTGAATATTCATTGGAAGGACTGATGCTGAAGCTGAAACTCCAATACTTTGGCCACCTGATGTGAAGAACTGACTCCTTGGAAAAGACCCTGATGCTGGGAAAGCCTGAAGGCAGGAGGAGAAGGGGACAACAGAGGATGAGATGGTTGGATGGCATCACTGACTCAAGGGACAGAGTTTGAGTAAACTCTGGGAATTGGTGATGGACAGGGAGGCCTGGCATGCTGCAGTCCATGGGGTCACAAAGAGTCAGACACGACTGAGCAACTGAAATGAACTGAACTGATGAAGTCCGAAATTCTCCTGGGCCTTAGACAGGCTGTTGGATCAGCCTTTTCCTTCTAGTTCTTTCTAGAGGAGACTACTGCCCAAGATCTCTTTGCTATTTTGAGAGTTCTGAATTCACATTTCCTTTGTCTCCGTCTTGCTTCAGAAGTCAAATGGACACCTACACCCATCCTCTGCTCACTCAGGAATGTGGCCACAGGGGCCGATGATCTCTCCTACATTTTTAAATAGAGCTATCAAAAACCTGGCATGTCATGGGCACCAAATTAGGATTTGTTGTCTGCCTGGGTGAATGTATATCTTCCAGCTTTCATAGAGTATTTTGATCCCATGAATAATCCTGAAATCAAGGGGTTTTGAATGGATTGGTCAGTTCTGAAATTTATTTCAGTCTTCCACTTTATGGCGCCAAGAGGAAGCATGACTAGGATCAGGAGCAGTTTAGGGAGACTAACCCTAACCCAGACTGGATGCTGGTTACTCATCATCTGCTGAGACCAGAGAGCAAAACAGAGTTGTTCTTCATGCAAAACAGCACATTATAACAATGAATCGTGTTCATACGTTATCAGTGTCTACATAGCAAGAAGTGGGAATGAACTTACACTTAGGGAGACTAGAACATGTGTCAGACTCAATATCAGTAGTATTAGGAACAACAAGACTGAACGATTGCATGATACAGCTCTTTGAGCAAGTAGGTGCCAGAAACTACCCTAAACCCTTCACACACGATTCCTCAGTTAACACAATAACCCTATGAGGTAGAATCTACCAACACAGTTTCTCGGATGCCATTGTCTCCCTTTTGTCCAGAATATCTAGTATATGTGTGCATACTCAGTCGCTTCAGTCATGTCTGACCCTTGTGACCCCATGGACTGTAGCACTCCAGGCTCCTCTGTCCGTGGGATTCTCCAGGCAAGAACACTGGAGTGGGTTGCCATTTGCTTCTCCAGGGTATCTTCCCGACCCAGGGATTGAACCTGCATCTCCTGCATTGCAGGCAGATTCTTTACCACTGAGCCACCAGGGAAGTCCAGAGTATCCAATACCAACTAGAAAAATAGCTCTATCCTCTTTGATGGAAAAATGAAGGTGTTTGGACAGGTTTTAGGGGGAAAATGAATTCCAGGGTGTGTCTCAGATGCTAAGTCTTCTTATTCACATCTCTCAGTAATTCAGATCCTATAACAAAATGAATAAACAAATATAGAAATAATTATCTTCTGGGTTTAAATAATAAACCTTTTCAATCAGAGAAACATCTTGTTTTATTGGATGATTTGGGTTGGGCAGTTGAATGTCTACAAGATCTCAGTATGTGACTTGACAGATTTCATCTCTCAGTTCCTCTGTATTTTCACCTGTAAAACAAGAATAATTATCCAGGCTCTCCATATATTATAATGAGAGATGATAAAGATTGATGAAATATGGATGCATAGAATGAAAGATTCAGAATAAATGTACTCCTGAGTTCATAGATATGCTATTACTAATAATGGAATTGTCCTACTCAGAAATAATTTCCCTATTCAGTTGTGCATTTAATTAGAAGTCATCTTTTTTCTCCCCTCATTCAACCAAATAGGTAGTAGACATCTACTCAGTAGTACTGTGAGGAATTAAAAAAAAAAATGAGGAAGTTAGCCTCAATTTGCGTTCGTGCATGCTGTTACTTCAGTCGTGTCCAGCTCTTTGCTACCTATGGACTGTAGCGCACCAGGCTCCTCAGTTCAGTTCAGTTCAGTTCAGTCCCTCAGTCGTGTCCGACTCTTTGCGACCCCATGAATTGCAGCACGCCAGGCCTCCCTGTCCATCACCAATTCCCAGAGTTCACCCAGACTCACATCCATCGAGTCGGCGATGCCATCCAGCCATCTCATCCTCTGTCGTCCCCTTCTCCTCCTGCCCCCAATCCCTCCCAGCATCAGAGTCTTTTCCAATGAGTCAGCTCTTCGCATGAGGTGGCCAAAGTACTGCAGTTTCAGCTTTAGCATCATTCCTTCCAAAGAACACCCAGGGCTGATCGCCTTCAGAATGGACTGGTTGGATCTCCTTGCAGTCCAAGGGACTCTCAAGAGTCTTCTCCAACACCACAGGTCAAAACCATCAATTCTTCGGCGCTCAGCCTTCCTCACAGTCCAACTCTCACATCCATACATGACCACAGGAAAAACCATAGCCTTGACTAGACGAACCTTTGTTGGCAAAGTAATGTCTCTGCTTTTGAATATGCTATCTAGGTTGGTCATAACTTTCCTTCCAAGGAGTAAGCGTCTTTTAATTTCATGGCTGCAGTCACCATCTGCGGTGATTTTAGAGCCCCAAAAAATAAAGTCTGACACTGTTTCCACTGTGTCCGCATCTATTTCCCGTAAAGTGGTGGGACCGGATGCCATGATCTTAGTTTTCTGAATGTTGACAGGCTCCGCTACCCATGGGATTCTCCAGGCAAGAATACTGGGGTGGGTTGCCCTGCCCTCCTCCAGGGGCTCTTCCAGAACCAGGGATCAAACCCTGGCTTCTTTTACCACTACTGTCACCTGGGAAGCCCAGCCTCAGTTCAGAAGCATCAAAAATAAACAATGTAATGAAATGTTTTCCTTGACAATTTTTGAAAGCTGCCTGAGTTGGAAGTACAGCTCTTGTTTTGTCTGCGTGAAGCCAAACATTGAGGGGAAAAATGGCAAAGTTCACGCAGTAATACAGATGTTTCAAAACATCTGGATGTTTGCTATCCTGTAGATTTACCATGTGGATCTCCTACAAGGTTCTTCCATTTTCTTTCAGGCTTTCACAATTAATTTGAAGTCTTATTTTCGTGCTTTGAAGATCAACCATTTTACTGAAATCCCGTTATCAGCCATAAAATACTAAACCTTTTCTATTTAGTAGTCTTAAAGCTACAGTCACAATGTTTATCAACCCACTTGCTATAATTGGCAATAATTTTTATATATTTATTTTATTATTTTTATTTCTTGAGCTGTGCCCCATGGCATGTGAGATTTTAGTTCCCTGCTAAGTGAAAGTCACTCATTCATGTCCAACTCTTTGCGAGTTGGACTCGCAAAGTCCATGTTATTCTCCAGGCCAGAATACTGGAGTGGGTAGCCTTTCCCTTCTCCGGGGGATCTTCCCAACCCAAGGATCGAATTGAGGTTTTCCGCATTGCAGGCAGATTCTTTACCAGCTGAGCCACAAGGGAAGCCCTAAGTTCCCTGACCAGGAATCAAACCTATGTCCCCTGCACTGGAAGTCCAGAGTCTTAACCACTGGACCCCCAGGGAAGTCCCATGTATATGCAAAATGCTCTAGGACCCAGGAGGTCCTAGGATTTGGCCACCGGACAAACCAGGTAAATGCTGAAGGGGCTTATCCACAAGGCAGTCAGGGATCAGAGAAGCCAGCTTTTTGGACATAGATTTCAGAACAACCAACTTCTTTGTTCAGAAGGAAGAAACTGCCAAAGGTATGATGTAAAAGCTGGTATCTCAGATATATTTGATGAAAAAAAAAAATCATTGCTTGCTGTGTACTTAATCCTATACTTAATAATTTCCTTTAAGATGACTCCAGGGCAGAAAGGGGAAAGGGAAATAATTATAGGGAAAGCAAGTGAGGCCAGATGGCAGATGTACTTGAAAGGCCTAAACATGACCTGTGGGCACTAAATGCTGGCTGGAGAGCCTCTTGCGCCTCGTCCACCCCAGCCTGCAGGTGTCCAGCCATGCTGGTTACCCTCTGTGCCCCCGGGGCAGTGCAGACCAGGTGTGGCTGCCTGCCGCCTCATTTCTTTACAACTGCGGACATCATCTTATGACTATAAAGCAAAATGGTTCTACTCACTCTGTTTTCTTACTTAGTTAAGGCCTAAAACTACTGTGCTTTGTTTCATTTTGTTGGTTTTGTTTTTATTTTCTTCCAAAATGGCTCATTCCATCAATTCTTGGAAGAGGTAGTTTTGAAGAAGAGGTCTACTCCCTCCCTTGCCAAACATGTTAATCCATTGATGCTCCTAAACCCAAGTATTCATCCGCACATCAAAATATGTGAACCTTAGCAAGATAAAAGCTGTCCAAAGCTGATTTTGTTTTTACACAGATGGCTATAAACATGACACTGGGATATTAGTCTTGGCTTTTCTTGACAGACCTGAAAATTGGCCATGCAGAACTGTTTAAAATTGGTAGGAAAAACTTACCCTGAAGTTTACTGTTGACAAACACAAGAGAAAGCATGTAATTAATGGAAATGCATGTCAGAATAAAGGAAAATGTGTTATCCCCTTCGCTTCTGAGTCCTAGCAAAGGTGTTGAATACAGCTGATATTTCAGAGGTGAAAAGGAACTATGCTCATTTTAGTGAAGTAAAAATGTGTGTTATAGTGTACGCATGCAGTAATTAATTTATACCCTGACAAGTCTAATTAGAAATACATTTTTTAATTGTAGAAGTGTCATACAACAAAAATTCAACAGGAAAGAGTGACAGGAAGAAGAGAAAATGCATACATTCAGAAGAATATATTGTAAACATTTTGATTGTATCTTTTCAGATACTTCTCTATGGATTGATGTTTACATGTGTTTCTTTTATATATGTTACTACTTTGTAACATTTTGAAAATTTAAAATCATATGGGCTTTTTTTTTAGTATAGATAAATATACTTGCCAAGTGTTGTTAATGACTACCTCGTGTTTCTGTGTATGATGTGACATAATTTACTTAGCCAGGCTCCTATTATTCAGCATTTAAGTCATTTCCAGTTTTGTACTATTGCAGATTTCAATTCTGTTTTTATATGATTTATTGATTTAGTTTTGGTTGCTTCTTATTGCGTGAGAATTTTCCCTAGTTGCAGCAAGCACCTTTGTTGCGGTCCTAGGGCTTCTCCTTGCAGTGTCTTCTCTGGTTGCAGAGCACAGGTTCAGGGCATGTGGGCTTCAGTAGTTGTGGCTCCTGGTCTCTAGAGTGCAGGCTCAGTACTTGTAGCCCATGGGTTTAGTTGCTCTGTGGCATGTGGAATCTTCCCAAGCCAGGGATAAAACCTGTGTCCCCTGCATTGGCAGGCAGACTCTTATCCACTATACCACCAGGGAAATCCAGATTTTATTTATTTTGTTAAATATTTCTGCAGCAAAATTTTTATGTATGTGCCCTTTGTTATATTCTCCAGAGGAATCTTCAGAAATTGAGTCCAAAGGGCAATGTATCTTTTTGTTGGGTTTTTTCTTTTCCATTATGGTTTATCACAGGATATCGAATATAGTTCCCTGTGCCATGCAACAGGACCTTGTTGTTTAGCCATTCTCTATGTAATAGCTTGCATCTGCTAACCCCAAACTCCCACTTCATCCTTCTCCCTCATCGTCTCCCCCGCCAAGTCTATTCTCTATGCAAAGAGCAGCACATTTTAAGGGATTTTCATATGTATGGCCCAACTGTGCTTAAGAAAGATGGCACTAATTGACTTTCTGACAGCATGATACTAGATTGGCCTTTTCCTTATACCTTTCCCAGTGCTGACTTTTATTCTTAAAAAAAAAAATTTATTTATAAATTGAGAAATGGCATAATCTTGTTTTACAAGAAGTTTTCATAAGGTCTGCTCTAAATTTGAATTAGGATGATCCCCAAAATGCCCAGCAGCTTTTACTGAAGAATGAATTGCAGAGAGGCAATGCTGATTTCATGTTCCTATGGCATTTGCACAGGACTCTCCTGTGTTCCTGAAGTCCAAACAACAGAAATACTGTTATCTCATGTTTATTTTCCTGTGTTTATGATGCCCTCTGTCTGTGCTACTAGTTTAGTTTTATATTCATCCTGGAAAGGACGGAGCATACATACACTATTTAAAGACTTGTCTTACCCTAACCCTAGCTTTCTGAAATCATTGTTTGTCCTTTTTATATGTTTGCCTGGTTCTGTATAGTATCTTTCAAATTTTCAATATTCTGTTCAGAAAAGAATACATAATTCCCAGCAGATGTTAAGATAATGTTTCACTTGACAGAAAAAAGAAATGGGCTTTATTTTTAATTAAATGTAGATAGATACAGTTCCTATAACTAGTGGGGAAACCCCTGTCTTTAATCAACACTTCAAAAATAGTTATGTAGAAAAGCACATAGAGAGCATAAAACATTTTAAGTAATAAAGGCATTTCAATGAACTAGTTGATTTTGGTTCAAAATTTATAGCATGTCTTCATTTCACAGCTTCCCTTGGTAATAGATAGTTTCGGAAGTGTTTTGATACTGTTTTTTTAGTTCCGGGGGAGATCATGCGTCCTACATTGTCGGCATTGTTAGTAAATGGGCCAAAGAATCCCAGATGAGCCCTGTGCACCGCAGAAAGCCCTGGTCTTCTGATCCCTTACTTTTTGGAGTTGATGGCATGAAAGTTAACTGTGGTTCTCTAGTTCCAAACTACTATTGAGGGTTGGAGATTGTGTAGATTCCCACATTGTGTAATTATGAGATCATTTTCGGTTTTGTTTAAGGGCAGAGAAATGATGAGTTAGGAGCCTCATGTTGTGTGCCTGTGGGAGAGCAAGCAGTCACCCAAGTAGACCTGCCCTGCACAGGTTCCAAGTCAGTGTATAGTCACTGTACAGGGTGCAGTCAGCTCTCTGCATCTGCATGTCCTACATGCAGCAAGCAACAGTGGATCAAACATATCTGGAAGAAAATGTTCAGAAAGTTCCGAATTGCAAAATTCGAATTTGCCATGTGCAGGCAACTATTTACATAGCATTTACATTGTATTTGCAACTATTAACATAGCATTTACATTGTATTAGGTACTATAAGTAAACTAGAGATGATTTAAAGTAGACAGAAGGATATACATAGGTTATATGCAAATGCTGGGCCATTTTATATAAGGGACATGAGCATCCATGAGTTTTGGTATCTGTGGGGGTTCTGAACAACTGTGTCTGGTTTGGGGTATCAGACAGTTGCAACCTGAGCATGAGAAGACTAAGAAATCATATGCCATGCCTCAAAATGGGAGAAGAAATATGGGTGGCTATGAAACTGTCCCTTGGTATATGTAAGTATTCCTGCTTAGTGGTCTTTTAATAAAGATATGAAATATATTTCAGCAAACAATTTATAAAATAATCCCCTGAGTGTTGACCTATGAAGGAAAAAGAGCTAATGGCATATCAATTATTAATACTTCATCTAGTGAATGTTTAGGTATAGTGCAGGTCTGCAACTCTACAGTGGAAAAAATACTCTTTTTATTTCTTCTCAGTCTGTGTAAGATTTGTTGGGAAGGAGAACAACGCTGATTTGAAGATGAAAAATATTTTAAGAAACTATACATGTGTAGTTAAGAAACTATACATGTGTATAGGGACAGATGTCACATAGCTTTCTGAAGACCTAACTTCTAGCAATTTAAGAAGAGTAGTAATAATTATATCTGTACTACTGACACATAGGAAGGAGTGGCCATTATTTAGGCACTTCTTGGTGTGGGCTTCCCTGGTAACTCAGTTGGTAAAGAATCTGCCTGCAATGCAGGAGACCCAAGTTCACTTCCTGGGTCAGGAAGATCCCCTGGGGAAGGAAATGGTAACCCACTCCAGTATGCTTGCCTGGAAAATCCCACGGACGGAGGAGCCTGGTAGGCTACAGTCCATGGGTCACAAAGAGTCGGACACGACTGAGAGACTTCACTTTCAAGTTCACTTGGTATATAGCCAGGAACCTTCCATCTTTGCTTACCCACAATCTAGCACTTTAGCACATAAATGATTTTATTGTTATTTTTTTATATTTGTTTTCATCTGTGGCATCTGGAGTTTTAAAATAGTGTTAAAGATCCTAGTAAAAATAAATAATGGCTTGAAAGGTCAATTATCATAGAATCAGCAGATAAAATTCTGGACGTGAGATTGTAGCTGAGGTTGAGAAAATAAAGGAATGTCTTTAGAAAATCTCAAACAAGAAAAAAGAGTAGAAGATTCATATTGAATAAATTACTTTATACTTATTCTAGACATCTGTGACAGAGTTTAGAATAGTTATAAAAACATGAAAAGTTAATCTTCTTCATAATCCATGGATTCTTAACTTTGGGTCCATGAATCAACATGAATTCTGTAGATGGAATTTAGAGTCAAGGAATTTGAATAGGGGAGAGAATCACAACTTTGTTACTTATCTCTAATTGAAATTTAGCATTTCTTTCTATTGTAAATGTAGACTATAAACCACAGAATAGTAGTAGTACTTTATCACCAGTAGAATTTGTACATAGTCATATCATATTACTGTTCTTGTAAATATCTTGGAATATCACTTCACATTTTCATAGTTATCAAACTAGCACTAGATGTTATTTTTTAACATATTAATGAAGACATTCTTGTCCTCATTGTACCCAGAGCTTCATGAAATATATGCAGATTGAGGGGTGGTTTGAATGAGAAACTATCAGGAAATAATTTGATGGCAATTTTTGAGTACCTCCTATATAATCAAAATCATCTTAGAGTCCAGCCTTGACCTTTAGGAATTTATAGTCTCTTTAGAAAAAGCAAGCAACCACTGAAGACATTTATAATTACCTATAAACATGCACAAATAAATAGGATGCTAGCTGAGGATGTAGTTAAAGACTTTGGATAGTCTTGGGTTGATAACTGGTGAGTAGGGAAATTTGAAATGGGGAGGGGGAAGGGCAGTGTAAAAATACTCCAGATACAAGGAATAAAGTGCAGGAACACTGAGCTAGAAAAGTAGAAAAGGAGGTTCATGTTTCATAGTTTGAAGATACAAGCTTTGGAAGAAGAGGCAGGCAGATTCAGAAGGGGAGAAGGATTGAACACCAGACAAAAAAATAGTGAGTTTTTTTGTTTGGTCAGTTGGTTTTTGGTTTTGTTTTCCATTGTTTGCTTGTTTGTTTGTTTATTTTAGGTAATATGCTGTCAGCATATTGATAAAGCAACTGGATATTGGATGAAAGGCAAGAAAAAAAGTATAAGAAAAATCAGAATAGAGCTTCTAGTCTAAAAATACATATGAGGTGGTGAGGGAGTCCATGCTAAAGTAAGGTAGGCATTGTTAAACTCAAAAGAAATGGTTTAATCCATCAAGTATGAAAGTAAAGCAAAGTTTGGCAGTATTGAGTGGCTGTTGAAGGGTGAAAAAGGAATATGTTGTTGGAATTTCAGAAACCTAGAAAGATGATGCTGTGGACTAGCAGGTGAGAGTTTGGGTCCCATACCCTGCCCCTACTGTGGACTTCTCCCTCCAAAAAGTAGTTATGCCACTTCCCTGAGCTTCATTTTCCATCAGCTAAGGGGAGTGAATATACAAAGCAAAGTAATACCTCAGAGTTTGATCTTTTGCATTGAAATAACCTTAACCATCTTTTGTAAATTTTGTGATTTCTTAAGAGGCTAAAAACAAAAACCTACCTTGTTAATGAAAAATAAAAACAAACCAAATCAGAGATACAGTGTTTTTATAGGAATCTTAAGCTGTGTAATGCTAACCCATAATCAGAACTAAATGTAATTGTTCTGAAGGGTTTACCTACTCATAATTTCTTTACCTTATCCACTGAGAATCATGCTGATGCTTAATGAATTTTAGGTTTAGCAAGAAAATCTCAAAATGTGGACTTTGATACTCAAGCAAAATTTTTAACGACCTACTTTAGAATATTATGTTCAGTGGCTTAAAATTATGATGGTCTCTTTGTAGTCTCTGGATTTCTATTTTTCATACCTTTTTTTCATTTTCTGATTGTATTTTCAGCTTTAAACAATGAAGGATAACATTCTGATATTGTGGCTATCAGAAATATTAAAAGGTAATAAATTTTCCTGACATTAGGGTGGACTGTTATAAGGCATCTAGAGGTGGACCTAAGAGTTGTCTGTTAAAGGGTGAATAAATAACGCAACTTAGAAGCAAGGCCTCAGGTACTTTCTCTTCCTCAGGGATGGGAAAATGAGGCATCTTGCCTTATTCTTGTAAAATACACTATTTTAAGAAAATAAAATAACAGCAATCTTCACTTTCAAAGCAATATGATTCATTTTACCAACTGTTGAATATATAATAGTTCTTCACTTTCCAAAAGGATTTACTAAAGTCCCCCTCCCCATCTATAGAATGAATTCTGTGCTACTTTTAAAAGATGAATTAATTTACCCAGTTTATTTATAAGGTAAATTGTATGACAGTTATTACTTTTTTACTAAATAAATATGTGCATAACAGGTAATCAAGAGAAAAAAACTGGAATAGAGTAAATAGAAAAGATACTTTAAATACATGACAACAAAAGTGATGTTTTTAAGCAATTGTAATTATATGTAATAATATAATGTATAATTACTTCCTAGTCTTTTGTTTTATTTGCTTAATGACACTCATTAAATGTTTGATGGTACTGAAGTCTGTAGGAAGAAGAGATAATAAATTTTTCTTTCAAACTTAAAAACAAAGCTCTATTTTCATTTGTAAAAGTGAGGGTAGAAACAAGAGCTCTTGCTGCTAAATGAAAGAATCCTTCTCTTAAGGGGGGGATGTATAAAATGATAGTGTTTTTCTAAAAAGTTACATGTAAATTTAATTTTAATAAATTATGTTGTCTTTTAAATACATTGGGAGACTTATCTTTAGTGGACCATCAGTGAATCCTTTTGGAAACTTAAGAATTCCTTTGTAGTGCCAACATATTTTCTGATGTATCCCTTTTTAGTTAAGAGGTTGAAATATTTTACATAAGCAATAAGTGAAAGTGAAGTGAAGTCGCTCAGTCATGTCCCGCTCTTTGCGACCCATGGACTGTAGCCCACAAAGCTCCTCTGTCCATGGGATTCTCCAGGCAGGAATACTGGATGGGTTGCCTGCCCTCCTCCAGGGGATCTTCCCCACTCAGTGATAGAATACAGGTCTCCTGCATTGTAGCCAGATTTTTTACCATTTGAGACTCCAGGAAAGCCCAACAAGTATACAGATGTTTGACATTTGGCTTCAGTATGTTATTGGCCTTATTGGTAAGAAGAGACCACGGTTACTACAGCATGGGTTTATAAACCAATAGTCAAATGGATATTTCTTTTTCAAGAGGGAAACTATAGAAGCTCCATAATAAACATTAAAAATCTGGAAAATTTAGATTGAGTGGAGTATCCAGATGCACTGAAGGGCTGCTGCTGCTAAGTCACTTCAGTCGTGTCCGACTCTGTGCGACCCCATAGACGGCAGCCCACCAGGCTCCCCCGTCCCTGGGATTCTCCAGGCAAGAACACTGGAGTGGGTTGCCATTTCCTTCTCCAATGCATGAAAGTGAACAGTGAAAGTGAAGTCGCTCAGTTGTGTCTGACTGTTAGCAACCCCATGGACTGCAGCCCACCAGGCTCCTTAGTCCATGGGATTTTCCAGGCAAGAGTACTGGAGTGGGGTGCCATTGAGGAAGGCAAAGAGTCGACCCCCAAATAAGAAACTTTTGTTTGTAGCAAGGTGCCTGGGTCGTTCTTTCCTACCCTTTTAGTTTCATCCTTCTTTTGCCTTATTTCTTCCATCTGTGTTTCCCCTAGATATATTCATTCACATGGTTTCAATTTGAAAACCATTTTTCATGCCCTTTATTGTCCTCCTAAATAATTTTAGTCTGTTGGCAGTGGATCAAGAGTACTATGCATCCATATTTAGTTTTGGCCACAGATTTAATTCCCATATAATATAGAAGGATTTTAGGTCAAAGATTGTGCAGCGTAAATTCTTTTAATATCGTTCTTTACCCAGGGCAAGCAAGCTAAGTGTTATGATCCCTGTAAAAATTCCTTAAGATAAAAATCTAATGTTGAATTTAATATTACAGATTCAAGAACCAAATGTCTAGGTTCAAGGTATGGTTTTCAAATTTAGCAACTCAGTGACCTTGGGAGGTTTGTAACTTGCTTCATCTGTAAAATGGGTATTGTTGTAGAATCCACTTCATAGAACTACTATTCTCATTACCTGAGATAATTTGTGTAGCACACTTAACACAGTTCCTGATGCATCTTTTTCATCTTTTTTTTTTTCTCTCTCATTATTAGCCCATCAAAGCAACTCCTCAAGCCATGGGGAACAAATCACTAAGATTATTCTCCTTACAATCCCGATTTCAGTGTAAAAGATTTTGGCGAAAGATAATTTAAAGACTTTTATTTGAATCAGGTCTTCTTACTCCCAGCCCATTAAGGAGTTCTCCCAAGTAAGTTCTCGCCCACAATGTAAGTTCTACAGCGTCAGCTGCTACAGCTGCCCTGGTTTCTTTAAGGCACACCGGCTGCAGAATCTCAAATGAATCCAGTGTGTAGAACAACTTGGCATCTTGGGTACAAATGTCTATAAATCCAGTTTATCACACCACAGAATTTCCCTACTACCGGAGAAATTGTGTCACTCTGCTTACAAATTGTTTGTCTTAGTAGAGCATGTCCCCTGAAATTAAGGTTTTCCCCCATCATGTAATTATTAGTGTTTTAAAAATAAATCCAGATTTTCTTTATGGTTTGGGGAGTGGGAAAATATAAGGCGTGTTTTTCTAATTATGAAACCGCTGTCAAACAGGTCTGTGAAGCAGATGCACTTTGCAAATTAGAGGTGGAATCCAAGCTTCCTGTGGCTTTGAGGGGGCTCCTCCTCTGGCCACTGCTGGCAGTAGCCTGTGGCAACTGAGAGCAGGTGTGAGGGGAGTACATCGTCTCCAAGACCAGCGTTCCCTCCGCAGTCCTCCCAGAGGCAGGGCAGATCCAAATATCCTTTGGCAGTCAGATTCCATGTCGGCACCACCTGCTAGCAAAGAACTTGCAGAAGCTGAACTATGGTTGCTTGATCTTTCAAGGCTCCCACAGACCCGAGTCCCCGGACATAAGGACTTAGTTGAATTTCTCAACCTGTCAGATGGTTCGTCTTGGGAGCCCTTACTTCTCGCTTTCCTTCTTGTTGCTGAATTCCTTCTGCTAATAACAGCTTATAGGTTTTCTGAAAGCTGTGAGAGATTCTTTTCCTAATTCAGCATTATGAATTTTTTTGATTATGAAGCTTACAATGTGAATCAGGGTAGCTGAGGGAACACTGCCTTGTTTCTCATATTCCGATAGACTGGCTATCTTATTAGCAAGAACTACCGTTAGAAGATCTTTCAGGAGAGGGTGGGACTAACCGAGAGAGTAGCATTGACATATGTAGCCTCCTGTTTATAAAATAGAGAGCTACTGGGAAGCTGCCGTATAGCACAGGGAGCTCAGGTCAGTGCTCTACGGTGACCTGGAGGGGATGGTAGGGGGTATGGGAGTGAGGCTCAAGAGGGAGAGGAGATAGGTACACTTAGAGCTGATCCGTGTTGTTGTACAGCAGAAAACAACACAACATTGTAAAGCAATTATCCTCCAATTAAAAAAATTTTAAATTAAAAAATACCTCCTTTTTCAAACCTCTTGTCTATAGTAAAGAAATAATTTTTCTTTTATTTGGATTATCCCCAAAGCATACACCTAAAAACAATACATATATTGAAATGTCTCTCAGTTTCTTTTTGAGCTTCAATATCAGCTGTATTTAAAGGAAACTTTCTGTTGTTGTTTTTTTTTTCCCTCCAATTCAGGTTATCTGTTTTACTTGAGATGGAAGCAATTTGATGACTTTTCTGGTTGGGGAGTAATGTCCATCTTCTATTACATAGCGTCACTTGGAAGGGGACTGTCTCCCTGACCATGAAAGACGGGAATAATAATTCTATCTGTAGCTGAATAGTGCTTATGAAAATGAAGGACAATCAATGAGAAGCTTGTACAGACAGAAAATGGTAAAAAGCACCTTCTTCAGACAGCAACCTTCAAATATTTCAAGCTAACTGCCGATTTCCATGCCAGTCAAGCAAGATGAGGTTCTTTGGTTACGTCAGCATACACCCGGGAAACTTGCCTAAAATTACTCATGGTTCAGTGAGTGGCTTTGATCACAATTTAAGTGGTCTTAGCTCAGGCCAGCGACCTTGAGGTAAAGCATCGCTTCATATGCATTTTTAGTTCCTGACCTCACATCCAGTCTCTCCTACCACCAGCTACCATAAAGTTGTGGGGGTTTTTTAAGCATGAAAAGTGACATGAAGTCTGTCTTATATAAAAGGACCTTGACCTTTTGACTATGACGTGATTATTTGGCCGTAGTGTGAATGTTAATTACTAAGAGGCAATGATTAGAAAGTAACAGTTTCCAAAGATGGAAATCATCCTACTTTGCCTTTAGGAGATTATCTTACTAACAGAAATTACCGCTTGAATTCTGTGAAGGAAGTTTGGTCCTGGGATGTTTTGTTGAGATGAAAATGAACATATATCACTGAATCTGTAGAAGCAAGGGGCAATTTCCATTTGTTGTTGTTCAGCCACCAAGTCATATCTGACTCTTTGCAATGCCAGGGACTGCAGCACACCAGGCCTCCCTATCCCTCACCATCTCCTGGAATTTGCCCAAGTTCATGTACATTGAATCGGTGATGCCATCCAACCATCTCATCCTCTGTCACTCTCTTTTCCTTATGCCTTCAATCTTTCCCAATATCAGGGTCTTTTTCAATGAGTCAGCTATTCCAATGAGCACTTTCCACTAGAGTAAAAGAAATTATTTGGTATATAGGCAGTTCTGGAAAGTATTAGCAAGATGAGAAGGCCATAAATGCAGCCACAAGACCCAAGTGTGCTGGGATTCAGAGCAGATCCCCATACGGCCAAGTTGTCCATGTTAGTTTTTGCCATATTTCTAAGAAAAATATGAAGATTATTTTTATAACAACTTCAAAGACTCATAAGAAACTCATGAGAAGAAAATTCCTCAATAATATGTTATTTACTATGTTAAAAAGGCAGAAACTAATCATCTCCAAATGAAGTTTTAGAGTCTTGGGCCATATAAAGTGTTCCAATCCTAACATTTAGCGGTAGTGAAGACCTCCATTTACTGATCTGTAATCGCCAGAGTTTTGCATTTTGTTTTGTCTTGAGTGGCCTTCAGTATTTAGGCTTATAAGGCTTTTTGTTAGGTATCCTGGATGTTGTGGGTATTTTGACATGTGGGCCACCTGCTCTTGACCTTACAATTGTCTAGGTGAAGGAAACAGTAGAATTGAAGGGTAGCTGGTTGAAGCTTTCAGCAAATGATATTAAAAGAGTGAAGACCAAACGCATGTAATGTTGGCAGTCTTAGAGGGCTGCTGGTTTTGTGACTATTCAGGGACCAGTTATTTTGTTTTAATAATAAAACAGTAATGATTTTATTATAATACGATGAACATGGAATCCCAGTTACACCAGACCTGAGGAGCCAAATCCCCATGCTACACCAAGTCCCCATCTCTGGATGTGAATTGGATGGAGAAAAGGCCAAGGAAAATCACAACAGCATGCTCTTGCTGCTTGTGGCCATCTGTCTGGCTTTCTCTGGATTCAGGTGGCTCAGGATAACTTTGCAAAGAGCACCCTCCATCCACTCATCGCTTTCACTTACTCCTTTATTCTTATCTCCAAAATATTTATTCAGCACTTCCCATTGGCAGGGCACTAAACTAGCCCTGGAGATACAGCAATGGACACAGAAGGCAGGGCTCTGAGTTCACTATCCAGAGGTCTTTGATGACGCTGGTGTCTCTGTTAGGAAGGGAGAACTTGGGGCAGAAATCCCGCCGGGAGCAGATCTCTGCCCTCTGACCACCTCTTGGGGAGAGAAGTGCACAAGAGCAAGTTTCCTCTCCCAACTGCCCTCCAGGCACAGCCTTGGCTTCCTGGGAGCAGCTCCGCTTCTCCTCCCCCTCTATGTCAAGGGGAACTCTCATTCCTACTTTAATGGGAATGCCCCAACCTTTATCAGCCGTCCTTATTTGTATAGACCTATAAGGCCACCTGTTACTCCCTCGCTGTCACCCTGCCCTACTCGCCTCTGCTCTGTGCTTTTCTATGGCTTTTTGAAAACGGCTGCTGATTTTCATCACAACTCCTTAACATGTAGCACCAGCCTGTAGGAGCTTCATACAAACATTTATATGAATCTATCCTCCACTGGGTGCCCTGGAGGAAGAAATGGCAACCCACTCCAGTATTCTTGTCTGGGGAATCCCCTGGACAGAGGGGCCTGGCAGGCTACAGTCCATGGGGGTCACAAAGAGCCAGACACGGCTTAGCAACTGAGCACACACGCATCCTCCACTGAGTGGACTTGAGAGTGGACAAGTCTAGTTCTCAGCTAAGGAAAGATTGTTTGGCTTGGGAAGCCAGAGATTCTGGCAGCTTGTGGGTGACAAAGGCTCTGCATCCAGCTACTAAGACTATGACTGCAGACCCTCAATGAGAACAAAAGCAAGTGGAATTTCTGTAAGGTCCCGTAGGCTATGCATTTCAGGTCTTTCTGTGTCTTACCATCTAATCTCATTTGATTCTCACAGCTTCATTACAATGGAAGAAACCACTTATAGGAAATTTTCCATCTGCCACATCTAATGAGGTATGTCCTCCCAAAACTTGAACTTTGTATCACTGCAGTTTACCTAAGCACCAAGCTTTCAGTCTCGGCTCATTGTCCTCAGACTCTTCTTGTAGGGAAAATACATAATAGACACTTTCACCTGGAGATAATGTCACTGCCCAGAAGGAGAAAAAGAGCAATCTCTGGACTAGGGACTGCTGCTTGGGTATGTGAAAGTGAAAGTCACTCAGTCATGTCCAGCTCTTTGTGAGCCCATGGACTATACAGTCCATGGAATTCTCCAGGTCAGAATACTGGAGTGGATAATCTTTCCCTCCTCCAGGGAATCTTCCCAACTCAGGGATGAAACCCGGGCCTCCCACATTGCAGGCAGATTCTTTACCAGCTGAGTCACCAGGGAAGCCCAAGAATACGTTTGAGTGGGTAGGCTATCCCTTCTCCAGCAGATCTTCCTGACCCAAGAATTGAACCAGGGTCTCCTGCATTGCAGGCAGATTCTTTACCAACTCAGCTATTACTTGCACCTTATAAGAACACCACGTGTGTCTTGAGAATTCCTTACCCTCCAAATACTGTTACCAGGCACAGTGTTTCTCATTTTATCTTCACACAATTGTTGTGAAGTAGAAGGAATAGATGTTATACTAGTTTTTACATAGAGAGGAAAGTGACAGCTTGCAGTCTGACCTCTGAGAGATCAGAAATTATGTGCAGTTTTAAAATGACGTCAACATACCAAGTTCTCTGTGTGTCTCTGATAGATTAGATCATGTGTCATCCTTTTGGAGGAGGTGGTCTAGACCACTGACCTCTATAAAAATTATCCTCTTCTATATTCTCCTCTCCCAAATATTTTTTCCCAAATAATGAAGGGAAATCAACTTTTATCACACTGACAATCAAGTACAGTTATAGATTAAATAGGTATTTATCATATAAGACCCTTGAAAATTGCTGAAAGGAATATGAAGAAGTTTGAAATGGGACTCTTGTATTTGAGAGCTCAAAACTTCAATGGAAAAACAAGACATGGACATGTTGAATTTAAGAGGGGATGCAGAGGCCGGTGTGATTGAGGGCTGGATGACTCAGTGCTGTGGGAGTTTAGAGGAAAGAAAGAGCGTGGTTGGCTAAATGGAGGAGGGAGAGGTAGGATTTGACCCGGCTGTGACAAATGAGTAGAATCAGTTGGCAGAAGGGCAGCTGGGTGGGGACAATGCGTGAGTGAATTCTAGAGATGGGGGTTGGACAAGGTATTGTGGGCAGACAGCAAATAGGTGAAATATAAATAAGAATTTGCATAGAGATGAGGTGGGAAATCCTTTCAAGGAGGTGAACTAGGGAGTCTTAAATGCCAAGAGATCTTGTTTTGATGGGAATATAGTAACCTTTTAAGAATGTTTTGAGTAGGAGAATAATACTGAGATGCTACTGTGAGCTAAAATGGCCATGCTCTCTTAGACCTCCATGTTTTACAAATATTGGAATGTTTGCCTCAAGTCTCATCCCCTCACCTCTTCTAGTAAATTCCTATGTATTCTTCAAAAACACATTCAGCGTTGTAAAATCTTGGCAGACTTACCCAAGGAAAGTTTGTTCCTCGTACTTTAATTCCCACAACTAAAGATACAGGTCCTATAAAATAACGCTCATGGGCTATCCTCCTCACATTCCCCATTCATAGCAGTGGTGCTGGCACTTGGATGGATCTTATTCTCAAACTGTGTGCTTCATTGAGAGAAAATTTAACAGTGCCACCTATCATATATTGAGTGTTTGCTTTGTACCAGACATTGTATTAGATGTTTTATGCACTCAGTCATGTCTGACTCTTCAGGACTCCATGCACTATAGCCCACCAGGCTCCTCTGTCCATGGCATTTTCCAAGCAAGAATGCTGGAGTGGGTTGCCATTTCCTCCTCCAGGGGATCTTCCCAACCTGGGGATCTAACCTGTGTGTCCTGTATCCCCTGCACTGCAGTCGGATTATTTTACCACTGAGCCACTGGGGCTTCCCTTACATATGTTAACTCTAATCTTCTCAGCCTTTCAACAAGCTACATATTAAACCATGTTAGAGTTGAAGAAATTAAGGTTTGCTCAAAATCACATAGTTACTTTCAGTGATGTTGGCCTGCAAAGCCCATTCTCTTTGCTTTTCCAAGTTATTTGTTCCATCTTTTAAAGGCTTACAGCATCTATTACAGGGGATCAGTACATGGGAAATGTCCAACACATGTTTTTGAATGAAAGAAAGAAACAAGCCCTAGGGAATATTATCCATGGGTAGAAAATGTAAGTCCAGAGATCTTTAGTTGGACATAAAGAGCCTTGGTGCTGTCATCTACCAACACATCCAGTTTTGGTGAGACTGCTGATGCCAGACAGCCCAGAGTGCAGCCTTCTGCAGGCTGAGCGCTCAGAAGCCTCACACTTTTCCCAGCTGCCTCCCCCGACCAGGCTCTAGGATCCTCTTCAATACAATGAAGGAACTGGACTAGATAATCTTCAAGTTTTCTTCTACTTTTCATATTCTAAGATCTGAGAAATTAGCATGTTTAAATAAATTCATATTAAAAGATCATTGACCAGTAGTCCTTGCTTTTTACCCTTCCTGAGAGTTTTTGCAGCAAGGGAGACATTACCAATGGAGATGATACAATATTTATTTGGCAGAACACTGTACAATGTAGGAGTCTTTGTGGGCAGAGATGCTGCTCATCAGTTCTGTTTCGCTCCATGGATCTCCCAAAGCTTAGATGCCCCAGCTATGAGCAGCCTGTGTGTAGCATCCTATGCGTACCTCTCTGAACACACTTCACACCACATTGTAGTGATTTATTTTCTTGTCCTGCCCATAACACTAGGGCATCTTCAGAAGCAAGAATCTTTTGTCTCTGAATGCCACACTTCCAGCATCTGCGTGCTCAGTCGCTTCAGTCATGTCCGACTCTGTGTAACCCCATGGACTGTAGCCCATCGGACTTCTCTATACATGGGGATTCTCAGGCAAGAAAACTGCAGTGGGTTGCTATGCCCTCCTCCAGGGGATCTTCCCAACCCAAGGATTGAACCCGCATCTCTTAATGTCTCCTGCATTGACTGGCGGGTTCTTTACCACTAGCGCACCTGGGAAGTCCAGCCAGTGTATAGTCAGTGCTAAAATGTACTTTGGTTGAGTGAATGAATCTATTTACATATTCTTAAATCTTTTCTAAGACAGGGCCTTAAAATCAGCTTTTTCCACTAATTAATTACCCTTCTGTTCTCCCACAAAAGTTGAAGGGATGCCTTCTGCCAGTCCCTGCATCTCTCCCGTGGTTCCTCTGTCAGCCACATTACCTGCTTTTCTTGGGATCTGAGGGACCCTGGATCCAGACCTCAGCCTCCCCAAACCCTGCCTGGGAGGAAACATGGGCCCTCTTTAGAACTCAGCCCTGAGCAAGGCTCTCTCAGGTCAGGCCTCCCCTCCACAGGATGGCTGCCTCTTGGCAGCTCAGAGAGTTGGAGGCTATTTTGCCTGGATTTAAATAATATTGTTAATACACTTCATCTTATTAGCAGCTAAAAGCCATTCCAAAATGTGTGCAGACCTTCTCTTTGTTCTCTTTGTAAATAGTAGCTGGTGTTTCAGGGTAAGAGGGGAAGGGGGAGCATAGGCAGTAAGGAGAAGACACAGAGGCTTCCAGAAAGCAGGAAGAGCAAAGGCTTGAGTTCTAGAATGAACGTAGAAGAGACCTGTTCCATTTGCATTAACAGTTCATCTGAAAGCTGAGAAGAAACCTTGTTATTCCAGGTGACCCTTTAGAAATTAGGAAAAATACATATTTTCCTCTGGGTTTTTTCCTCAAAGGTGAATTTCTTTGGATCTGTGCTTGACCGATGACAGTGTCAGAGTCTAGAACTTCACAGTGATCATGAAGCAGTAGTTTTGCTTTCCCTGTTTTGAATCCTTTATCATAAAATGTATGTTGTATGCCTCATTTGCTATAAAATCTATTTTATTGTGGTACTTAATTAATGATCACTTCGACCATGTGTGGCAGGTAGCCAAAATGTATCCTCTCAGCCTTTTCTGTTTTAACTGCTGGTGTTTGAGAAAAGCAGATTAGGTAAAAACATATCAATCTGCCATGTCTATTAAGACACTGGAGAAATTGGCTATGATTTCTTCTTAAATTATATATTAAGGGCTTGTAAAAATATATTGTTTATTTTGAATACCAAAACAATATGCTGTGAAATTCAGTTATATATTTACGATCCAAATTATAACATATGCACATAAAATTTTAAGTTATTTTATGTTTGATAGTGATTAGAATGAGAAAGAATGGAAAGAAGGAAGAGGCAGAGATACGGAAAGGAAGAAAGTGAGAAAAAAGAGGGAAAGAAAATGTTAATACCTAGATTTTTCAATCAGCTGTACTTCTAAGTAGATTTTAAGGGATTCCAACATTGAATCCTATACAGATAGTAGAACGTGTCTATGCCTAATGGAAAAGCTTCATTAGCACCTTATATTGGTACCAACGTAGAAGTCTAACATATCTTTCTTTCTCAAAGAGCTTGAACAAGGAAGCCTAAGAGAAATGGACTGTTCTAGCCCTCTCCAAATCTTTTATGACTTGCATTCTGTGGTGAGACCAGCCAAGAGCCTCACTGCCAGTGATAGCAGAGTGCAGCTCGCAGCCCATAAATATGGAAAGTGTGGTTTGTCACTTGTATTTGTTTTACACTTACAAATTAGGAGATGTATTTACTGTAAATAGAGTTAGCATCCAGAGGTTTCAAAGCTAAGAATATGCACGTTTGAAATGCCTTTGCCTTATTTATGCTGTGGCTACCACATTTGTATAAACAGAAAATTACTGCATTCATGCTTTATTACTTCTTCTTTTGTACCACAGCCTTGACCCCAGTCATCATAAATTGAGAAATAGTGGGGAACTAATGGAGACAGATGGGAATATGGCTTGCCATTTACTCAAATTGGTAAAGTAATTAACCTCAAGGTGCTGGTTTGCAAGAAAAATTGTTGGAATATCTCAGGACGTCGGTAAACAGACTCCTGCTTTAACCAGTTCTGACAACTGCATCATAAACTAGACTTATTCTGTTCAATTGCCCTGTCAACGTCTTGAGTCCAAATAAAGATTTGTATTACAATGCACTTGCTGAGAAGTGGGAGAACATGCTGCTGTTTCTTTGCAAATGGGTGGCTGTTCTCTCCCTGCTCGATGGGAGCTGGACTGTCATAGATTCGTTCTTCAGCCATTATATTCCTTAGAAATCTTCCATTACTGATTGTGTGACAGCTTCGTGACAGCAGATGGTAGTCATTTGGCTCCAGAAAATGAAGTGAAAAAACATGGGCCAGGCTGGCTGGGCTCATTTAGAACAGCAGTGGACAGAGGCCAGATCTAGATTTTATTTATTGGGGGATGTCCTGTAATGAAGCCAGAGCTGCGTTGGTGGCATGTTGTTCCCTACAGATTGGGGGGTGGGACTGGACGTCCGCAAATTATTATATAAATCAAAGGTGGTCTTGTGAATAGAGTTGTTTGGCCAAAGCAGTGCAGTATATTCCTTTTGAGAGCTGACAGATTTCATGTGTTCTGAACAGGCCTCTCTCCCTCTGTGTCCTTGTGTCTCTCCATCTCCCCTCCACTCTTTCCTGGGAATAGCGTTGAGTTTCCTCTTTTCCACATTATTGGCTGTGGGCTGTTTTCACAGCAATGAGTTCCATCTTCCCTTGTAGCTTCTTCACATTTGGCTGAGTGACTGGGAGAGGTTTGACTCGTTAAAGCTTGTATGGCTGCTGTTCATTTCATGTATGTCAGTTTGCCGTGAAAGAAGTCATTTAAAAAAAAAGAAAAATTTCTTCATGATATCACCATAAAATTTATCTGGAAGGTATGGGTCATGGGACTATAAAGGATAATTTTCATCTAAAGTAAATGCACTCATGATAGAAAAAAACTAAGTTTTGAAGAAAACCCAGGTAACATGAAAGAGCCCTGAGGAGCCCTATCATGTTGTCTTTCCTTGTGCATACACACCTGTGGGAATATATTCACAAGACGAGCAAACCCTCCCTTATTAATTCCACCCTAGGAGGACAAGTCTTGCTTGAGAATCCCCTGACTCTGGATGCTGTGTCAGGCAGATAGGTGGGAAGCATTCCTGCCCTGGGCACCTCTGAGCCAACCAGCATCAGTCTTTCTACTTGGTGGTCATCTGAGAAGATCCAAAAGAATTTCTTCTCTCAAAGGGTAGACAGCTGTCTGCCCTGAATAAAAGTCTTTTGTGTAGCCTCATTTAGAAGAAGAGGGACTAAATAATTTCTCATTTACTTGTTTTCAAATTTTCTTTTTCTCAAACCCTCTCTGGAAAGCTATAGGATTCTTCATTTAAAAACAAACACCACCCTTGCTTCATGCAAAGTTGTCTGTACATTGAAGATTGGTTTCTCTTAATTTTTTTTTGCAATCTCTGGGATTAAAAAATACAAGCTACGACAAACTGGAGGTCAGGTTCATTAAAATGCTGTTACTTGCTACTCGTGACTCTGAAGGTCTTTCTCTTGAATGATGGGTTATCACTGTTGAAGTCAGCAGGAGACATATTCTCCCTTCTTCTCAGGAAATCTTCCTATGAGACACATACATCTTGATTGGAGTTGCCTTTATCCAGACCCATTGCCTAGTCCAAGGTGCCTTTTCCAAAGAAGACTGAATGCTCACATTCCAATTTTTCTATCCTGCCCAAGTCTCTTCAACCCATTCTTTGAACTCTGCCAAGACTGGAATCCTCAGCCTTCTAAATATGTCTGTCTTGCTTTGACTTTGCATTTTCAGTTTCACATAATAGTTGCATGTGTGTGTATAAACAGTTTTGATACACCAATATGCTGTTTTCACCGGATCAAGTATCTAAAATCTAGTGCTTAACAATCAAGGTAAAATCTCAAGACAAACAGGAGGCTCTGAAGAAAAAGCCATGAATTCAAGATGGCCAAATGTACATGAATTCAAAGTGGCCCACTAAATATGAATTCCAAAGTTATATAGTTGCATATGTCATGCTACTACATATTTTAAAATATGCATTTTTGGCACTGAGACTTTATCATAAGTTAACTTCAAATCGAAAGCTACGTAGGTGACAATTCATAGTTTTTAAGTCTATGTTTTGTGGCTGATGAGCATAATATGAAATGATTGATGACCTCGCTGATCGCATAAAAAATGATTTCAGGGTATTTTTACACTGGTGCCTAGTTCCATCATTAAATTAACCATGAGTTAATGTGTGATTGTTAAAGAAAACACAAGGCAGCATTTTGCAGTAATAGTTAATGGATTAGAATGGCATTAAATATTTTCCTCTTGGCAGACATAACATTTTATAGTTTGGCTTTAAAATAAAGGGTATTTTATATACACTGCAATTTCATCCAGTTATTTCTCAGACATTGGCACCTCTATTGGCTAGTTCAAACTTTATGTCATCAGCAGAAGAAAGTACATTTAACTTATTGTAATGTAATATTAGACAAATGTTTTTCACAGTCAATAGAAGCCATGGAAAATGCGAGTAAACCCAGTCTTAAATGGGCACCTTTCTGCATTTTTTGCAAATCTCGTCTGTCTGTTATGTTTGTGTCTGTATTTGCTCCCTAACCAGTGAGAAGTCGAACAGTTTAAATCCATTTGCACCTGAATTGTTTTATCCTGTTTTAAAACATTTTAATTTATAATCAGACAAGAAGAACAGATGTAAGAGTTGTAATTTAATCATTTTATTGCTATCTTTGTATATTTTGAAGAATTAGGTATTGTACTCATGGGAAGTCGTATTTTATGCCTAGTTGGAAAAATGAATAATGTAATAATATGCAAAATGTAAAGTTTTAGAACTTCACTACTGAGTAAGGCATATAAACTAATGATCTGGTTTAGGTCCCCTGTGCACCATAATAAATACGGACTAAATTTGTCATTATAGCTTTAGACAGAGGTTTCAGGCAACAGATTTAATTAAATCCTTTTTTAATATTCATACTTCTAAACTGCATAATTCCCTTCCACTGTAAAACTGAGCGCTATATTAAAACAAACAAAAACGGCAGATTACTAAATGGATATTAGCGTGAAGTCAATAAGCATTTAATTCTGGAGAGAACTCAGTAAGGGAAGAGGAAGCTTCAC
This sequence comes from Bubalus bubalis, assembly GCF_019923935.1. NCBI lineage: Eukaryota > Metazoa > Chordata > Mammalia > Artiodactyla > Bovidae > Bubalus > Bubalus bubalis. Next base: position 26,373,489 of record NC_059176.1, on the reverse strand, counting down.
GGAGCTTGCTCGGGAGATCTGGGCTCAGACCTGTGAAGCTTGTACACAGAGGCTTTCTTCTGTTTTCATACTGACTTTTGTAGGGGAGGTTAATTAGTTATCTGTGGATTTCAAAAAGGACACAGGGACAATATGCAGGCCTTTTGTTGGCCATTGAAGAGTGATGATTAATGAAAAATATAATTCAGACTCTGAAGAAAACAATGATGACACTGTGGAAGTCCAGAATATCTAGATACTGATAGCTTTTAGCTAGGTTAAATAATAAAGTCCATTACCCGTCTTTTCCTTTCTGTGACACATAGCAGGAACTAGAATTCCCCCCAATAACTATAATGTCTCCTCCTAGATATTATCACAGAGCAAATCTGGATGTTTATATCTCCTTTTTGGTGATTAAAATAATATTCTGAATGTTTTCATTGGAGCATTTCTTCTGTGGAAAGTCATATTATCCACAGAATAACTAAATATTCAATTTTTGGAAGAACTGTCTGACTAGTGTCATTAGCTTATTCGTGACCATCTTTATTAAATAACCAAATCCAGCTCCACTTCCCCAAGGTCAAATTACCTATGGAATTTGTAAGTCTGCTTCAAAGCTGATTAAGTATTCCTTTACTGTATTTTATCCACCTCTCCTGGATTTTTTTCTAGACACTATTTCTGCCCCTTAACTAACTTTCTCCATACCCACCAAATTGTAGGTTCACTGTCCTAATCATTTTGTTTGCATCACTGGTGCTTGGCAGATTTGGAATCAACAAATGTAGACTTAATGAATGGAATTGTATAGCACTGAATCAATACCACTGTGAAATTTTATATCATAATGAATCATGTAAAGCAGCTAATCTAACCTCCAAATTATATGGATTACAATACTGTGGTTAGAGTTTAGCTGACTTGTCCATGGCTATATAAACAATGACTAGTTAAGGACAACAGAGAAATTGGTGGCAACCTTATTAGACACAATAAGAGATGTAAAGAAAAATAATTCATATTCTCTGCCCTAAAATAGTTCACTGGTCCATTAGTAAGATAATGTAAGCACAGAAACAATTAAAAAACAATTAAAGACAATTCCAAACAATATAAGATAAAAATCAAAATATAGACTTTAGAGTTAAACCATCTAAACTATTAAACAGAGAGGAAAACCACAATGGAAGTTGACCTATCTGGGGAAGGTTTCATGGGCAGTGGTTGTGATTTTAGCTGGACCTTGAGAGATAGGAGAGCTGAGCCATGAGCACTGTGTTCTGGGGTAAGCTTTGACCTTTTCAGAAGGTTTTGCAAAGAAGCTGCGGGAGAATAGAAGCTTGCTATGCTTCTACCCCAGCCAGTACCCATCCTGGCCCTGTTGGCTAGCACCCAAGGAGAGAAGTGAATACTCTCTTTTCTTACTACACTATATGGATCCGGTTCAGAGAAACTGACTATCCACTCTGAATTTTTGTCGTGAAACAAGTTCACAGTTGATAATATGGTCCTGAAGTCAGGAGAAATGGATTCATTTTCATTTTCTAGTACTACCTTTGAAGTTGTTGAGGGAGGATAATTATTTTCCCTCTTCAAAGTATTTTCTCACATCATTTTCCTGGAAATGACAATCGAGCAGTGCCCCAGGTTGGCAAATCCAACCTCAGTTTGATAAATGCAATTCTGAACATAGCCCTTGATTCACTGTTAGTTTCCATAGCTCAGAATTCAGCTTTGCAAAGTGAATTGTCACATATTTTTGGCAAACCACTTTTTCCTTCAACTTTAAAACCAAAAGAGAAAAGAGGTGGTCCCAGAATTATTTCAAACTAGAAAACCAGCTTGGAGATGAAAATCACATTTAATTTAGTGTCCTTAATTTGAGTGAAAAAATAAAGACATCTGGGCTCTTAATGACAGTTATCCACTTTGCTTGAGACAGACACAGGTACACTTTTAGAAACCAAACCAAGGGCATTTTCTCTGGAACCAGGTGAATATGTGTGCTAAAATAATATAGTTTTTCTTACAAAGTAACTTAGATTTCATACTTTATTTTTAAAATATTTATTAATTTTTAATTACTAGATATCTCTTAGAAACAAATTTGCCCCTAAATTAAAGCAAAATTTGATCTCTTCACATTTACCTGAGCCTGAGAACTTCTGCCTCCAACCAAGAATAACAGAGTCTGGGTTTACCTTCCACCTGAAAAAACAGAAAAGAGGCAAAATTACTTTCCAGGTTCCTGGAGATCAGGAAGGATGGTGATTCCTGAGAGACAGGAAACAAAAGTGAACCCTACAATTACTCGTTTACAGAAACTAGGTCTCTGGAAGAGCCTGGAGGATCGCCCTGAGTTTAAGAACCAGAACTGAGAGGGTGTAGAGTCCTGGATGACTATAGAACCAGAGATGAGAGAGATGCACAGAAAGAGAAGTCCAGAAATTTGTAGAGTGGTATCCTTAAGCATTCAGCTGAGCACTGCTTATGCTCGCATATGAATAAAGCAAGCCAAGGATGTGGCGAGAACTGTCTAAGAAAGAGCTAGAGGTAACAGTGCCCAGTATTCAAATAGAACTGAAAACATTCCTGTTTCCCCCCTGACTGGAAACTATCAAGACTCACAGAACATTCAGTAGAGTATACATACGGAAAGTGATTCCTTAGTAGGAAATAATTAATCCCACTCTGAGCATTGTTCCAGTCCCACCTAACAAATCTTAAAAGCAAGACCCAAAAGCATCAAATTGTTTCTAACTTACTTAACTGCATCCCAGAACAAATGTCAGTAATATTTATAGAAATACAGGTATACCCATGACCCAGCAATGTACAATTCACAATGTCACATCCAGTCAAAAATACCAGACATGGAAAGAAGCAAAGAAACATAGTCTGTAACAAATAAGTAAATCAATTAAAATTTATGAACAACTGACACAGATGTCAAAATTAGGAGATAAGAACATTAAAGTGGTTATTAATTACCCTATTCTATATATTCAAAAAGTTAGTAGAGAAATGGGAGATATAAAAGAAACCTAAATATAACTTCTTCACATCAAAACTGCAATGTGGATAAGATTAACAGTAAATTAGACATTGCAGAATAAAATATTGGGAATTGGAAAACATAGCAATAGAAACTATAATGAAAGAGAAAGAAGAGACTTGTAAAAATAGAATGAGGATCATTAAGCTTGGGGGCAACTTATATACAATATACAATTAAGTCCCTTAATATAATATATTAAGTCCCTTAATATACAATTAAGTCCCTGAAGGAGATGAGGGAAGGAAGAATGAAAAAATATTACAAAAAATAATGACTGAAAAATTTCCAAATTTGATGAAAACCTATAGACCAACATCCAGCAGCCCAGTGAATTCCAATCACAAATACAGGAGGAAAACTACACCAAGACACACTATAATTGCTCAAAACCTGTGACAGAAAAAGTATTAAAAAACAGTCTGAGAAAGAATATCCAAAAAAGAAAAAAAGCAGAGGCACTGGGCTTTAATGTATTTTTTTAAATTTACTAATTTATTTTTGGCTGTATTGGGTCTTCGTTGCTGCACAGGCTTTCTCTAGTTGAAGTGAGCAGGGGCTACTCTGTAGTTGCAAGTAAGTAGGCTTCTCACTGTGGGGGCTTCTCTAGAGCACAGGCTCCAGAGCACAGGCTCAATAGTTGTGGCACACAGGCTTAGTTGCTCTGCAACATATGAAATCTTTCTAGATCAAGGATCAAACCTTTGTCTCCAGCATTGGCAGGAAGACACTTTAACACTGAGCCACCAGGAAAGCCAGAGGTTGGCTATATATACAGAAGAATAAATATAAGGGTAAGAACATATTTCTCATGTGAATCATCATCTTTAAAACACAGGAAGTAAAATGTCATCAACCTAGAATTCTATACCCAGTGTAATGATACCAGATATATTTACAAAAGAATGAGCAACCAGAAATAGCAACATGAGTAAATATATAACATTTTTTCCTGAATATTTAAATATATTTAAAAGACTGCTTGAGCAAAAATAATTGTAATGTAGTGTGGAATATATAGCATATATTAAAATGCTAGCTTTGAAAAACCAGCACAAAGTTCAGGAAGGGAGAAAAGAAGTATACTATTGAAAGCCTCTTTTATGTGAACTGGTATACTGTCACTTGAAGGTAGGCTTGATAAGTTGATGTGTGTGGTATAAACTCTAAAACAAATACAAAAATAACAAAGAATTATAGCTAATAAATCAACAAAAGAGATAAAGTAGAATCTTAAAAACACCAGTTAATCCACAAGAAGACAGAAAAAGAGGAAGGAGGGAACAAAGAGCAGATGAGACAAAAGAAGATGAATGGCAAGATGATGGATCTAAACCTAAGCATATCAATAATCACATTTACTGTACCTAGTTTACCCAGTTTAAAGAGTAGAAATTGTCACATTGGATAAGAAAGCAAGACCCAACTATATGCTACTTATAAGAAACACACTTCAAATATAAAACCAAAATAGATTATAAGTAAAAATATGAAAAAATATATACTATACTAACACTATTAAAAGAAATATCATAAAAAGTAGATTTTAGAACAGAAAAATATGACCATGGGTAAAGATCTTTCATAATGAAAAAGAGATAATTTCTTAAGAGGAGAAAAAAATCCAAAATATTTATACAGTTAATGACAGAGCTTCAAAATATATGAAGCACAACTGACAGAAGTGCACAGAAAAATAAGCAAATCCACATTACAGCTGGAGGTTTTGATTCTTCTTCCTCATAGACAGAAAATCAGTACATATGCAGAAGATTTAAACAACACTATCAGCCAACTTGACCTAATTGACACACATTTTTACAAAAAAAACCTCCACTCAAGGATAGTAGAATACACATTCTTTTCAAGTGCACAGAGAATATTTATCAAAATAAGCCATACTCAAATTCATAAAACAAGAAACTTTTAAAAGACTTAAATTATATAAAGTATATTCTTTGAACACAAGAAAGCTAAATCAGATATCATTAACAGAAAGACGTTTAGAAAAGTCTCAAATATTTGGAAACTGAATAGCATGCTTCAAAATAACACATAGTTTAAAGAAAACAGCAAAAGGAAGATTAAAATGTATTATAAAGGAATGTGAAGTCAAGTGAGCCTTAGAAAGCATCACTATGAACAAAGCTAGTGGAAGTGATGGAATTCCAGTTGAGCTATTTCAAATCCTGAAAGATGATGCTGTGAAAGTGCTGCACTCAATATGCCAGCAAATTGGAAAATTCAGCAGTGGCCACAGGACTGGAAAAGGTCCATTTTCATTCCAATCCCAAAGAAAGGCAAAGCCAAAGAATGCTCAAACTACCGCACAATTGCACTCATCTCACACGCTAGGAAAGTAATGCTCAAAATTCTCCAAGCTAGGCTTCAGCAATATGTGAACTGTGAACTTCCAGATGTTCAAGCTGGTTTTAGAAAAGGCAGAGGAACCAGAGATCAAATTGCCAACATCCACTGGATCATGGAAAAAGCAAGGGAGTTCCAGAAAAACATCTATTTCTGCTTTCTTGGCTATGCCAAAGCCTTTGACTGTGTGGATCACAATAAACGGTGGAAAATTCTGAAAGAGATGGGAATATCAGACCACCTGATCTGCCTCTTGAGAAACCTATATGCAGGTCAGGAAGCAACAGATAGAACTGGACATGGAACAACAGACTGGTTCCAAAGAGGAAAAGGAGTACGTCAAGGCTGTATATTGTCACCCTGCTTATTTAACTTAGATACAGAGTACATCATGAGAAACGCTGGGCTGGAAGAAGCACAAGCTGGAATCAAGATTGCTGGGAGAAATATCAATAACTTCAGATATGCAGATGACACCAGCCTTATGGCAGAAAGTGAAGAGGAACTAAGAAGCCTGTTGAAAGTGAAAGTGGAGAGTGAAAAAGTTGGCTTAAAGCTGAACATTCAAAAAAACGAAGATCATGGCATCTGGTCCCATCACTTCATGGGAAATAGATAGGGAAACAGTGGAAACAGTGTCAGACTTTATTTTTCTGGGCTCCAAAATCACTGCAGATGGTGACTGCAGCAATGAAATTAAAGACCCTTACTCCTTGGAAGGAAAGTTATGACCAACCTAGACAGCATATTCAAAAGCAGAGACATTCCTTTGCCAGCAAAGGTCCGTCTAGTCAAGGCTATGGTTTTTTCCAGTGGTCATGTATGGATGTGAGAATTGGACTGTGAAGAAAGCTGAGCACTGAAGAATTGATGCTTTGGAACTGTGGTGTTGGAGAAGACTCTTGAGAGTCCCTTGGACTGCAAGGAGATCCAACCAGTCCATTCTGAAGGAGATCAGCCCTGGGATTTCTTTGGAAGGAATGATGCTAAAGCTGAAACTCCAGTACTTTGGCCACCTCATGCGAAGAGTTGACTCATTGGAAAAGACTCTGATGCTGGGAGGGATTGGGGGCAGGAGGAGAAGGGGACGACAGAGGATGAGATGGCTGGATGGCATCACTGACTCGATGGACATGAGTTTGAGTGAACTCCAGGAGTTGGTGATGGACAGGGAGGCCTGGCATGCTGCAATTCATGGGGTTGCAAAGAGTCAGCCACGACTGAGCGACTGAACTGAACTGAACTGCTGCTGCTGCTGCTAAGTTGCTTCAGTTGTGTCCGACTCTGTGCGAGCCCATAGACAGCAGCCCACCAGGCTCCTCCGTTCCTGGGATTCTCCAGGCAAGAACACTGGAGTGGGTTGCCATTTCCTTCTCCAATGCATGAAAGAGAAAAGTGAAAGTGAAGTCACTCAGTCTTTTGCGACTCTTTGCGACCCCATGGACTGCAGCCTACCAGGCTCTTCCGTCCATGGGATTTTCCAGGCAAGAGTACTGGAGTGGGGTGCCATTGCCTTCTCCGAACTGAACTGATAGTCTGTTAAATGTACAATAGCATTATATCTGGAAAAAAGTTAAAAAATACTGCTTAAAAAAAAAAAGAAAATGCTAACCATCCTCTTAGCCTCGAGAGTCATAGTGGTAACATCAAAGATCACTGATCACAGTTCATGATAGCACATATAAAAATAATGAAAAGTTTTGAAATATTGCAAGAATTATTAAATGTGACACAGAGGCACAAGTGAGCAAGTACAAAAATTAGTATATATTATGTTTGCATTTATACAAAATTCTAGGAATGCAAATTCACATGTAGTGACAGAACAGTAGTTGCCTGGGGATGAAAGTCAGCGTCCAAGGAGAGGGTGAAAGTAATACATGACAAAAGGGCCCAGGGAAACTTTGTGGGTGATGGATATATTTATTATTTGCAGTGTGCAGGTTTCACAGGTGTATCAGATCAGATCAGTCGTTCAGTCGTGTCCGACTCTTTGCGACCCCATGAATTGCAGCATGCCAGGCCTCCCTGTCCATCACCAACTCCCGGAGTTCACTCAAACTCATGTCCATCAAGTCAGTGATGCCATCCAGCCATCTCATCCTCTGTCGTCCCCTTCTCCTCCTGCCCCCAATCCCTCCCAGCATCAGAGTCTTTTCCAATGAGTCAACTCTTCGCATGAGGTGGCCAAAGTACTGGAGTTTCAGCTTTAGCATCATTCCTTTCAAAGAAATCCCAGGGCTGATCTCCTTCAGAATGGACTGGTTGGATCTCCTTGCAGTCCAAGGGACTCTCAAGAGTCTTCTCCAACACCACAGTTCAAAAGCATCAATTCTTCGGAGCTCAGCTTTCTTCACAGTCCAACTCTCACATCCATACATGACCACTGGAAAAACCATAGCCTTGACTAGACGGACCTTTGCTGGCAAAATAATGTCTCTGCTTTTGAATATGCTGTCTAGGTTGGTCATAACTTTCCTTCCAAGGAGTAAGCGTCTTAATTTCATGGCTGCAGTCACCATCTGTAGTGATTTTGGAGCCCAGAAAAATAAAGTCTGACACTGTTTCCACTGTTTCCCCATCTATCCCATGAAGTGGTGGGACCAGATGCCATGATCTTTGTTTTTTTGAATGTTGAGCTTTAAGCCAACTTTTTCACTCTCCACTTTCACTTTCATCAAGAGGCTTCTTAGTTCCTCTTCACTTTCTGCCATAAGGCTGGTGTCATCTGCATATCTGAGGTTATTGATATTTCTCCCAGCAATCTTGATTCCAGCTTGTGTTTCTTTCAGTCCAGCATTTCTCATGATGTACTCTGCATATAAATTAAATAAACAGGGTGACAATATACAGCCTTGATGAACTCCTTTTCCTATTTGGAACCAGTCTGTTGTTCCATGTCCAGTTCTAACAGTTGCTTCCTGACCTGCATACAAATTTCTCAAGAGGCAGATCAGGTGGTCTGGTATTCCCATCTCTTTCAGAATTTTCCACAGTTTATTGTGATCCACACAGTCAAAGGCTTTGGCATAGTCAATAAAGCAGAAATAGATGTTTTTTCACAGGTGTATACATATGTCAAACTTGTCCAGCCAAAAAGTTGGTTACTTTTTTTAACATCAGGATATTTCATACAATTGGTGCCAATTTTTATCCCTGTGTTGATAGTCTGTCCAATATAAAATAGACATGAAAACACAATGCTTTAAATTAATAGCACTTTATCACCATCAAAAGATATTTTTCAATGTTTGCTAGTGTTGCTAATATTATACAGAGATAGCATGGTGCATATATGTATGTATGATGAGCATCCTTTATTTCTAGTTTTTTAATTTAATTTGAGTACAACTGAATTACAATGTCCTGTTAGTTTCAGGTGTGCAACAAAGTGATTTAGTTTTGCATATATATATATATATATATATTCTTTTTTTCAGATTCTTATCTTATATAGATTACCACAGAATACTGAGTAAAGTTCCATGTGCCATACAGTAGGTTCTTGTTTATTATCTAACTTATATACAGTAGTGTGTGGGTGTGTTAATCCAAAGTTCCTGATTTATTCTTCCTCCTCACATTTCCCCTTTGGTAATCTTAAATTTTTCTCATTATCAGTAATTCTGTTTTTCTTTTGTAAATAACTTCATTTGTATCATTTTTTGAAATTAGAGCCCACATATGAGTGGTCAGATCAGATCAGATCAGTCACTCAGTTGTGTCCGACTCTTTGCAACCCCATGAATCGCAGCACGCCAGGCCTCCCTGTCCATCACCAACTCCCGGAGTTCACTCAAACTCACGTCCATTGAGTCAGTGATGCCATCCAGCCATCTCATCCTCTGTTGTCCCCTTCTCCTCCTGCCCCCAATCCCTCCCAGCATCAGAGTCTTTTCCAATGAGTCAACTCTTTGCATGAGGTGGCCAAAGTACTGGAGTTTCAGCTTTAGCATCAGTCCTTCCAAAGAACACTCAGGGCTGATCTCCTTTAGAATGGACTGGTTGGATCTCCTTGCAGTCCAAGGGACTCTCAAGAGTCTTCTCCAACACCACAGTTCCAAAGCATCAATTCTTCAGTGCTCAGCTTTCTTCACAGTCCAACTCTCACATCCATACATGACCACTGGAAAAACCATAGCCTTGACTATCATATGATGTTTGTCTTTCTCTGACTTACTTCACTTATTATGATAATCTCTAGGTCCATTCATGTTGCTGCAAATGGCACTATTTCATTCACCTTTATGGCCAAGTAATATTCCATGGTATATATGTACGACATCTTCTTTACCCATTTCTCTGTCAGTGGACATTTAGGTTACTTCCTTGTCTTCACTATTATAAATAGTGCTGCAGTGAACATTGGGGTGCATGCATTTTTTAAATTATGGTTTTTTCTGGATATATGCCCGGAAGTGTGATTGCTGGATCATATGGTAGTTCTGTAGTTGAACCTCCCTACTGTTTTCTCTAGTGGCTGTACCAATTTACATTCCCACCAACAGTGTAGGAGGGTTCCCTTTCTCCACATCCTCTCCGGCATTTATTGTTTGTAGATTTTTTGATGGTAGCTGTCCTGACCAGTGTGAGGTGATACCTCATTGCAGCCTTGATTTGCATTTCTCTAATAATTAGTGATCAAACCAGGCAATTCTAAAGGAAATCAGTCCTGAATATTCATTGGAAGGACTGATGCTGAAGTTAAAACTTCAATACTTTGGCCCCTGATGTGAGGATTTGACTCATTGGAAAAGACCCTGATGCTAGGAAAGATTGAAGGCAGGAGGAGAAGGGAATGACAGAGGATGAGATGGTTGAATGGCATCACCGACTCGATGGACATGAGTTTGAGCAAGCTCTGGGAGTTGGTGATGGACAGGGAAGCCTGGCGTGCTGCAGTCCATGGGGTCGCAAAGAGTCGGACAATCCTGAGTGACTGAACTGAATAATTAGTGATGTTGATCATTTTTTCATGTGCTTTTCAGCCATCTGTATGTCTTCTTTGGAGAAATGTCTATTTAGACCTTCTGCCCATTTCTTGATTGGGTTGTTTGTTTGTTTGTTTTTGATATAGAGCTACATGAGCTGTTTATATATTTTGGAAATTAATCCCTTGTCAGTTGCTTTGTTTGCAAATATTGTCTAACATTCCGTGAGTTGTCTTTTCATTTTGTTTATGGTTTCCTTTGCTGTGCAGAATCTTTTAAGTTTAATTAGGTCCCATTTGTTTATTCTTGTTTTCATTACTCTAGGATGTGGATCAAAGAAGATACTTCTATGATTTATGTCAAAGAGTGTTCTGTCTATATTTTCCTCTAAGAGTTTTATCATGTCCGGCCTTAAATTTAGGTCTTTGATCCATTTTGAGTTTATTTTTGTGTAGGGTGTTAGACGAGTTGGTTACTTTAAATATATGCAGTTTATCATCTATTATACCCTCATAAGATTGTTAGGAATATTTAATGGTTAACTCATTGATGATTTAGAAGTAGCTCAAGAAATGTAGACAGTTGAACATTTTAGGTAACATTCTCAAGGTATAGAACAGGCTATTTTTAACATTCTTAGAATGTCTAACATTGAGGTTCACTTTCTATACTGGTCATTTGAGTTCTACTCTCTAGCCTTGTATTTCTTTCTGTCTCATTCATTTAGGTAGAACTTTGCATGACTTTTAGGGGCTTCCCAAGTGGTGCTCGTGGTAAAGAATCTACCTGCCAGTGTAGGTAGACATAAGAGATGCAGGTTCAATCCCTAGGTGAGGAAGATCCCCTGGAGGAGGGCATGGCAACCCACTCCGGTATTCTTGCCTGAAGAATTCCATAGACAGAGGAGTCCACAGGGTCACACACGACCGAAGCAACTTAGCGTGCATGTTGCATGATTTTATAGTCATCTCTGTGTGTGTGTGTTTATTCACTCCAGTATTAGGCAGTATCAAGTTTTAAAATATTGATGGATAGAAATAAGATAGCAGTTTTAAAAGAATGTACAGATGTGGAGTCAAGTTTCTGAAACTCAGACTTGAAATGCTCAAATATTGTTATTTATCCCTATGACTTTTAGATTTTGTTACTTATTTTTAAAATATGGTGAGTGAAAGATGGTCAGCTTCTGATTCTAGAATGAGGAGTTATGGTATAAGAGTGAGAGCTATCACTGAAAAATGTTTCTCAATTCAGGACTACAGGGAATAGTGCCAACCAGTGTAATGAAATTCAGAGTTCCCACCTGTGTTCAGAATAAGCTTTAGTGGGGGCCAGCTGATGAGAGCCCAGCTTTGAGGACTATTTGAAAGGGTAATGATTCTGCTACAAATGTTCCGTCCCCTTATTCATTTCTACTGCGTGCCTATATTCTGTCGTCCATGTCACAAAGACCTTGACTGGTATCACCCCAACATACAGCACATATGGAATTAAACAAAACATCCTGAAGACCCACATCCATGTCATCTCACAGAGTCCACCCTGAATCAATCAAGTTTCTTCTGAGACTACAGTGTGAATGTTTTAAAAATGTCATTCATCTTTGCAGTGTCCATCTCCTGGAAACTTACATCCATTTAATTTCATTTCACCACTGAACTTTCCCTGCCTGGAAGCTAATCTTCTTCTGCCTTTCATTGAAGTATTCTAATCAGTAAAAGGTTTTTTTCTTCCCCAGTTTTCCTCTTTGTGAAAAAATACTAATGGTGTTGACTTAGTATTTTCAAGAGACATTAACAACTTTTTTACATGCATGGTCTTTTGGGGAGAGGGGAGATTGCATGAATGGTACCAAAAACAAAATAGGTCTCTGGTTTCCTGAATTTATCCTCATGAAAGACCATCGGATGGAGTTTGAGTGAGGATCTGTGCTCCTGCTTTCCATGAGCTGCCATCTCTGTGTACTTTGGATAAGCTTTATGGCTCATGGGTTATTCTCTTTTTCCTTTTCAACCCAGCGTGTTGGTACATTATCATAGGTTCCCGTCTTAATTCATAAAGGTAACTAGATATTTTCCCTACTGGGAAAAAAAAAAGTGAATTTGATGAAAGCAAACTAAGGAGTTCTATTCTCTTCTCGGTGGGCTTGGCAGCATTAACATTAATGGAAGCTACGAGTGCATCAGGAAGCAAGTTCAGCCCTAAGATGTAAGAGCTCCAGCTATTTGAAATTAGCCTTTGTGGGTCTCCTGAGTTCTGCAGCACCAGGGGCTAATTCTTATTCTTTTTCATCTCTCTCCTTTCTTCACTGGGCACTGATGCCTCATTACCTCTGTTCCTCCCATTCTGCAGAGCCGAGTCTCTGACACTCGCCCAGTCAGGAGCTTGTAAGCATCATCACTTGGATGTCCTAGTGCTGGGTGGGGAAACATGGGGTAGGAGCTGGGGTTTTGACTTTTTCACTTGTTCTGTCACTTCAGTCTTTATTTTCTTAACCAAATGTGATGCTACCTAGAAAAAAAAATGTATAGAGACCTCAGTTCAACAGAAGAGGTATTGTGTAATCTTTTAAGTCACTTTCTGATACCAAGTTAGTGACAGCTATTTGCTTTTCACTTCCTGTTTTAGCAACAGGTCATAATGGTCCCTCCCAAACCAATGTTTGAAATAAGAACCCTGCAAGAGAAAGAAATGAATTCAAAGACTCTCTTAAGCTGAACAATATAAATTTATTAATGAAAAGGAAATGGTATTTTAAACTGCTTTATCTGCCAACCCTGGGTTTATCTTGCCAGAATTGCATGAATCTGCTTGGAAAGTTAACTATGTTCTTTTTGTGGTATGGAATGACTAGATAATTCCATTTACCTTGCCTGGAAGATGAACTTTCATGATATTCCTCTTCATCAACTCAGCATTGTTCCCAAGCTTCACTGACAAAATACCCTTTACAAGCTCATGAAATACATTTTTCTATCTTTTGTGTGTGTGTGTGTGTGTGTGAAAACAGAGGGTTATTTCTGTCCAAGGCCCACAGTTAGAGATGTTCTTGAATGTCAAAAACAAAAGCAAAAAACTTGCATTATTCTATCCTTAAGTAAGTTAAAACTCTGAAAAATAAGTTTTAAAACAAAACCATTGATATTCATGTTGATTGCTATGAAGAAATAGTTATAAGAGCAATGTGATTGGAGAGAAATTTCATTTCCTGTCTCTATAACCTTCCTGCTGAAAAATGAGACCTGACTTTCAGGCATGTTTCTGTCCTCAACAGTATCAAACTTGACTTCATTTGACTACTAGGGTTAGTGACTCTGAAGCTAGAGAACATTTTACCCAAATATTGGGCTATTAATTAGTAAGGAACTAGGAAAGATGGTTGGGGGAAATGCTGAATTTTAGAGAGCAGTTTAGATCAGGGTTTTTCCTTAAGGTTTTACCTGAGGATTCAAGGCAACAGAGTAAAGGAGCAGCTTAAGTTTTTTTCTAGTAGATAACCACTCTTTTTATCTTTACCCTGCTCTCAAAATCAAAAGTAAGACATATGTAGAGAACCTCTGACTTGTTGGGGGAGAGGGTTAAATCTGTGTCCTGATGCTCAGTTGATGGGTGCTGGTGCTTGCCTCCCCCATCACCCCTGGATGCTTCCTAAGTCACTGGTTGTTGTTGTTGTTGTTTAGCCAATAAATCATGTCTGACTCTATGCCACACCATGGACAGTGGCCCTCCTGTCTCCTCTGTCCAAGGCATTTCCCAGGCAAGAATACTGAAGTAGGCTGCATTTCTTTCTCTGGGGGATCCTCCCAACCCAGGGATCACACCCACGACTTCTGCATTGGCAAGTGGGTTCTTTACCACTGAGCCACCAGGGAAGCCCAAGTCATGGGTGTATTTGATTAAATGGTATCCTGATAGTTGAAAGAAGCCAACAGACACCCCTAAAAACACAGAACTATGGCTGCCCTGCAGCACCAGGATTATCAAGCAAAATTAAATCTTTATGAAATAGCAGATGAGAAAATGTTTTGCAGATTACCAGTGGCAGGATAGACTAGCACTAGAACAAATAGAGTGGTTGTTACTTCATTCTGGGGAAACTATGAGGCAGACAAATCACCATGTAGTTGTGGTTTTGCTTTTGTTTTTTGCCACTAAACATGTGTGATGATATGAAGAGAAGCTGTTGAGGAAGAGAGGCGAGACAAGATGCCTACTTTGGAGGAGTCTTAGACTGGAGGGATTAAATGTAGAACCAAAAGCATGGTATTAGCTCCAGAACTTCTAGACCCCTGTTAGTCGATTCAGTCACGTCCAACTCTTTGCTCGCCAGAGTTGAGCAAAGAGTTGGACTGTCGATCCCCAGGCTCCTCTGTCCATGGAATTCTCTAGGAATTCTGGAATGGGTTTCCATGCCCTCCTCCAGGGCATCTTCCCAACCCAGAGATCGAACCCGGCTCTTCTGCATTGCAGATGGAGTCTTTACCATCTGAGCCACCAGGGAAGCCCCTGTAGATCCCACAGAAGGCTGACCCTAACTCACTGCCTTGAGGAGATCCTTGGTGTCTACTTATACCATGACTTAACTTGCCTTGAGTACATTTTTCCAGTCATTCCTGTGAGCTAGAAGTAGTTGTCTGTGAAAATCAATCTCTGTTCAGGATGAATAAGGCCAAATTTCTTTTCTTCTATAACTCATATTGTCATCAGTGTTTCAGCGTTCAAGTAAAAATGGTCACATCGTATTTCTCTTTTAAAATGATAAATATGATGATTGTTTTACTTTTCGTGAAAATTCATTTAAATGAGTTCATTTAGCTTAATGTAATCTTTTTTCAAAAAAAAAAGCTTCACGAGGGGGAAATCAATTAAAAATAAATGAAATCATCTCTTTCAAAAATTAATTTTGAATTATTGAGTGACATTAATTATTCTGACTGAAATATGAAACTGGGCAACCTGATCCTGCAGCCTCCTTGGGAAAGCTACTGGATGCCTCCTGATGACTCGGCTAGAGTCTGCCCCAGGGGTCACGTGGGGCCCCAGGGTACCTAAATGCACAGCACTATGTGCCGAGACACTGCACCGCCCCCCAACACACCCTACTTCTCATGTGTTCTCTGGCTCTGGAAAGCCAGGAGGCTGGAGGGGAGAGGCAGTGGAGATTGGTCAGAATCCCCTGCCAGGGAGAATGAAAAGAAAAGAAAAATCACCTCTTGTTGAATCAGTGATGCCCCACTGTTCAGCCGCACACTCTCTCTCTGTTCACATTTGTGCTCAAAGTGGCTCAACGCACCCAGCTGAGCGCCTTCTTTATCACCGCCCACATTCTGCCTTCCCCACTCCCCGAAACCTGTTGTCTTTTCTACCCTCTGCTGGCACAGACACCCTTTTCACCTCTCCAATTACATCCACTTCCAAACAGATGTTCTGTGGCAAAGTTACAAAGCACTTACGTCACTTTTTTTAATTAATGAAATTCTCCCTTAGAGGGATTTTTGTTCATCTGGCTTTAAAAGATAATATTGCTGGAAAATAAATATACTTATTTTTAAAATCTTTGTTTGCCATTTGTGGGTCCAAAGTGTAGGGTGTGCAGGATGTTTTAAGTGTGATGTCTTACTTAAGGATAGCATTTCCATTTTAGAAAATGCAAGTTAGAGTTAGAACATGTATCTGCCAAAATTAGATGAACTCCACACTCCCCCCACCCCCAACTAAAAAAGTAGATGACTTCGATTCTTCAGGTCCTGTTTATCCCATAAAAAACATGTTTATTTATCAGTCACATTGAAATAGAATAAATCAATAACCAACATCCATGAATAAATTTGTAACCCAAGTAAACTAAAGAAAACTCAGAGAACAAAATTCATATTTAGGGCATTATAGCTGACCAAGCTATGTCTATAATAATGTTTATTTTGGAATTAATTTTGAAATAGTTAGCATGGGGATAGCTCTAAATTTACTCACATATTCTATGTCCTAAAATGAGACATATGAGGCTTCTTATTTACATTCACAATTTTAACAAGGTAGGATCACTGGGAAAAGTATTGGGATTTCGTAATTTTCCCCCTCCTTTCTTTCTCCTGTTAGTTACTTGGAAGAAAAACAAGGGGTATGAAAATCCCATCAACCGCCAAAACCTTTAAGAGCTTGCGTTTTTTGTTTCATATTTTATAATTCTTGATACAGTAGAGATATGGCAGCAATGTGAGGTAACTGAAATTTTAATTCCACGTATATTTTAATGAGTGACTACTGTGTGTCAGTCACTCATTAAAATTGAAGCTGAAACTCCAATACTTTGGCCACCTCATGCGAAGAGTTGACTCATTGGAAAAGACTCTGATGCTGGGAGGGATTGGGGGCAGGAGGAGAAGGGGACGACAGAGGAGGAGATGGCTGGATGGCATCACCGACTCCATGGACGTGAGTCTGAGTGAACTCCGGGAGTTGGTGATGGACAGGGAGGCCTGGCGTGCTGCGATTCATGGGGTCACAAAGAGTCGGACACGACTGAGCGACTGAACTGAACTGAACTGTGTGTCAGTAGGCTTCCGTGGTGGCTCAGTGGTAAAGCATCCACCTGCCAAGCAGGAGATGCAGGTTCAGTCCCTGCATTGGGAAGATCCCCTGAAGTAGGAAATGGCAACCCGCTCCAGTGTGCTTGCCTGGGGCATTCCATGGACAGAGGAGCCTGGCGGGCTACAGTCCACGGGTTGCAATGAGTCGGACACGCTTAGCGACTGAACACGCATGCACTGTGTTTCAGTCAGTGCAGATTTACGTAAATACAAGGCAGAGAGATTGAGCAACTGGCCCAGATTCTCCCCACTGTAAGTGGAGAACAGGGGTCCAGTCAGACAGGCAGACTCCAGAGCGTATACTCCTGGCCTTACAAATCCTGCCTCTCAGAGAAGTCACCTTGAGACCATTAGAAACTCTGGAACTGGGTCTGACATAGAAAGCAGAGCTCCTCTGAGGACATAAGAGCAGTGGGATGTTGAGATCCAAAGGGAACCCTCCCCTCTCTCCCTTGTTGCCAAGAAGATCGAGGTCCTGAGATAATGGGTTTGTTCAGCGTATCTCGTTGCCTCTTTTCCAACCTCATATCCATGAGTCCCCTAATGTGTGCTCTGTGGACAGTTTGCTACCTTCTAACCACACCTAAAAATGTCTCCCTCCTTTTTTGTCAGTACCACGTTCTGCTCCTGTTTCAGTCTCCCGATGCTCTACAACCACCCCCCAACCCCTCTAATTCCTGTACTGCAGTCCCACCGTGTTTGTGTGTCTCACATGGAGGGTACCACACCTCCACGACTTTGACTGGCCTGGCGTGTCTGTCTGGACCATCCCTCTCCCTTTTATCCATCAGGTTAATACTATCCATCCTTTTGTACCTGCTTCCATGAAGGCTTTCTTACCCCCAGAGCCAGAGTACGTGATTTACCTCTTTGTCAAAAAAATCTATCCATCCTTCAAGTTCCAATTCCGTCTCTCTACTTTATGATGCCTTCTTTGACCTCAAGGCTTGCAGGTTTCTTCTGAACCTCAGTGTTGTGCTGTGTGTATTTTCATGATGACACTTTTCTTATTTCTTATATGGTAATTATATATGTGCTTGTCTTATCGCCTCCACCTGTCCGATTCGAAATTCCTTAAGGCCAGAAACATACTCTCTTTCTCTTTCATAATTGTTATCACCTAGTAGGATCTATCTCATGATTCATGATGCTTTCATGGGGTCCATGAAACTAAAGTATGCTAAGCTGTACTTTTTAAAAGGCCTGGCAGACCCAAATTTGTAAAATAGGGACTTATCCACTGAATCTGTACCCATGTGAAAAATACAGTTATTTTCTGTATGTCATTGACAGCATCTTCAACCAATACAAACCACTCAGGATCAGCTTGAAGGGCAATTGTTGAGCATCTCTGTGTTAATTTCCTTAGTTCCTGACACTTTGTAGGGGCCCCCAAATATTTGTAGAAGGAATTAATTGCTAAATAGCATGATAAAGCTACAGAGAACTTTCTACAGATAATTATGTTTATGTTCTATGTGGTTGGGTAGAGATTAACATCCTCAGTACTGCCCTAAATTTCCTGTTGGTAGCCTGAGTGGCAACATGGAAAGAAGAAAGACTGGAGCCCTAGAGAGGTGAGGATGGTGAGGATGGCAGGAGAGGACCTTGTGTCCACAGCTGTATTTCAAGCAGGAATACTGCCTGGTTCAGGAACTGTATTCTTAGCTGCCTGGGATTATGGGTCTCAGTAGTTTAAAAGCATTGTTGCTATTAGAAGATTAGAACAAAATAGAAATAAAGAATTCAAGCCCTTATGTGGTTTGTCAGCCCTCAAACCTCAGATTTCATTTTAAAGAACAGAGACTTTCAGAATTTAAGTTATTTAAAATAGCTATTTTTTTTAATTCAGTCATTTAGGACTTATTTTGAGTACTTGTTTGGTTAAAAATTATAAGACACCGAAAGGAAATATTTCTTTATCCAAATTCCTAAAGAATTTGCTCTTTAATACATTCTAGAAAATATTACAGTGCAGAGCAAAATGTAAGACACAGCATGAGAACTGAAGGGACAAAATGAACCATAAACATTGAGAAGAGATGGGGATGCAAGGAAGAGTTCACAGAAGAGGGTGCATTGAGACTGGGTCTTGAGGGATGGGTAGGAGTTTAATAGATAAGGAGCCATTCCAGGCGAAGGGAACATTAGATAAAGTGGTACCAAGATGACAAAGGGCAGTACATAATTGTCGATGGCCCAACAGTTAGGTTTGTACTAGGCAAGAAGCAGTATTGGGACTTATTTTAAGAGCACTAGCCATTATAGGGGCTTCCCAGGTGGCTCAGTGGTAAAGAATCTGCGGGAGACACAGGAGACTCGAGCTCAATCCCTGGGTTGGGAAGATCCCCTGGAGAAGGGAATGGCAACCCACTCCAGTATTCTTGCCTGGAAAATCCCATGAACAGAGGAGCCTGGCAGGCTACAGTCCAGGGGGTCGCAAAGAGTCAGACATGACTGAGCATGCCTACCCACACCACTATAGGCTAAGGAGTTTACACTTGATCTGATTGGCAATGAAAAGTCAGTGACTGTCTTTAAGGAATGGTAGTGTTTATAGAAGTAAAAGGTCAGGACTAGAGCAAGGACAGTGGACTTGGAAAGGGATTAAAAAGAAGTAATTGAGGGCTTGGTTACTGATTTTATATTAGAGACAGAACTCAAACTTCACCTCAAGTGTCAATTCTGGTGACTCTGACCTGGAAAGTGCAATACCATGAACAGAAATATGGGCCAAAAGAGATTATTTCCCTTTTAATTCTGACTTCATTTGAAAAGACCCTGATGCTGGGAAAGATTGAAGGTGGGAGGAGAAGGGGATGACAGAGGATGAGATGGTTTGATGGCATCACTGACTTAATGGACATGAATTTGAGTAAACTCCAGGAGTTGGTGATGGACAGGGAGGCCTGGTGTGCTACAGTCCATGGGGTCGCAAAGACATGACTGAGCAAATGAACTGAACTAATTTTATCAATCAAGTATTCCCCTTTCCATTACATATGCCCTTTTGTTATAGGTTTTGAGTAAAGTCAAAAAGTAGCACAAGAGAACTTCATTGTTAGCTGGGAAGCCTAGTGCCCTATTTAGATCTTGAACCAACAAAATGAGAACTAAGAATCCAGGGTCTTGCTGAGCATCCTCATAACCATCCATCCTTCCTACACAGTCAGTGTCTACCCTACTCTATACACACCTAGCTTGATTTACTCAACTGCACTCTTTAAAAGAAAAAAGAAAAACACGAGAGGCAGAAATGTTGCTTTTTATGGTGATACTTTGACTTATTGCACTTTTAAAGGGAATTTTGCTCTCGGGAGAGCCAATTCTCCTTGAGCCCCATAGATGCCCATTCTCCCTTCACAAGGCAGGCACAGTACAAGCAGGGCTACTGTCCATTTTTCCACTGCTCTTTTTGCCAGCTTTTCCCATCCCTTAACTCAACTCCTGGGATGGAGAGATGAGTTATTTTCCACGGCTTATTTGCTCCTTGACCCTTTTCTTAAACCTCCCAACTCTGAAGCCAGTGGTAATCCTGACTTTGTAAGGTGGACAACTGATCCGTTGGGAGTTGAGCTACTAAGAGTCGATGCATTTGGTCAAGGCCACCCCACCCTTACAGGATAAGAAGCTTTGTATGAATTTATGAAACAACTATACGATCTGCTCACTGCAAAAGCTGTTCCTGACATTTTCTTTATTGATAAATGAATTTGTGTTTACCTTTGGCCACTGGCTGATGTCAGGAGCATGATAGGACCTGGTAGAGCGCTCGGGAAAGGCTAAAGACGGGGGGGTGGGGGTGGGGGCGGATAAGGGGAGAGGGGGAGATCATAAGTCCAGAATGATTTGAGCTCGGCAGTTGTCAGACTTTGAAATCACACTTTCCTTGTTCCTCCTGGCCTCACACAAAGCAAGTGGTTGAGTAGCTGCTGAGCGAGAAATGCACTCTTTGAAATGCTTGCCTTGGTGAGAAGGAAGGTCCTGGGCTTTTTGTTGGAATCTCACTCTCAGCAGAGAGAGACTGAGGTTAGAGCAACTCTTTAAACCTGGAACCATTTTTGTCCAGAAATGTGACATGATTTGCTGGTGGTGACAACTGACTTGACAATGACCAGTGATTTAGGTCTACCTTTAATAAGCGAATTAATCTGAGCTAAAACATAGTGATCTGTCATGTTTAGAGATACCTCAACATCTGGCTGACTTGTCCTCTGTCAGCCTAGTTTGTCCTGTGCAAATCTTCTGTCAAGTGAGGAAAAGAACTGTGGGGAGAAAATTACATGGCAGTTTTAGACTTAGTGATGAATTTTTCTCCCAACATACCAGCTGTGCCAGCAACACTATTTTTCATGGCATTAATCAAATATCTTGCCTGCAGCACCTTCACTTTCCCAAAGGCTAAAAGATGAATCTGTCAGAAAATTTCACTGGGATTTGCCAACAGCTTTTCTAAGCTCAAATACTAGTCCAGGCACCTTAGAAGTTCGAGTAAGGCTTTTAGGGATAGCCTTGGGGAGTTAAAAGCCGTGTAGGGTAATTTTCCTTTACACTAAACAAAAAATCGAAGCTTCCATTGCAGCCAGCATGATCAAGTTCTCATGTCTGGAAAAGAGCCAAACACTCAAGCTTTATTAATGTATTCCATTTACTGACTCATAGCAAAGTACTTATTTTTAGTTGGAATTTTGAAATTGGCAAGGTACAAGAGCAATTGAAGGCCATGGAATGGACTCATGGCTTCCTCCTCAGGAAAGAGAATTCCAGATGGGAAGAAATTCAGCTAAAAAAAAAAAAAAACCCAAAAAACAAAACACACACCTTCTCACAGAGATGCTGCCCACAGCTTAAAGTATTGGCTGAGATTAAGGGAATGGCTACCCACTCCAGTATTCTTGCCTGGAGAACTCCATGGACAGAGGGGCCTGGCAGGCTACAATCCATGGGGTCGCAAAGACATGACTGAGTGACTAACAAGATCTGTACAATTTTTACCACCTGTAGTTTTTCTTATATCTCTCCTGCTTCCAAAATAAACATGGCACAATTGCTTTGCACTCTTCAGAAGTAATGTGCTCTCCTGTTCTTTTTCAAATTTAATAGATATTTCAGAGTAACCGCTGAAGACCCTAATATTTGCTGTGAATGAATGGGTGGAAATTCATGTTACACTAACCTAAAGCATATGTAGTTATTAAGATAAAGGGCTATCAAATTAGACATCTTGGTAAGAGTGGGTTTTACAGTATCTTCTCATCCTTGTTGACTGTGAAAAGAAATTGTTAGCTGCGCAGTCATATCCGACTCTTTGCAGACTTCGTGGACTGTAGCATGCCAGGCTTCTCTGTCCATGACATTCTCCAGGCAAGAATACTGGAGTGGGTTGCTATTCCCTTCTCCAGGGAATTTTCCCAACCCAGGGATTGAACCCTGGTCTCCTGCATCACAGGCAGGTTCTTTTTTCCACCATCTGAGCCACTCACTTAGATGGAAGACTACTCTTTGATTCCTTAAATGGCAAAGAAGGGTCTCTGAGAAGTCTTTGCCATTTAACTTCCCTAGCAATACACTTAATACTACTGAGCAATTAAAGTAAAAAGGGGTGACATTTCTATCTCCCCACGAGTAACTGCATAATGTTACTAAGTGATAGTTGTTGATCACGGTAACTCTGGAGTCTGGCCCGTGCATGAGACACAGCAGGAATCTCAACAAATGTTTATGGAACAAACTAAACCCCTGGGTTGACTAAAAAAAAAAAAAACTTGAATAGTTTCAGCAATGAGTTTTCTCGTTCAGTTCAGTTCAGTTCAGTCACTCAGTCGTGGCCGACTCTTTGTGACCCCATGAATCGCAGCACGCCAGGCCTCCCTGTCCATCACCAACTCCCGGAGTTCACTCAGACTCACGTCCATCGAGTCAGTGATGCCATCCAGCCATCTCATCCTCTGTCGTCCCCTTCTCCTCCTGCCCCCAATCCCTCCCAGCATCAGAGTCTTTTCCAATGAGTCAACTCTTAGCATGAGGTGGCCAAAGTACTGGAGTTTCAGTTTTAGCATCATTCCTTCCAAAGTAATCCCAGGGCTGATCTCCTTCAGAAGGACTGGTTGGATCTCCTTGCAGTCCAAGGGACTCTCAAGAGTCTTCTCCAACACCACAGTTCAAAAGCATCAATTCTTAAGTGCTCGGCTTTCTTCACAGTCCAACTCTCACATCCATACATGACCACTGGAAAAAACCATAGCCTTGACTAGACAGACCTTTGCTGGCAAAGTAATGTCTCTGCTTTTCAATATGCTATCTAGGTTGGTCATAACTTTTCTTCCAAGGAGTAAGCGTCTTTTAATTTCATGGCTGCAGTCACCATCTGCAGTGATTTTGGAGCCAAAAAAAAATAAAGTCAGACACTGTTTCCCCATCTATTTCCCATGAAGTGATGGGTCCAGATGCCATGATCTTTGTTTTCTGAATGTTGAGCTTTAAGCCAACTTTTTCACTTTCCACTTTCACTTCCATCAAGAGGCTTTTGAGTTCCTCTTCACTTTCTGCCATAAGGGTGGTGTCATCTGCATATCTGAGGTTATTGATATTTCTCCCAGCAATCTTGATTCCAGCTTGTGCTTCATCCAGCCCAGCATTTCTCATGATGTACTCTGCTGCTACTGCTGCTGCTAAGTCGCTTCAGTCGTATCCAACTCTGTGCAACCCCATAGACGGCAGCCCACCAGGCTCCCCCGTCCCTGGGATTCTCCAGGCAAGAACACTGGAGTGGGTTGCCATACTCTGCATAGAAGTTAAATAAGCAGGGTGACAATATACAGCCTTGACATACTCTTTTTCCTATTTGGAACCAGTCTGTTGTTCCATGTCCAGTCCTAACTGTTGCTTCCTGACCTGCATATAGGTTTCTCAAGAGGCAGGTCAGGCAGTCTGGTATTCCCATCTCTTTCAGAATTTTCCACAGTTTATTGTGGTCCACACAGTCAAAAGCTTTGGCATAGTCAATAAAGCAGAAGTGTCAAATCTCTATGGTGTTCTTTACATGTTCCAGGAATCTACTCTCACCAGATCCTAGAACCCATCCCAGATGTTTGATAGTGATAAAGTGGTTTCCTGCTATTAAAATTAGTTATTCACCATGGTTCATAGAAACTGATTAAAGGCAAGACCAAGAAATGCAAGGATACTTTTCTAGTGAAAACAACTTGGATTAGTAATCAGACAAAATAGACCTTCCCTGGTGGTTCAGTTGGCAAAGCAGGAAACCCCAGTTCAATTCCTGGGTCAGGGAAGATCCCCTGGAGAAGGGATAGGCGACTCACTTGAGTATTCTTGCCTGGAGAATCCCCATGGACAGAGGAGCCTGATGGGCTACAGTCCATAGGGTCACAATGGTCGGACATGACTTAGTAACTAAACCACCACCATAGTTGAAGAGGAAAGGTTCATGAGAGGGGAGAATTTGAGTAAGGCCTTACAGGTATAGAAAGAGAATCAGTGAGATACTGCCAGTCGTGGGTGTAGCACAAGGAATTCTTTTTCTAGTTCATAGGATTTCTTATGCTTTGAAAAATTAGTCCTATCCTATTTGCTTCCTAAAGAGGAATATATGGGGTATAATTTAGAATTAAAATTTACTCTGAAATACAAAACCCAGTACACTGTGCCTCTACTTATAGGGTTTGGTAATATTTGTAAAAACTCATTAATGGAAGCATTTCTCTGTTCCTGGTATAGATTAGAATAGGTTAGCCTGTTATTGCTTGTCTCTGAATGTGCTCTTAACCTACATGAAATGAGACAAGACTGGGATGATTAAGAAAAAACCAAAGGGTACCTTGATTGGATGCACTTTAGCACTATAAAGCAGTTTTCTTTTAATAGTGGGAAATGGAAAAGTTTCATTAGTTCAGACCAGAATGTATATGAAGGTAAATTTTGAAGGCTGCTGTGCATGTGTGTGTGTGCACGTGTACATACACACACTTACACTTTAGAAAGCTCACATTACTAGCAGGAATATTACATAGCTTGCAATAATGAAAGGGATGATGTGAAGGGGGTGTTATTTTAAATCCACTCTTGTATACCCAAAAAAGGTATATTATTTGGAAGGACTTTGATACCAGTATATTTTACAGTTTGACAACTTGAAACTTTGTAAACTGGCAATTGGGTATAGACGAAGGTATCCATTTATCTCATATATGTCTTGTTGAGGCAAAGCTGTCAGGAGAAATCTTATCACATGGTGCCCCATTTGTTTTCTGTGGTGATTTATGATGGTTTTGAAAAGGTCTTGTGATCCCATAGGCTGCCACGATTCCCTGACTTTTCTCTGTCAATGGATCAGATTTTTGACATTTTCTGAGAGCATTCAGAAAAGATTTGATAAATCAGCTTGTGGTGTTTATTTTAATTGATCTGAAGCCCATGCCTTCAAGAATTCATCAACCACAGTTGACAGGGGCTGGGTGTGCTGCCGTGGAATGAAAACACTGGCCAGCCATGCTCCTGTGGTGATGATATAGATATTTTGTTGAAAGTTTATGCGCACCGACGAGGAGATGTCATAACTAATTTAGTATGTTGTAAATCTCTTGACACAGATTCTAATTCATAAATCTCATCCATCACATGTGATTCATGAAACGATAGACAACCTTTGATGAGAAGGTACTTTTGTCTGTGTTCCAAGTTCCTTACATTTTTCCTTATTCCAATATAAATCATTCCAGAACAACAGACTTCTATTATGAAAATGGAACTGTAGAGGTCCTTCATTCTTTCACTTCCTTTCTCACACCCGTAAAAAGCAAAACTCTCTCTTTGAAAATAAGGATGTGTTTCTAGGAGAGCAACAAGATAGAAGGATATGCACTACATGTACATATGCAGTGAATATAGAAAGAGACTAAGTTCAAAGAAATGGCAAAGATAAATGTTAACTGCTTTTCTACAATAAAATGATTCTAGAAAAGACAGAAATTGGAATAAGACTTATAGTCCTTATCACTAACTTTTTTCAAAATTAATTTTAATTATATACCTAACTTGGTTAGTTATGTAGTAGTGTTGTTGCTCAGTCATGTCCGATTCTTTGCAACCCCATGGACTGTAGAACACGAGACTCCTCTGTCCATGGGATTCTCCAGGCAAGAATACTGGAGTGGGTTGCCATTTCCTTCTCCAGGGGATCTTCCCAACCTAGGGATTGAACCCAGGTCTCCTGTATTGCAGGCAGATTCTTTACCATCAAATATTTGTTTTACTCAGAGGTTTCCTAAGTTTACTTGGGCTACAAATTCATCCCTCCTCAGGTTGGCCTTATTGATTTATTCTTTTCGACTTGACTGATAAATAAACAGGCCGTCATTCTTCTCAGAGAGTCAACTATCTAACAAAGGCGGGCTCAGAAAATGGTTGGCACTTACAACCTTAGTTAACAGAGTGATTTTTTCCTATTTTTCTGAGCAATCTAAAGCCAACATGAGGTGATATATCATCCAACTAGCCTGCTAGAAAGTTAATAAATCTGGTCAGATGTGAGAAGGCTTTACCATTAGCAAAAGACATATGTATAATTTTATTTACAGCTTAGTCATTTAAGTGATTATGGCAACTAGAACTATACCAGTGACTCTGAAAGTGAAAGTCGCTCAGTTGTGTCCGACTCTTTGTGATCCCTTGGACTGTATGGTCCATGGAATTCTCCAGGCCAGAATTCTGAAGTGGGTAGCCTTTCCCTTCTCCAGGGGATCGTCCCAATCCAGGGATCAAACCCAGGTCCTCCCATATTGCAGGTGGATTCTTTAGCAGCTGAACCACAAGGGAAGCCCAAGAACAATGGAGTGGGTAGCCTATCCCTTCTCCAGAGGATCTTCCCAACCCAGGAATCAAACCAGGGTCTCCTGCACTACAGACAGATTCTTTACCAACTGAGCTATCAGGGAAGCCCTATGGCCTTTGTAAAAAGACAAGATGCCACCTTTAAGAAGTTTCCAATTATGTCAAATGGTGGAGTTGAAACAACACATCGGGTGGTAAAGATAAAGTACAAGTGGATATGGAACTATAAAAAAATGAAGGACAAAAATCTATTTATGGACCTTGAAAGATGCTTTGAATTAGGGTCATATAGAGGAAATAGAACTGAACTTTGGGCTTAAAGGAAGAGTTAAATATGACATTATAGCATCCAAATACTGTTAAAAAATACTCACTTTTCTCAGCTAAAATATAGGGACATCAGAGTGTTTATGGCAAATCACATTAGTTGAGTCTGGAGTCTAGGATTTCTTTTCCTGTCTGATTGATAATAGTCCACATACCTTGAATCATTGTGTGTAAATTTTTTAATGGATTATTCATGATAATAAGAGACATAAATCCACTTAAATCTTACAATAGAGGAATTCAATTTTATATAATTATCTCCATACCCCATCTTCATAAAAGTTCTTGTATAAATAGCCAGTAAGTTCTGAAACTGGCTAATATGCATTTTCCTAATTATCCTTCTCTTCAGATGAATGTGGTAGCAAGTCATAGATTATCTGAAAGTAAAGAACAGTCAAAGAATAAGAAATAAAGGACCCGGATAACTCACCAATTAGAGAAATATCCCTTTTATTTTCAAAACCCAAATAAGCAAATTCCAAGGGGTGAAACAAATGAAAGAAGAAAAAGGCACAAGTAAATGCATTCACCTTTCCTCCAGCACTCATGTCCGCTTCCCTTGAAGTGTTCAAATGTTAGAGATGAAGAAACTCTGAGAGGGGAAAGGTCACTCAGAAAGAAGACACAGTGCAAATGCCATGTCTGTAATGGAGGGCAATGTGAAGTAAACTCCTGCTCTGAGCCTGTAATGAGAGAGAAAAGAAATGAAGAGCTGGAAAGGTCCAATGTCAGAATTTACAATAGGTAAATTTCAATGACTGAAAGGCACAATGACCAATAACCACTTGCCTGAGCCAGAAATAATGTGAAGTGCCGATCAGTCTGCTTTAGCCCATCTCTTTCCCCAAGTGTTTGGCTCCTGATCTTTCAGACCACTGTTTCCTGCCTCAGAACTCTCCTGATTACCACTGGGTTCCAGTAGAGTAGGAATAAACATGAGTCAGATACAACAGATTAAATGAAGTCTATTAGGTCCAGGATCGGGGTATATCAATATAAAGTAGAAACTAGAAGGAGGCTTTCTTTACAGCTAACATGAAAGATGAATTCTTGGGGAAAAGGCCATTTTATTGAAAGTGCTAGAAACATTTGCTATAATCATTAATAGCCCTCTGCTATGCCAGCATGATGAAGTTGCGAGTACCTTAATAATTCAGGCAACCATATATGATTTTGTTCTTTACTTGACTGTCTGCCAATTTAATCAATTGATAATGAACCTGATGTTTCACGTGTAAGAAAATTAAAAAGAAACACTAAAAGGATCAAACACTCAAATTCTACAGAACAGATTTGACAGATCTTTAAACATTGATCCTCCCTCAAAGACACAAATCATATGGATGTGGTTGTAGCATTAATCAAAATTTCAGATCCCATTGAGTTCACCCAAGTGTTGGCCTTAGTTATTTACACCCAGATTGCAGCTCAGGAAAGGGATTGAGACACAAATGTGTTGCCTGCAGTTTATCTTTTCGCCGATTATTCAAACTTAAAATCAGAAAAGACTTTGATGTCTCAAGTTGTTCCATTTTGAGAGTTGAGGGCAAAAATGAAAAGAAAGGAAGTTGCTGAAAGGAAGAATGAGGTCGAGATTTTTTTTTTTAATCAGCCAAAACTGTATTAATAATTCTACTTGCCTGGCACCTAGCACCATGCTAGGTACAGTTGATAAAATACAGAAGAGACACTGTAGATAGGTGCTGTGTTTTTGGACCTGACATTCTAATTAGAAGGATAAAACATCAAAACCCATATAACAAAGAACCACTTTATGAACAAAAGAGCATGGCCAAATTGGGCTGTGAATTCGGAGGCAGCTAGACGACTCAAGGAAGGCTTTATGGGGAGAGGTGGATCCACTGAACTGTAAACTATCTAAAATAAAAATAGTAAGTCCAATTTTCTGCTGAAAATACTGGTCATAAATAAAAGTGGAGAAATTTAGATCGACTTACAAAGTGGAATGGATTTAGTTAGTTGCTCAGTCATGTCTGACTCTTTGCAACCCCATGGACTGTAGCCCGCCAGGCTCCTCTGTCCATGGGGATTCTCCAGGCAAGAAGACTGGAGTGGGTTGCTACTCCCTTATCCAGCAGATCTTCCCAACCCAGGGATTGAACCTGGGTCTTCCACATTGCAGGAAGATTCTACCATCTGAGCCAATATTTTCCAGCAAACCTTCAAATGCTTGTGTTATGATTCTCACCACACCCTAACTCCCGTTTTGTTCCCCCTACAGTTGAAGTGAGTGGCAACTTAGGCCAGAATAACCCTGGAGGCATATTCGACTTCTCTTTTTATTATTCTCCACATAGAATACATCAGCATTTGGATGCACCTTCAAAATACATCCAGAATCTGATGCCTTCTCACTTCCCCCCAGCTACCACTATGGCCCCAGCCACGTCATCTGTTGCTGGATCTCTGCAGTGACCCCGTCAGCATACATCTTTTGCCCGACAACCCATCAGCCACACGGTCCTGTTCAAATATCACTCAGATCACACTACTTTCCTTCAGACTCTCCAAGGACTTCCCATCTCAAAGTGTCAAAAGTGCTTTGAGGTCCTTTGTGACATGAGGCTGTCCCCTCCCCACACCCTTTTTATTTCTCTGATTTCTATCCCCTTTTGTCTCTCCATTCCAGCCCTCCTGCATGCTCAGCGGGCTCCACCCTCTCAGTAACCTGGCGCTTGTGTTTGTTCTACACGGAACACTCTTCCAGGATAGCTACCTGGCTGTTCCTTTATCTCCTTTGAGTCTGTTTGAATGTCATGTGCTCAGTGGGCTTCCCTGACTACCCTATTTAAAATTACTACCACCTCCTCCATGCTCCCTGACACCCCAGTCCTGTTCTCAGGTTAATTTCTTTTCCATAATACTTAGCACTCACTCGTGCTGTATAACTTAGTTACTGCTTTTGTTTACTATCTGTCTTCCACCCTCCTGAGGTCAGGAAACTTTGTGTGTTTTGCCATTCTCTGAGACATCCCATCACCTAGAACAACATGTGGCACATCTTAGATGCTCAATAATATCCATGGGATAAATGGATTGTGGAGCTAGAGTCAAGGTCATCATGGCAAATGAGGGCATTCTCCTGGAGTTGTGTTGCATTTGGTTTAAAGAACAGATTTCTAATTCAAGATCCAGGAATTGGATTTGGGAGCCTTCTGAATCCCTGATATCGGTGCAAAATGTTGTGTTCACCTATGTTTTTATGAGTGGAAGCGAGGTTTTCTTTTTAGCTTTTATCAGCTTCTCAAAGAGTCTTTGACATAGAGGTAAAGAGAATCACTGGCTTAGAGTATTCCACAGCACTTGAGGAGAACTACCTAGTTTGTTTTCATTTTGCTAATTAGAGTACTCATCATTTTAAATACAGGAAAATTGATAGACTGAAAGATGCTAAAAGTTGTATTTTCACAAGTCCAAAACAACCTTAGTGAAAGTGAAAGTCGCTCAGTCGTGTCGGACTCTTTGTGACCCCATGAACCATACAGTCTATGGAATTCTCCAGGCCAGAATACTGGAGTAGGTAGCCTTTCCTTTCTCCAGGGGATCTACCCAAGCCAGGGATCAAACCAGAGTCTTTTACATCTCAGGCAGATTTTTTACCAACTGAGCTCTCAGGGAAGCCCCAAGCAACTTTATCATTTGGCTAATTCTGTCATTGTCAGCTTAAATGAAAGGACCAGATGTCAAAACCAGTCAGCCTGGCAGAGCCCCATAAGATCAATTCCTTTGAATTTGCTCAGCATTTGTACGTGTGGTTTATACACTCTCTTGTCCATTCGTCACCTTGAAACTGCTTTTGGCCTATTCCGTGTATGTATGTGTGTACAGAATGAGTATTTAATTGTTTGTAAATAAAGTAATATTGAATGAATGAAGTCACAACTGAGATAACTACCTGTGGTGCTATATTAAATTAGTGGTAAAATCCATATTATTTGATTTCCGATCCAGTGTGTTTTCTATTTGACTGTATAGGCTCTGTCTTGGTGCAGGATGACCTTCTATATAATTAGAAACATAAATAATGTACCAAGAACTCTTGTATTGTAATCTTGGTCTTAGGAGGGGCCTAAATGGTGACCTTGGCACTTGCTGTGCTTTGATTACTTAAATTTTTAAATGGGAATCGTATAATCATCTAGTTGGTCTTGACTAATTAAAAATATAAAATATAAGTCAACCTATGTTGTCCCACGGAGAAGGCAATGGCACCCCACTCCAGTACTCTTGCCTGGAAAATCCCA
The DNA here is from genome assembly GCF_019923935.1 of Bubalus bubalis. NCBI lineage: Eukaryota > Metazoa > Chordata > Mammalia > Artiodactyla > Bovidae > Bubalus > Bubalus bubalis. The sequence continues at coordinate 26,342,117 of NC_059176.1, read as the reverse complement.
TGGATAGAGAAGCCCGGAAGGCTGCAGTCCATGGGGTCGCTAAGAGTCGGACCCGACTGAGCGACTTCACTTTGACTTTTCACTTTCATGCATTGGAGGAGGAAATGGCAACCCACTCCAGTGTTCTTGCCTGGAGAATCCCAGGGACGGGGGAGCCTGGTGGGCTGCCGTCTATGGGGTCGCACAGAGTTGGACATGACTGAAGTGACTTAGCAGCAGCAGCAGCATGTTGTCCCAATCATCACCAACTTATTTTAATTTCTGAGCAGAAAGCTGTAGGTATATAAACATCATAGGTAAGACTACTCTTCAAAGTAGTCAGTATATAGAAGGTTCTGATACAGTGAGGAATAGTCTTTCCTTTACAGTTAGGGGAGCTGCTACCCTGACCACTTGTGACAATAGAGATGAATTCCTTTGAAGAAGCTATGGGAGAGTTGGGGCTGATTTGCCGTCTATGGGGTCGCACAGAGTCGGACACGACTGAAGCAACTTAGCAGCAGCAGCAGCAGCAAAGATGCAATAGTGACTTAATGAAATTCTCTATTTCTGTTTTTGGTGAACCACCTGTATCCAGCAAGTTAAGTAACAAAGCAGGTGTTAGGACAAACTTCGCCTGAAGACACTGGAGCTTGCTAGCTGGCATCATTCCAAAAGCATGATGAGATAAGCTGTTAGATAAGTTGTCAAAGAGATTGATGGTATCAACTATTTTGAGGTTTCCTCTGATTAATTATATAGGCAACATAACTGTTCACCAAAGGCAATGCAAATAATGATAGTCATGTCCTGGCTATAAAGAATAGGAAATAATAAAACAATATAGGAATCAGTGACCTTTTTGAATCCATCAAGTATCCTATTGGAATCCACTTATGCAAATAAACTTTCTTTTCCCACTTATTTCTACCTTCCATTTGTGGGCTTACAGACTTGTTAGAGAGTGATAGGATCTTAAATGTTTAATCAACGATAAAACAGAATCTTCAAAGATAAATTCATAGCCAAGGTCACTTGACAGGGTCAGATCAGATCAGATCAGATCAGTCGCTCAGTCGTGTCCGACTCTTTGCAACCCCCTGAATCGCAGCACGCCAGGCCTCCCTGTCCGTCACCAACTCCTGGAGTTCACCCAGACTCACGTCCGTCGAGTCAGTGATGCCATCCAGCCATCTCATCCTCTGTCCTCCCCTTCTCCTCTTGCCCCCAATCCGTCCCAGCATCAGAGTTTTCTCCAATGAGCCAACTCTTTGCATGAGGTGGCCAAAGTACTGGAGTTTCAGCTTTAGCATCATTCCTTCCAAAGAAATCCCAGGGCTGATCTCCTTCAGAATGGACTGGTTGGATCTCCTTGTAGTCCAAGGGACTCTCAAGAGTCTTCTCCAACACCACAGTTCAAAAGCATCAATTCTTCAGCACTCAGCCTTCTTCACAGTCCAACTCTCACACCCATACATGACCACAGGAAAAACCATAGCCTTGACTAGACAAACCTGTGTTGGCAAAGTAATGTCTATGCTATCTAGGTTGGTCATAACTTTCCTTCCAAGGAGTAAGCGTCTTTTAATTTCATGGCTGCAGTCACCATCTGTAGTGATTTTGGAACCCAGAAAAATAAAGTCTGACACTGTTTCCACTGTTTCCCCATCTATTTCCCATGAAGTGATGGGACCGGATGCCATGATCTTCGTTTTCTGAATGTTGAGCTTTAAGCCAACTTTTTCACTCTCCACTTTCACTTTCATCAAGAGGCTTTTGAGTTCCTCTTCACTTTCTGCCATAAGGGTGGTGTCATCTGCATATCTGAGGTTATTGATATCTCTCCCAGCAATCTTGATTCCAGCTTGTGTTTCTTCCAGTCCAGCATTTCTCATGATGTACTCTGCATATAAATTAAATAAACAGGGTGACAAATACAGCCTTGACAAACTCCTTTTCCTATTTGGAACCAGTCTGTTGTTCCATGTCCGGTTCTAACTGTTGCTTCCTGACCTGCATACAAATTTCTCAAGAGGCAGATCAGGTGGTCTGGTATTCCCATCTCTTTCAGAATTTTCCACAGTTTATTGTGATCCATACAGTCAAAGGCTTTGGCATAGTCAATGAAGCAGAAATAGATGTTTTTCTGGAACTCTCTTGCTTTTTCCATGATCCAGCGGATGTTGGCAATTTGATCTCTGGTTCCTCTGCCTTTTCTAAAACCAGCTTGGACATCAGGAAGCTCACGGTTCACATATTGCTAAAGCCTGGCTTGGAGAATTTTGAGCATTATTTTACTAGCATGTGAGATGAGTGCAATTGTGCAGTAGTTGGAGCATTCTTTGGCATTGCCTTTCTTTGGGATTGGAATGAAAACTGACCTTTTCCAGTCCTGTGGCCACTGCTGAGTTTTCCAAATTTGCTGGCATATTGAGTGCAGCACTTTCACAGCATCATCTTTCAGGATTTGGAATAGCTCAACTGGAAATCCATCACCTCCACTAGCTTTGTTCGTAGTGATGCTTTCTAAGGCCCACTTGACTTCACATTCCAGGATGTCTGGCTCTAGGTCAGTGATCACACCATCGTGATTATCTGGGTCGTGAAGATCTTTTTTGTACAATTCTTCTGTGTATTCTTGCCATCTCTTCTTAATATCTTCTGCTTCTGTTAGGTCCATACCATTTCTGTCCTTTATCGAGCCCATCTTTGCAGGAAATGTTCCTTTGGTGTCTCTGATTTTCTTGAAAAGCTCTCTAGTCTTTCCCATTCTGTTGTTTTCCTCGATTTCTTTGCATTGATCGCTGATGAAGGCTTTCTTATTTCTTCTTGCTATTCTTTGGAACTCTGCATTCAGATGTTTATATCTTTCCTTTTCTCCTTTGCTTTTCACTTCTCTTCTTTTCACTGCTATTTGTAAGGCCTCCCCAGACAGCCATTTTGCTTTTTTGCATTTCTTTTCCATGGGGATGGTCTTGATCCCTGTCTCCTGTACAATGTCACAAACCTCATTCCATAGTTCATCAGGCACTCTATCTATCAGATCTAGGCCCTTAAATCTATTTCTCACTTCCACTGTATAATCATAAGGGATTTGATTTAGGTCATACCTGAATGGTCTAGTGGTTTTCCCTACTTTCTTCAATTTAAGTCTGAATTTGGCAATAAGGAGTTCATGGTCCGAGCCACAGTCAGCTCCTGGTCTTGTTTTTGCTGACTGTATAGAGCTTCTCCATCTTTGGCTGCAAAGAATATAATCAATCTGATTTCGGTGTCGACCATCTGGTGACGTCCATGTGTAGAGTCTTCTCTTGTGTTGTTGGAAGAGGGTGTTTGTTATGACCAGTGCATTTTCTTGGCAAAACTCTATTAGTCTTTGCCCTGCTTCATTCCATATTCCAAGGCCAAATTTGCCTGTTACTCCAGGTGTTTCTTGACTTCCTACTTTTGCATTCCAGTCCCCTATAATTAAAAGGACATCTTTTTTGGATGTTAGTTCTAAAAGGTCTTGTAGGTCTTCATAGAACCATTCAACTTCAGCTTCTTCAGCGTTACTGGTTGGGGTATAGACTTGGATTACTGTGGGTACTAGCAAACTAAAACTATAGTCGGGGACTTCTAGTTCTTTCCTCTTTGCATGTATATACATTTGTTTCAGGGTCTTTCTGACAGTTCTTTCTCTTTCATCCTTTGTGTATGTGTAAGAGAGAGAGGGAGAAAGAGAGAATGAGAATGAATATGAATCTGTAATCATTTAAGTATATTAAAGTTCCTTATTTATCTTAATGAAAGTATCAATAATAGTTGTATAGAATTTATTTGTGAAGAGGGGAGTATCTACAGTTACAATATTGAATTCCAGAAATAGTCACTGCATTTCCCAAAATGTGCCTGCCTTTTTCAGATCATAAGTATTATAAATATCTCAAATGTTGAATATATGAAAAGCAGTGCTTCTTGTACAAGATCTTATATAAGACTTAAAAATTCTCCAGTGATGTCTACCTCCCACTGTGTTTAAGGCAGTTAATACTTAACACCTTTAGCAATATTCCCTAGAGTAATTATTAAACATAGACTATTGGGCCATCATTAACTTATTGGGAAAGATAGAATCAAAGAATTATAGAATGAAAACTGCATTCAGTGCCTGCACTACTCTTTATTATGACAAGCAATACTATTCATTCATTAACAAGTATCTATTAAACAGCTGCTGTGTGACAGGCACCATTTAAAGTGCTGAGGTTAAAGCCAGTGAACAAATCAAAGCCTCCTACCTTCATGGAGTTTATATTCCAGTGAAGGGAAATAGACAGTGAACAGAAAATGCAATCAAGCAAGTTGATTATATGGTACTTAAGGTTTTAAGTACAAAGGGGGGAAAAGTAAGAAGGTGAAGAGAGATTATGTATTGTAGTGAGGCTTCCAATATTAAATATTCATATGTTTGTTAACAGTAGAGTACTGTACTTACTGCTAAAACTAGATCATCTATAATATTATTTCCCTCAAGCTACAAGCAGAGCATCAAAGAACTAGGGAAAATACAATATGTGTGTGTGTGTGTGTGTATATACAGACATATTATTGTCACATATATATACATATATTCAGTAGACTATGTGATTTATTATTCATAGAGGGTAGAACTTAGTATAAAATGACATTTTTATCAAGGAGAAATTTTAATAAACATTTTTTAAAAGATACATGCAGAGATCTTCACAGCATTATTAGAAAAACTGAACTAAGATAACAAACATGAGATCCTGATGAAAATTCCTCACATACTACACAAATAAAAGTTGTTTGTCTTTTTTATTCCATAGTGACAGACGCTCTTGTCACTGTTTAGGTTTCACTTTTGTAAAATCCAAGAACCGTGGCAATTTTGGTTCCAGCTAAAATATTCTTCACCATGTCTGTATCAGAGAATACCTAAAAAAATAGAGATAAAAATCAAATGTACAGTTTAGATACAAAGATAATCCATGGACTATCTTGTTCCATGACTAAATTATATCTGTGATCTTGAGTCCATTGCATATGCCCCAGTTCGGGCCTTCACATAACAGCTAAAAATGACTTTTCAGCTGGGATCAAATACTGTGTCCTCCCTGAGAGTAACAGCATCCTTATTCATGCTGGGCAGCGGATTCTCTCCATCTTCAAGGTTTTTCACTCGCATAATTTTGCAGTTTCCTGCCAGACATCAAGAACAAAACAGGGATGGGGGGATTAAAGTAAAAAAAAAAAAAGGAATTAGATATTTATTTGTGGACAGTGGTGTTAATGAACACATCTCTGCCTGTGTCCCCAAACAAACTCCTTTTCGCAACACTGTGGAAACTAAGCACTGTTTGTATTTTATAGCTTGTAATTCTGATTGTATTTCATAGGCTTTTCACAGCAATTCTGCTTAGTCACTTAAGAGTTTTCTTTTTAATCAAGAGATGTCCAAAGAGCCATGTAAATGGACATTCAGAAAAAGGTTTTATTAAGTGTTTGTATGGGCCATCAGAGTCTTAGCCCAAGGTTTTCAAAAACAGTGAACAAGATTCCTTGACACCATACTGGACATGGGTGATTTTAAAGTTCAACCTTTGGAAATAGAATTTTCTCCTTTGCCATAAATTCTATGTCATAGAATTTCTCTCACAAGTTGTGTTATGAAACTAAGGGAAAAACAGCCTATCTCTTTTGTCTTAAAGAGACTCCTCTTTAAATGTTCAGCAAGATTTCTTGTTCATTATGAAGAGCCGGTTATAAGCATTCAGGGGGCATACAGCTCAGGTTTTTAATAGGATATTTAGGACTCCAAGATCTATCAAAATGGCCTTCTCCGATGGATATTCAGGGTGTCGGATATTCAGTATGCCAGAACACAGGTTGGAGAACTGTGAAGGAAATATAAAGTCAATGAAGAAGGTAGCATTCAGGGGCTTCAGGGAGTACAAAGATAATTGTGGATCAATTGTGCCAGACAATTTGAAGCAACTTAAGACTGCCGTCAGTACTTTAATTGTTTCTGCTGCAGAGTTTGAAAGAGCATTTAGTTCAATGAATGATGTGTTAACACCTAGTTGCAATGTTCTGTCCATTAGTTGCATATCATCTTTGTCTTTTTATTAAGCTGGTTGGTCCACTGTTCCACATGCTTAAGCCTAAAGATTATGTCAAGAAGTGGCTTGTAAGTGGCGGCTTGAAAGCCAGAAATTGTAGAAATGTGACAAGAGAAGCTCTCGGCTCTTCTGTCTTACTTTTATTTTATTTGAAGAGTCTGAACTGTTTCCCCCTCCTTAAGCCTGGGCTCCTGGGCATTGAGCGAGTCAAAAACTACAATTTTCTCATGTAATGAACTAGGCTAAAACAAGATCATGTCAGTCCTAAGTTAGGTAACTTTTTCACTTTGGGAAAATCAATAATACCTCCACTATGAACACCCAATGTATGGTGGATGGAAAACTATATGCGGCCCTCTAAGGAGTTATTAAGGGTCCCCTTGAGTCTACTAGCTCTATGTCTACATGGAATATACCTCGAAACAGGAGAAATGGGAAATAATTGAGGCTCATCATCAGAACTGCCCTTTCGCATTAGACTCTTTGGTGCCAATGCTTTAAACAGAATTTTGTTTTGGGTCCCTGGGTATTCTTTCCTATAATGCAGATGTGAACTTGAAAAGTTCTGGGCTGCAGAATCGAATGTGTTTGTCTTATGATCGCAGTGGGGCTTGTACTCAATAGCTTACTTTTAAGCACATTCTCTCTAGTCTCTCATATATTCCCATTTTCTCCACTTGCCATTCATTTATTCTTACTTCTCCTCGTCCAAAATTTAAAAGAGACAGCACTGTAGGCACAATATCTCCTCTCTGTCAGGTCCACAGCCATTTGGCTTTGTTGTGCTTTTTCCCCCGCCTTTTCGTACCTTTTTTTGTTCTGGCAATAGACCTGAAAACTTACATCATGGGAGTCAGTAGCTTGTGACTTCAAACAACAGGCATTCAAATTCAAGTGATGATAGATAGCTCATGATTAAAATATCTCTCTTTTCTTTGTGCAATGAGCCAGCAAGATTCTTTGAGAGCATTTAAACTCTAATGCTATCATACTTCAACATTCTTCTCCAGAATTCTTCACATTCACAATTTCTCAGGAGAGGGTATTAGCTGTCCAAATTCTCGTCAGTGCTTTTGTGCTCAGCTATAACCTTGAACTGTGCCTGGCCTTTCTTTACTCCCTTCCAAAACACACTCCTGGAGTTACTATTTATTTTCTCTCCCCACGTATATATCCACTGAGAAAAGGCACCACTTAAGCCATTACCAATTTTGAGTTTAAATACTTTCACTTGAAAGTCTGCAGGATTTTGATCTGATTGGTACAGATAATTTGAGGGGGATTCTCTTTTGCAGCAACTTGGGAAGTAGCTCCGTCTTCTTGATGATAAGTTGCTGAGAGTAAAGGAAGAAAAGAGCATTTCAGTTATTGAATATTTAATTCTGGACAGCAGTTTAATCAGGACTGGGATTTGGGCAATGGCTCCAGCCCCCTCCTAACTTAGTATAGTTTCAGTTCTTAGTATTCCTTAATTATCCCACTGAGATGTTTGAGAAGCAACTAGTAGTAAATGAACTTGGCAAATCAGCTATTACCCAAGTAATGAAATACAAATACATATGTTTGACAATTCTGCAGGGAAATTTTTTAAGCCAGGATTCTCAATGGATTGTATTGGCCAAGAGAGGGAAAAACAGGTGTTGTTATCAAACCGTATCTACAAACAGTTTGACAGGAGTTTTAAAATAATGCACAGATTTTCCTTGCCATGAATTCCAAACATGTCAATTAACCTATGGAGAATCCTGATTGTCAAATAATGAATCAATAGACACCCCACAGGACAGCGGAGGGAGGGCTCGCAATGACGTCGGGTTAAATATTCAAGGCTTTCTCCCAAACAGTATATCTAAGGATGCATATCAGCTTCACATCTAACCTCCAACAAAGCAGAGATCAGCTCTACTGAGAAAATTGATTTTATTCAACAGTAAGGCAAGGGAAATTAGTAAATTCAATATTTGTAGAAAGAAAATAAGCGAAGCCAGCTATTCCTGGTGGTCTGAGACTGTTCTTTGTTTTGGTAATTATGCCTTTATGTTTTAGGGCTCTTATTTACATTTTCAGAAGGGCTTGAAATAGTTCATGCACCGAGTGTTCCCCTGTGCATCCAGGTTCTTCTACTGTGCAACAATAAAGTTGTCCCTGGACCCATACAAATTGAAAATGAATCCTAACTTTAGAGAAAGTGCTGCTTTGCTTTCTCATTGTTCGGAGCTTCTTTAGAGCTGAATCACAAACTAATGATCTCCACTGCAGCCAAGTCCTTGGTGTGATAGTATCTCATTGTTGTGGAGCCCACATTTACATAATGCAGAGTCTAAAATACCTTTGAGTTCCAGAATAGAACGAAGGAAAATAATTTTATCCCAGTTTCTGTTGCACCTGGATGGTAAGGCACAGGCAGAAATAGAGCAACGGGATGAATTTACTAATGTTTGCTATTGGATGGTAAGCCATTCTAAAGCTATGAAAGCCTCCCAAACCCCATAGGTCTCCATTTTGCCATTAGCCGTACCAGTTTAAACATTCTGCTGCAAGAAATATTGACAGGTCAAGTACAGCTGGGAAGAGCACGTATCCCAGTGGCCTTTACACTGACAGTTTCTCCCACATTAAAGAGTTAACTAGCAGCCAACCAGCTCGAAGTGGGAGCTAATGAATGAAATGGAGATTGATATAGACTCTCTTTGGAGGTGCATCGATCTGTATCTTGTGAACTCAGCTTAGGAATTCTGCAGGCAGCATTGCCTGAGTAACCCTGGCATGGTGCCCATTAGCAAATAACTCTTTTAATGTTGGTCTTCAATTGATATATTTATTGTATCACATATTACAGCGACCCTTCCCTCCGCTGCTGTTGTATGTGATGGTTGTGCCATCAAGCTAAGGGAGAGTTCAACAGGGTGCATTGGAGTTTGGACAGCATCAATGAAATAGTTAATTAATTGCATCCTTCATTTGCATGTGATGTATCTTAAGAGGTCTTACTGGGGTACTGAATCTTCGTCTTTGCTATCCCATCTAGCAACAATGAATTTAATTAGGATTTTAGACCTTGGCAAAGACACGATCTCTTAGAATGATATCACAATGAAAATAGGGTTTAAAATAGTATAAGACTGATTAGTCTCACAATCTCTAATAAAGATAGAATCTGTGTAACTTATAAGTCTCAGAAACAAGCAAAGATAATGCCTGGTTAAAGAACCAATTGGTGACGTGCTAGATATTGATGGAGTCCAGTATGTCATCTTTAAGCCATACTTCAGTGGGTCCTTTTTATTTTGCTGTGGTTCTCTAAGTTTATTAAGTTTAATATTCGTCAGAATTATAGCGGGGCCTTGGTGGTTCAACAGGTCTGGAGTGGGGCCTAAAATGCGTATTTTGATCCTTTCTCAGTTTTGATGCTGGTGATCTGTAGACTTTAACTATTTCAATGGTAATGTAAGACATTAGAGACAATGGAATTAAGAGGCGCTCAGAGGTCAATGTGCCAAAAATGTGAACTACTAAAATGTTAGCCTAAACATATGTATAAGAAATAGCAATATTCATCACCGTAGCTTTGCTTCGGTGACTGTTCTGTCTGTGGAGGTGACTTTTACCCTTGGAACTGGGCTCCTTTCGCCCCATTTCCAGAATCTGGGGTTTGGGCCTCTCCATGGACCAAGAATCCAAGCCCACTTCCTCATACACAGGGATTTCTGCTTTGATTCCACTTCTCTCCATTGCTTCTTAACTTCCCATGCAGTCATATGGGGTGGGGGTGGGGAGCCCCTTTTCTTTCATCAACACATGCTCAAAGGTATTTCATTATACTAGCTTGAAATTATTGTCAATATGCTAAATGAACAGACTGAAAACTTCCCTAATGAGATAACCTAGAAAAGCCAAGTGTCTCCTTCTGTAGGGAAAGATCCTGAGTCTATGGAGTTTGGGCAGCTTGTACTAAGAACTAAAGTCCACATCTCCTTAAATCTGTCTCTACTGCTCAGGTTTACCAAAGAATATCTAGCTTATTGTCTGAATGCAAAATTATCTCAAAGAAATCCACTGCCAACTCTGTCTCTTACTGGAACAAAAAGCACCTAGAATTATTTGTTAGTAACATAACCAAGCTCATCCAGAGAGAAAAGTATATACTACAGTCCCGTCAGAGCTAGTTTAGTTGCCAGAGAAACAGAAGGGAATGGAACAATGCCTAAGATTTCAGAAGAGTATTTCTTCCCGGGAAATGATTCAGGTCAAAATAACAAAATGTTGGTCATTTCAGGGTGCCTGGCACATGACTAAGCACTTGTTGTTGTTCAGTCACTCAGTCTGACTCTTTGCAACTCCATGGACTGCAGCAGGCCAGGCTTCCCTGTCCTTAACTGTCTCCCACAATTTGCTCAAACTCATGTCCATTGAGTCAATGATGCCATCCAACCATCTCATCTTCTGCTGCCACATTTTCCTCCTGCCCTCAATCTTTCCCAGCATCAAGGTCTTTTCCAGTGAGTCGGCTCTTCCCATAAGGTGGCCAAAGTATTAGAGCTTCAGCTTCAGCATCAGTTCTTCCAATGAATATTCAGGGTTGATTTCCTTTAGGATGGACTGATTGGATCTCCTTGCAGTCCAAGGGACTCTCAAGAGTCTTCTCCAACACCATTTCAAAAGCATCAATTCTTTGGCACTCAGCCTTCTTTATAGTCCAACTCTCTCATCCGTACATGACTACTGGAAATCCATAACTTTGATATACATGGACCTTTGTCAGCAAAGTTAGGTCTCTGCTTTTTAGGTGGCTCAGATGGTAAAGAATCTGCCTGCAATGCAGGAGACCTGGGTTCTATCCCTGGGTTGGGAAGATCCCCTGGAGAAGGAAATGGCTACCCACTCTAGTATTCTTGTCTGGAGAATCCCCATGGACGAGGAGCCTGGAGGGCTGCAGTTCATGGGGTCGCAAAGAGTCAGACACGAGTGAGCGACTTTCGCTTTCACTAGGTTTGTCATAGCTTTCCTTCCAAGGAGCAAGCGTCTTTTCATTTTGTGGCTGTAGTGACCGTCCACAGTGACTTTGGGGCCCAAGCAAATAAAGTCTGTCACTGTTTCTATTGTTTCCCCATCCATTTGCCATGAAATGAGACTGGATGCCATGATCTTAGTTTTTTGAATGCTGAGCTTTAAGCCATCTTTTTCACTCTCCTCTTTCACCTTCAAGAGGCTCTTCAGTTCCTCTTCGCTTTCTGCCATAAGGGTGGTGTCATCTATGTATCTGAGGTTATTGATATTTCTCCCAGCAATCTTGATTCCAGTCTGTGCTTCATCTAGCCTGGCATTTCGCATGATGTCTCTGTATGGAAGTTAAATAAGCAGTGACAATATACAGCCTTGATATATTCCTTTCCCAATTTTGAACCAGTCTGTTGTTCCATGTCCAGTTCCGTTGCTTCTTGACCTACATACAGGTTTCTCAGGAAGCCGGTAAAGTGGTCTGGTGTTCCCATTTTTTGAATTTTCCAGTTTGTTGTGATCCACACAAAGGCTTTAGCATAGTCAATGAAGCAGAAGTAGATGTTTTTCTGGAATTTCCTTGTTTTTTCTATGATCCAACAGATGTTGGCAATTTGATCTCTGGTTCCTCTGCCTTTTCTAAATCCAGCTTGTACATCTGGACGTTCTCAGTTCACATACTGTTGAAGCCTAGCTTGAATGATTTTGAGCGTTACCTTGCTAGCATGTGAAATGAGTGCAATTGTGTAGTAGTTTGAACATTCTTTGGCATTTCCCTTTCTTTGGGATTGGAATGAAAAACTGACCTTTTCCCACCCTGTGGTCGCTGCTGAGTTTTCCAAATTTCCTGGCATGTTGAGTGCAGCAATCTAACAGCATCATCTTTTAGGATTTGAACTAGCTCAGCTGAAATTCCATCAGCTCCACTAGCTTTGTTCGTAGTGATGCTTCCTAAGGCCCGCTTGACTTCACACTCCGGGATGTCTGGCTCTGGGTGAGTGGCACACCAGCACTGGTGCTACTCAAAATGCAGTGTTTCTAAAATGTCAGCAGGGCTGTGCCACCCCACGCCCAAATGTTTATGTTGAAACCTTAATCTCCAAAGTGATCTATTTGGAGGTGAGGCCTTGGGGAGGTAACTAGGACATGAGGGTGGAGCCTGCACAAATGAGAAGTGCCCTTATGGGAAGAGCCAAGAGAGAGATTCTCTCATTTTCCACTGTGTGAGGATACAGCAAGCGGGGGACCATCTGCAAACCAGATCTCACCAGACACTGAATCTGCTGGCAACCTCAGTCTTAGACTTCTAGCCTCCAGTACTGTGAGGAACAAAGCTTTGTTGTATAAGGCACCCAGTCCATGGTAATGTGTTAGAGCAGCCCAAGCTCACCCAGACAGTATGCATAATAAGTGCACAAGTGCATGAGGGGAGCAGCTAATCTTAAATTCATGCAGAAGGACCAGATTTGCTGTGGATAAAGCAGTGTGCCTGGAGATTAGGAGTTCTGTGAGAGCCCAGGCATGGGACTGAGCACAGGAGGCAGTGTGTGCGCCAGGGAATGTTGAAGGCAGTGAATCCTGGGAGGGTGTGACATGCAGAGACTGAGTTGAGGGGAGGCGTCTTTCTCTAGCACATGAATACGAGAAGAGCAGCAGATATTGGGTGTGTGGAGAGGAACAAGCAAGGGAGCTTTGACTCACTGCATTGAGGGGCAGATGAAGTTGCAGGGGCCTGGGTGATACTGGGATGGAGACGTAGAAAAGGGGTGATCCAAGTTTGAGGTCTCAGGAATGTCCCATGGCAGTGAACCATCCATGTGGCAGCTGAAGCCAGGAGTATAGTAAAGACTGGTTAAAACTGTGGTTCTCAAACAGTGGTCCCAAGCCAGCAGCAGCAGACTCCCCTGGAACTTGCTTTTCTAAAGCAAGTTCCTTGCTTTAGAAAGTTCCTTGGGCCCCACCCCCAGACCTATGAAATCAGAATGTTTGGGGGTTAGGACCCTGGTCATCAGAGTCCAGCCATCCAGGGGATTCCTATCTTCCCTCCAGTTTGAGAAGCACTGGTTTAAGTAAAGTGTCACATGAGCACAGTTACAGGGCACAGTTTTCTCAGATGTGAACAGACAGGTAGGAAAGGAAGCAGAGTGGGGAGAGGGAAGTGTTTGCAGAAGGACGAGCGGTGAGTACTGTTGACTGCTGCAGGGGCTGGATAGGGAGAGGCCTAGGACCTGCCCATCAGATCTGACAGCTAGTAGATTGGTGATGTGGCTATGGCAGTTTCAGAGCAGGCCATCTGGAGTCCAGTTTCCAGAGGGTTGTTGAAGGAAGACCGTGTGAGGAAGTGGGGATAAGGAGCTTAGATTACTTTTGCAGCAAGCTTATCTGGGAAGGGGAAGAGGAGAGAGGGGGGAGTTTTAAGCTGGAGGAGAGATATCTTTTCAAGATGTACAAAAGCTGACATCTTGGGTTTGTTCTTGGTTCCGGGGGCAGGAGCCAAGGAGGAGCAGAGGCTGCAGACACAGAGGTGACAGAGCAGAGTCTCACCTTAAACATGGTTTCCCTTCCCCAGACTCTCATGGCCTCAGTTTAAACATTTAATCACAGCCTTCTTCTAATTGTGACAGCGGCCTCATCGCCTAACATCAGACACGGCCCAGATGTAATATCCTGTATGAGGCACAGAACTGTCACCGCACACTCAGCTGTCCATGCCCTGGACTGGTGCCATCTCTTGGCTTCTCTGTTGCTTCCTCCCACTGTCCTTCGCCAGCTCCCCATGGTCAGCTTGGAGAATCCCTTCTTCTGATCCGTAAAGACCCATCTTCTCTCTGAAAGTGTCCCTTCTCCCCTAGGCAGAGTGAGTTGATTCTTTCCGCCTTTAGCCCTGTCTCACTGCAGTGTGGCCATGCTCTCAGGTGTCTGCATCAGGGACTGGAAACACAACTGGACCCCACTGACTTTTGATTCCACTGCCCCGCGCAGTGTCTGCCCATCCCAGGGGCTTCCTGGAAGTGTATGAAGGGCCTGTGCTTGGTTTCTGCATTAGAGATTCACTCTTCCATCTGCGTTGTTTGCCACCTCAGGTCTCTAAGTTTGTCCGAATACAGATAGGTTTTGCAGTAGCAGTTTTCTCTCTAGGATGAAGGGTTTCCTACGGTGTGGGTTTCATTACTTGAGCCGGAGCTTCCTGGAGCTGCCCAAGTGACTCACCAGTGACATATGAGGACCTTTCCAAAGCTGCAGTTAGCCTGGGAGAGTTTCTAAGGAAGTCTAGGCTAAATCTTGAGAATCACGTAGCCATTACCAAGAGACCATAAAACATGGGTATTCTGACCAGGCACCAAGGCAGCGTGGCCTCCAAGACTCATCAGCCAGGCAGCTCTTCCTAGAGCCACACGATAGTGAAATTCCGAATGCTATTGCCTGGCATACCAGCCTCCTCAATGTCAAAACTGGACACCATGATTAAACACTCAAAATGAAAATCTCCTTGTCGGGAAATTTCCAGCATCTTCATTTCCCCCCTGCTCCCAGGATGTCGGCAGGAGAGGAACATACACAGATAACACTATCGTGCACACACACAGTAATTGCAGGTTTAAAGACTAAAGGGATTGGTCTATTTGCTCTTCTTATACTAGAACTATTATATCTATATTTGTTTTCCTTTAGCATCAATGTATATGGAGGCATTTTATTTTTTCATGATAAAAATAAGCTTTTTATTATAGGCTTGAGAAAAGCATTGCTAACGTGGTGGTGAAATACACTGCTTTCTTAGGGGTCACTTTTAGTACTGGCAGTAAAGAATGAGTTCCCAATAATGATCTAAAGATACTGAGAAGTGAATCTTTTTCATTGAAAGTTAGTCAGGAATCTATCAGAGAAGGCAATGGCACCCCACTCCAGTACTCTTGCCTGGAAAATCCCATGGATGGAGGAGCCTGGTAGGCTGCAGTCCATGGGGTCACTAAGAGTCGGACACGACTGAGTGACCTCACTTTCACTTTCCACTTTCATGCATTGGAGAAGGAAATGGCAACCCACTCCAGTGTTCTTGCCTGGAGAATCCCAGGGACGGGGGAGCCTGGTGGGCTGCCATCTACGGGATCGCACAGAGCTGGACACGACTGAAACAACTTAGCAGCAGCAGCAGCAGCAGGAATCTATAATTATTCTTATATTTTCATCTTCAGTACTGAAATCTCTAGTTAAAATGTGAAACACTCTATCACACCATGTCTAACTTTATAATAAAAATGACCAAGAATCATTTCTAGCTTGCAGGACTCAGCTGGTATGTTTATAAAGTGTCCTTGGGTTTAGATCTATTTAGCACCCCCTTAATGGGGTCAAATATAACAAATTTTTCTCCATATATGATGGTGAAGAAGTGATCGGAAGAAACTTTTCCATGTAGTGTCAGCTTTGTTCACTACTTTAAAGAATTTTCAAGCTTATAAAGCCCTGCTTTTTCATCATGAGAAAAAATAGATTATACATCGTTCAGGAAACAGAAAAAAAATTATAAGGAGATTTTGCCTATTGAATGTAATGGATTGTCAGGAACCCTTGACATTATTCTACTGAGAGGCCACACAAAATCAATACATCTTAGGCAAGCTTTAATTTATTTGTAGGTTCTTACAACAAATGACTTACCTTTTTTGTTTGCCATTTTTCTTTTTCACTTTTGCACTCATGAGTAGCTACGGTTTTCATCTGTCTCGTTATTAAGCACAAAACAAGATGATTGTGTCATTATTACCATCTATTTTTTAAGGAGAATGATTGCCATGCATGAAGGAAACACCCAAGAATCTAGAAGTTGTGCATAAGGTGCCGGTTGTAAAGCATTGCCTTCTGCTCCCTTGCCTAAAATGCAGAATCTCCTCCACCAAGGAGCTGGACCCGACCCCAGATCATACACTGTGTTTTTCTTATGCCTGTGCCTCCCTTGAAGAAATAGCTCCCCCACTCCCCAACTGCCGTGCAGCCTAGTTTCTGTAAGGTTAGTAGCTTATTTGAAAGGAGGATGCTTTAAAATACACAACTTTATAAAAGGAAGGACGGGATATTAAGAGGACTTGTTTTGATGGTGTTGATTCTGTGCTGATGATGGGGACTATCAGAGAATTTGGAGTGAAAAGTATTGGACATGTCCACCTACCAAACACTAGTGATTATGTTTATGCACTCTGGTAAACATTTCCTCTTTATATATTTCAGAAATTTTTCTTTTTGGTGTTAAATCAGTGTTGCTGCTTCTGCTGCTGCTAAGTCACTTCAGTTGTGTCTGACTCTGAGCGACCCCATAGACAGCAGCCCACCAGGCTCCCCTGTCCCTGAGATTCTCCAGGCAAGAACACTGGAGTGGGTTGCCATTTCCTTCTCCAATGCATGAAAGTGAAAAGTCAAAGTGAAGTCGCTCAGTCGTGTCCGACTCTAAGCGACCTCATGGACTGCAGCCTACCAGGCTCCTCCATCCATGGGATTTTCCAGGCAAGAGTACTGGAGTGGGGTGCCATTGCCTTCTCCGAAATCAGTGTTAAAGACAATTAAAACGCAATTATTTAATCTTCATGGTCAAACAGATGAGCTGTGTCCTCCAGCTGCTTCTCCCAAACCAGGACTCTCGGTCAGCATGGCTGTGTGGAGGGAGTGGTGGGGGACATGCCAGAGTCAACACCAAGCTGGGCCTGAACCCTGTTGTTCTACTTACCACCTCTGTCATATTGGGTAGACTCATAACATCTCTCCTTAGTTTTCTCATCTGTAAAATAGAGAAAATGATATTACTGGCCATGTCGTCCTATTCCGTGGGTTAAATTTCAGATGTATCGGACGTGGTAAACATAAGTACTCAGTAGACATTGGCTATTATTATGTGTCACTGCCAATTGGAACTCTGCATTGGGTAGGCGCTTGGCTTCTTCGGTGAAGACTGTCAGCCCAGGACTAGAAATGTCCAGCCTCAAACGAGGAAGTTTGAAGCTGTGTAACTGTGAGAGCAAGCATTTCAAAGCAATTCTTTACAGTGGTAATGGATGTGGCAAATGTGTGGATTTTGTTAGGATTTCTTCTGACAGCCATGAACACAGATATATTTTAAAGTAATGTAACTGTCCTAAATCTCGAGCGGGGAATACAATGACTTCTAGTATTATTTTTCACTTCTCCAATGACACTCCAGAAGTTATATTTGATAAATTCCTTAGAAGTTATTTGACTTAGGAAGGGCCCTGTACCATTTAACCTTGGTTTTGTTCTACTCAGACCTGTGTCCAAGGCCCATCTAATGTAACATATCACAAAGGTTAATACGCCAAGGCCTTCCCAGAGCATGATTCCCTGGGACCGCTTTTAGGGAAAACGACCTTAAAGTGAGGCTTTTTGCAACACTGCTAACTATTACCAGTCTAGGTTTAAGTATGCCTCTTTTAAGCCCGTTTCTCCTCTATAAAAAAGCATAAGAGAAAAAACCTAGTGTGTCAAGAATCAGGAAAGGTGGATAAATATACATAATCTTCTTTGGCTTGGCCAATCTCAAGAAATAGAAGCTGGAAACAAATATAGACTATCAAGAATTGTGCTGCTCTTAAAAATGATTAGTTCTGCTTCATATTCATGATCACTGAAACTGCCATGTATGATATAATCTGGGAAAGAAGTTGTCTAAATTTTTTTTAAAGAAAGTTATAATTTACTTAGCTTTTCTTGAAACGCTAAGGACTTGCTAGTAGTTTTATATAACCTGGCATCTAGAAGGAAATTCATGCTAAAGACGATGATAACAGATGAAGGGTTGGAGGTTGTATATTCTCCTCTTTGTTCCTGGTCAAGAATATGACCTTTTCTTTCTGAGTTCAGATACATGAGTCACAGTTTTGGGCTGTCCCCAAACTAAATTGCCCTGCCATGACATGCTCTTCCGTGTGTCACCAGATGAGTGTTATACAAGAATATAAAGTTTTTCATGTCAATAGTTATCCTTTCAGAATCTGTCTCACATGATGCTCAAAAACCAGCTGTAAAGTGGCATTTTTAAAAGAGGAAAGTAGAAAGGGTACCTAACTCCACTGAGGTCCCTTAGGAATGTAATGGTGAAATGTACACCAAGGCCTCCCCATCTTTGGTTCTATTTGGCATTGCTTATTATGTTCTCAAAATGCCACTATGATTTTTACAAACGTGACTCTTGTTTGCTGCTTCATCCCCACTCCCCAGGGAAAACAATATCAATTGAACCTGCACAAGTGCTAAGTCACTTCAGTCTGACTCCAGAGTATCTGACTCTTTGCAACTCTATGGACTGTAGCCTGCAGGGCTGCTCTGTCCATGGGATTCTCCAGGCAAGAAGACTGGAGTGGGTTGCTATTTCTTCTTCCAGGGGATCTTCCCGACATAGGGATCGAACCCATGTCTCTGACATCTTCTGCATTGGCCGGCAGGTTCTTGACTACTAATGCCACCAGGCAAACCAGATTTACTAGATTCTAAATGCAAATCATATCATCCCTATCGGGCAAGTGGCCTGTAATAGTTTCCTGGAAGGTCTACTTGAAGGTTACGTAGTACTCACCTTTGTAATATGGTCTGTCATTTCATAGACTTAGTTGGTCTGTTGACATAGTTTAAAGAATCTGTACAAAAATGTTTACAATGCTGATTTTTAAATAATTGAAACTCAAAATTCTTAAATTTAAGAAATGGTTCCCAAGAGAAAAAAGCTTATACAAATATTTATAACTCCATTTGATTTCAACCATAATATTTTATGGGTAAATCAGTCATGAAAAATTAGTCTGCTAATCAAGGGCAGAGTCTCATTCATTCATGTATTTGATGAGCAGTAACAGAGGCCTACGAAGTATAAAAACAATACCCTGTATACTTTGGGATTAATGGGGAGAGGGAAGTACCATCAGAGGAATAACACGAAGAACAAAGTTCCTGCTCTAGGTGTTGAAAATCTAGTTGTACAGATACTCAGACGTGAGCCAACCACATTTTGTAGATAAATGTTTATCTGTAGAAAAGATTCCTGGAAGAAATGTACCAAAAAGTCATTAGTGGTTCCCTCTAGGTTATAGGATCACAAGTGATGCTTAAGTATCTTTTTATAATTTTTCAGTTTCTAAGTTTTCTAGACATACTTCTTTAGTAGGGCTCCCCAGATGGCGCTAGTGGTAAAGAACCTGACTGCCAGTGCAGGAGACCTACGAGAGGCAGGCTCGAACCCTGGGTCGGGAAGATCCCCTGGAGGAGGGCATGGCAACCCACTCCAGGGTTCTTACCTGAAGAATCCCACGAACAGAGGAGCCTGCAGGGCTATAGTCTGTGGGGTCACAAAGAGTCGGACACAACTGAAGTGACTTAGCATGCAGCATTTCTTTAAAAACAAGGAAAAAACTCTTGAAAGCCCCTTTAAGATGACATCTCCGTAAGTGTGGGTTTGATAGCTTTTCCAACGAAAGGTTATCACTCACTTTTCCTTGGTTTACATTTCGTCATCTCATCTGCTACTTCTGAAGCACAAAAGCTTTGGGCTGTGATAGACCTTTATTGGTCCTCCCTGCAGTAATCAAGCAAGGCCCCTGACTCCTAAGAATGCACATTTCCTTGCTGTAACGTTTATGCCTTCATAACTTTGTGCTAAGGTGCTTAGTCATGTCTGACTTTTTGTGACGCCTTGGACTGCAGCTTGACAGGCTCCTCTGTCCGTAGGATTCTCCAGGCAAGACTACTGGAGTGGGTAGCCACTTCCTTCTCCGTCATAACTGTGGTTCTAGGTAAATACGAAGAAGTAGCATGGTCACTAACCCGAACATCAAGTGTTTGAGAGACTAGTCAGTTTCCTCACATAGCTGTCCAAAAGGCTTCTATAGTTGAGCATATCTGGCAAAGAAACTGTGAGTTTTAACTCTCAACTTTGTCATCCGACACCACTCACCTCCTAACTATTAATATTACTGCCTACCACTGGGAGGTGATTCCTTTGACTGTATCTCAGCTTACGAACAATATAGGAGTGAGGAGCTGCGGCTCATTTTTAACTCCAGTTCTGGCATCTTTCTACTGATGGGGGTCCAGGCACCCCCCTCCCCACTGTATATTCGCATTTAAACTTCTGGTGATGTCAATACAGTACAACTGTACTCTTAATTTTCTTGGCATTTACCCCTATATATAGTCTCCTTATATTTCCTTTCATTCAAAATAGATTACCATTGTCCCCAGCTTTGATGCCTCCATTTCTCTTATGAACAGTTACAATTCTTGGTCCTAATTGTACACAGTGGCATCAGCCTTTTTGTTTTTCATACTGAATAGATGGAGGAAAAGAAGACACAGCCACGGTGAGAGTTTACTGAGCATATTGTCTGGCAGAAAGTTTTTTACCCCAAGTAAATTTCTCATTTGTTTTTTCGAGTTTGTGTTCAATAATTCATCGATTCCCAACAGCAGGGAAGAGTGAGAGATTTATGGTGTATGATTGTGTCATGTCTTGTTTTATCATGTCGATAGATAGAAAATTGACCACAACTACAAAAGCCTATTTATAATTCTATTTGATCACCATGGGAAC